>NC_058101.1:72020378-72323409 GCF_020171115.1 Neogale vison | reverse complement strand
TAAATAAATAAAATCTTTAAAACAACAACAACAACAAAACAAAAACAACAACAAAAAAACCCAACAACCACCATCTTCCTAGCTGCTTCTACATAAGATCATGTGGAATCATTCAAGGCTCTATTTTATCTGGATAGGCATATTTAAAAAAAAAAAGTTTTTCACTTTTAAAATATGAATGCCCATAAGCAGAATTTATACTCTCCTATTTACCCTAGTCCTTATCACTTCTTATTGTCTTAGTTTAGCCACTTGGTAATTTATATGACCTGTCTGACCCCCAGAAGCCTTTGAGTTTTAAAATTTTTGCTGAAGATGGAAATGCCTATAACTTTCCCACTCTGAATATTGTTGCGCAACATCAGCTCTTTAAACTGAATTAAAAGATTTATTACTTAACTATGCTTCCCCCTTCCCTCCATGTCTCCTGGCATTTTTTGCCTGGGATACAGACAGAGAAGTGGCCCTGGCTGGTAGAAGGATCTTTTCTACCTGTCTTGTGGAAGTCACTCCGAAATGAAATGGCAAAAAGCCCCTAGGAAGCACATATTTTGGCAGGCACAAAGTCACATACATGTATCTAGGGGCCATGCCAGACATGTGTTCTGAGCTCCAGAACTCTTTTTTTTTTTTTTCAAAGATTTTATTTATTTATTTGACCGAGAGAAATCACAAGTAGATGGAGAGGCAGACAGAGAGAGAGAGAGAGAAGCAGGCTCCCTGCTGAGCAGAGAGCCCGATGCAGGACTCGATCCCAGGACCCTGAGATCATGACCTGAGCCGAAGGCAGCGGCTTTACCCACTGAGCCACCCAGGCGCCCTGAGCTTCAGAACTCTTAAGATGGCAGGTAGAGGAGGTGTGGAAACATTCCGTGTTTATACTGCAGCCCAGAGTACAATCAAATCTGTGTCACTTGGTGTGTTATGGGCCTCAGCTCATTTTTAACTAGGTCTTAAATTTATACAGCGCCGTTCTCTAAAAAGCCATGTTACACATACTGGATCTAAAGCATCACCACCCCACTCCGTTAGAGAGGATGAGTGGGTGGCGTATGATCTCGGGAGGGTATAGCCACCAAATGGCTGCTCAGGCTAAAAACATCTAAGGTGACATAGATGTAAAAGCCATGATTTTCATCTCGTCCATGCTAAGAGCACAGAGATTTGACTTTTCTGGTTAATCTGATAGATGCGCGTAGCCCAGAGCTATGCTGGTTGGCCATCCCTATTGACAACGTTTGCCATTTCACTTAGGGCTCTCTAAAGACTCCCAGTATCTGCTGTTCCCTCAATGGCCATTAAAGTCACTGAGGAGAAAAAAAGATCTCCGGAAAATACACTGTGAATAATGGCAGAAAGAGAAGAGATTCCTGGTTATAGCCCACTCACATATTTTTGAAATGTAGGTCAGATCTAGAGGAAGTGAAAGAAACTTCCTGTTGAATTTTCATTTATAGCATGTGTCTGGAAATCTCTAAATGTAATTTCTTGGTGTAAAATAAACTGCAGAAATCTGGGATGTGTCAGTCTGCTTTATGTTTATTGAAGCCATTCTATTTGAAGCTGAAATGTTGTAAAATTATATAGTGGAGTGAACAGCTACAATTAGTTTAACAGACATGACTGTATTCCTCAATTGAAAAGCTGTCAGGACCTCAACAATCAGATACAAAAAAGATCCAGGAATCCCATAAAATCCTGTCTCCTAGGAAGGATAACATTTCTCTTTGGTTACTACACATCTCTTTGCGGTTTTTTACTAGTTTGGCCCCATTTTTTGTTAAAAAAGAAAAAAAAAGAAAAAGAAAAAGAAAAAGCTTGTCCCAAAAAGAAACACTCACAAATAATGTTTTTAAAAGTTTGAACTGACTGGGACAAACTTGGATGTTTTGATGACTCCAACCAAACTCAAAATAAAAAGAATTTTGGAAAAACCGTAAAAATGTCATCAGTCATCACTATGGCATGACAGACATCCACATTTACCTTATCTACAGTCTTCCTTGATTTTGGATTTTTCTAAATTGAGATGAGAACTCTCTTACTTGTTAAAGTAATGGTACTCGATAAATGCTACTTGGTGATGATAAATATTACTCGATGTCGCTTGTAGCAAACACTGTTGACCGCCTTTGTAATAACAGCAGGAGCTCTGACTTTGTGGTTGTGCCCACCCCGCTTCATGTGAAGGGGCTTCACATGCTATATGATGGTCACTTTATTTTTCCATCTGGGGAGGGGTAAATGATGATTTCACCGAGCCCATCATGATAATCCCATTTTCCTTGTCAGCGACTGCTTTAAGGATGGTCTTCTGGGGCGCCTGTGTGGCTCAGTGGGTTAAGTCCCTGCCTTCAGCTTGGGTCAGGATCTCAGGGTCCTGGAATCGAGTCCCGAGTCAGGCTGTCTGCTCAGCAGGGAGCCTGCTTCCTCCTCTCTCTCTGCCTGCCTCTCTGCCTGCCTCTCTGCCTACTTGTGATCTCTCTCTGTCAAATTAAAAAAATAAAAAAGAAAAGAAAAGAAAAAAGGATGGTCTTCTGACCGAGTAAGACATATGCAGAGCTTGGGACATTTCCCTGAGGTGTCTTCTCTTCTTTTGGAGGCTGTTGCATCTGAATAGGATGCCAGGGAGCATGGTAGCCATTTTGTGACCCTGTCACAAAGCCGACATGTTGAGAGCAGAGACATGCAGTGACTCTAAGTCCTCCATAGTCCCATTAAACCGTCAAACCCTGAAGAAACCTACACTGAAACTTTCAAAAATGTGGAATAATTTTTTTTTTAAATTTTGTTAGGGCTCGCTGTTACTTGCTTTCCCAGACACCCTAACTAATACTGCAGCAAAGAAAAGATCTCTATAATGCTGTTGGGAGTAGAGCCTTCTGCTTCACAGACTGAGCTAAGGCTTGGCTTCTGGGAGACTGGAAAGGCAGGATAATATTGAGCAAAGAGCAATGCACCTAGGGCCAGAAGAACTAGCTCTAAATCATACCCCTTATTTATTTTTTTTCAAGGCTTTTATTTATTTATTTGTGAGAAAGAGGGAGAAAGAGAGAGTGCACACAAGCAAGGGGAGCAGCAGGCAGAGGGAGAAGCAGGCTCCAGGCTGAGCAAGGAGTCTGATGAGGGACTTTATCCCAGGACCCTGGGATCATGACCTGAGCCGAATGCAGACACTTAACCAACTGAGCCACCCAGGCATCCCAAATCACACCCCTTATTTATTATTTGTGTGATCCCAGGCAGGAAATTGAATCTACTTCAGCCTCAGATTAACAATGTTAACTCACCAGCTGGTGGTGAAGGTTAAATCAAGTAATAACGTGTGAAAGTCCACTAGATTGAGGAGCACCTGGGTGGCTTAGTGGGTTAAAGCCTTTGCCTTCAGCTCAGGTCATGATCCTAGGGTCCTGGGATCAAGCCCCACATTGGGCTCTCTGCTTGGCAGGGAGCCTGCTTCCTCCTCTCTCTCTGCCTGCCTCTCTGCCTACTTGTGATCTCTGTCTGTCAAATAAATAAATAAAATCTTAAAAAAAAAAAAAAGTCCACCAGATTGAGTCACCTTGAGGGCAAAGATTGCGTTGTGTTCTCTTCGTGTCCTTATCACACATTGGCTAGCATATAGTAGCAAATACATGTATATCAACTACTCTGGCTAGTGTTTTTCACGTATGAAGTATTTGGTATGTTTTCACTTATTTAATTGTCACAATGACACTATATTATTATTCCCCTTTACAGATGAAGAAAAAGGCTCAGAGAGATGAGATCACATGTGCAAGGTCATCCAGATAGGAAGGAATAGAGCCAGGATTTGAAAGGCAGCCTTCAGAGTCTAGGGTCTCAACTACACAATATTCCGCATGGTAGGGGCTCACGATTTATCAAATGGATGAACGGTACCTGGTAGGAGTTCAGTTAATGTTTATTGTACAAATGGGATAACAATTTCCTTTTCTTAAGAAAGAATGTATTGTATCTTGATTTTTTTCTCTTAAAAAAGTTCTTTCACATTTAATGGATTCTGTGACCATGGGTTAATTTGGGGGGAATTTGTCCATTGTAATAAGAGCAGTCTACAAGGCAGCCACCAGCAGGATCAGACCCGAATGCAAGGACTATTCTCTTAGGTCAGACGAGTCTCTGAAATGAAGACTCCGCCTAGGTTCTTTACCTCATCCTCTCCCAAACTGCTTCTGAGAGCGTGTGCTGAAATTTCTCCTGGCTAGTAGAATATCCTGATCACACACCCATGACTAGTGGTAGCTAAAAATTAGTTATTGCAGTTTAGTATACATCTCATTGCTCTGCCGTGTTCTTCTACCCTGTGGCATGGCCATGTCTCAGTCCCCATCCTTGGCCCCCCAACTGCTCTGCTCAACACACTGCCACCCACACGTCGCCCCCCCGCCCCATCAAAATCTGTGTTCAGCAAACGGTCCTGAAGGGAAGATTCTAACAATGGGGTCAAACACATAAATGATCAAAATAATAAATTCCACATTGTGATACAGAATTGACTCATAGCTTAATGAATGTGTTCTCTCTCTGTGGATAATTAGTAGAAGGACATTTCTCAAGTCTGAGAGATCAAGGTGACAGGCCAGTGGGAAAGGGTTGGTTTGGGAAGGAAGAGTGACAAATGACATTTTAGAAGGAGGATATCTACTCTTCTTGCCAGGCCATACATTTAGTTTTTGCAGTGTTCCTATCACTTCCAAAGTATGTGGCCTTCATCCCTCCCTTTCCATGTTCCCTTTCCATTTCTCCACACCTCACTTTCCCCATCTTCTTGGGAAGCAACAATTTCCATTGTTTTTCTGTGGTCTGTTATAAGACCCAGAACACCAGCCCTAGACTGGTCTTTGGGAAAACATTGCTTTGAAATTACTCCGTATTCCATAACTCACACACCTTATACATAAAAGAGAACAAGAAGTTTAGCAATTTTATAGAAAAAAGGGACCTAATAAACATTACACTATAAGCTAGCACTGCCCAACAGAAATGCAATGCAAGCTGCATATGTAACTTAAAATTCTCTGGTAACCACATTAAAAAGGTAAAAAAAGACAAGTGGAATTAATTTCAATCATCTATTTTATTGAACCCAATATATTACAAACAGAAACATTTCAACATGTAATCCCATAGAAATAATGAGTGGGATATGTATTTTTTCACACTAAGTCCTTGACTCCTCTTCTACACTCATGACACATCTCAATTCAGACGAGCCGTATTTTTAGTACGATCGATAGCTACACATGGCTAGCGCTACCATATTGATAGTGCAGCTCTGTACTATTCATATCTTCTCACATATTCTAATTTTTCCGAACAGTCACATATATTTTGCATGCATTTTGAACCAGTGTATTCAAACTCTCTTGCGTTCTTTCCCCCCGATGTACTGTATCTATAAATAAATGTCACATGTATTTAGATGTTGCATGCATTATGTATACTTAAATAGATAATATAGATTTATCTCTATGATTGCTGTGGTCTATATAAATGACCAATCATTCCTAAAGTCAATCTAATGATCTTCTGTTGTGTCTCCCGATGACACGTTCGCCTCCTGGGCATCTGGGCAATTTATCACTCTGTTCTGAGTATTACTGCCACGAGTGCCTTTTTTGAGAGTGGAATTCATTTTTTCCTCTTTGTCTCTCTCTCCCTTCCTTCCCTCTTAGTCTCTTGTCCCTTTCGGGATTATAGGAGTGAGGTTGAGCAACCTCCCTTCCTCAGTTGGCCCAGGACCGACCAACTTTCCACCATATGGTGCCGCGCGAGGGCATCTGCGTCTGCTGTGATAGAGGAAAGTCAGTGACCAACTCTGGGCCCAGGGTGGTTAATTCATGAATGTGTGTAGAGAAGGAACAAGGGATGGTGGGGGGTGGGGATAGACCTTGAAAGGTGTTGAACAGGCAGCTTCTTTCCTAAAGGTTTTGCAGGAGAAAAGAAGAGCCCTTCATTTTGAAGTGTAATGAGAAGATGGAATAACAAAATAGAAAACACAGGCATGAATATGGATACAGCGCTCCACATGGCCCCGCTGACTAGAAAATGACAAGGGAAAGACTATCATGGCTTCTATTACAAAGGTGATGGGCTGGATGTAATTAGGGATTAATCTGAAATTTCTGGTACATACCCAGTGTCTTGGGAGCGTGACAAGCTGCCATCTCTCCAAGTTCCCCAGGAGGAGCAGTGTGGCTGGCTTAATGGGGGAGGGGGGTGTCGGGGGCGGGAGGCGGGGCTGCCCATAGCAAGCCACTTGTCACAGTGCTAATGAACGGGGAGGCCTTCCAACGGGGGAACTGGAGTGGTGGTGTCACTTTCCCTTTGTTGTGTGCATATTAGCCGGCATCTCCGCCGGGGCAGTGACTTGTCAGCGAGGAGACCAGTTGCTAGGTAACCAGGGAATCTGAGGGAAGCCCCCTCCCCCATCCCCAGCAGAGGGCCAAGGGGGCTCTGAGAAGGATTTGGTGGTTTAAACAACTACAGCCTTGAAGATGGAAAGATTTAGGGTTACCCGAAGGAGTAGCAGGCTGCTGTTTGGGGCGGGGCGGGGAGGTGGAGTGGAACAGAACTGCTGTGACCTAAGGGTGGAAGAAGGGGGAAGGTGGGGCCAGAGAATGAAGGAGGACAAGTATGAAAAAAGGAGAGAGGGAGAAGATTGTGGGGGAAGAACACATCTCCATCATGAGAAATGACCTCATTGTGGGAAAGGTACTAGAGCCTCCCTCAACTCCGGGGGCCTCAGAAGCTTAGGACAGACAGTCTGTGCAAAAAACAGGCGAAGTATGGTCTTTGAACCAGCCACGTCTTGTCTGGAGACTTGTTGGAAACCTATCAAACACCACCCCGGGGCCTACTGGTTCAGACACCGTGTTCTAACAAGCCCTCCAGGTGATTCAGAAACACACCAAAGATTGAGAGCCACTGCCACAGAGGGCTTTTGGAGGGTGAAGAGGGGGGTGTCGGCGGCGTAAAGACTGCTGCAGGCGAAGTTAAATGGGCAAGGAAAACTTTATGCAAGACTCCACAAAAAGGAGAGAGGTCGGAACAACTTAGTCTGAACTCAGTTGCCCTGCCCTAGAGAAGCCGAAGGTTTTTAAAGACTGGGGTGAGCTAGTGGCAAAATACTGGAGGGTCTTGGTGGGAGATGGGGTGGGGGGGGTTCATTTGTGTTTGCTAATAAACTTCTCCTATTTTATGACAGGAGGTAGTTTTACAACTTGGAGCAAGAGATCCCCCTGAAGTCAGCCCCTGCCCTCCCACAGAGACTGGAGATGGAGAAATTATCTCCTTTGATGATTACATTTCAAAGAGATGGTCCCTAGGTCCTAAGGAAAGACATTCCTGAGTTGTAAAATTGGCAAGAGGCTTTAGAAAGGATTTATATACATCTCAAAGGGACAGAGAAAGAATTTACAAGTTTTCTAATGAAAATGCTCTAAGAAGAGGGAGGTCAGGAAGAAGTCTGGAGTTTTTAGAAAAGCTGATGAGAATGGTAAGGCTGTCTTGGTCAGGGGGGAAATACAGACGCTTGGCACAGTCAAGAGAAGGTTGTCCCCTTTTTGAATTGAATCCTTTCTTTAAATTCTTCTGCTTCTCTTTGTAATTTAACTCAGCACCGTACTACAGGCTACAGAGCCATAATGAAGGTAACAGAGATGAAAGGCAGCTTATTTCAGAAGATGTCGCTTCAGGGGGATGGGCAGGAGGGAGACGGGTGGAGCACGGACAGGGGTGGGATGGGGAAAAGCCTTTTGAGCTGAGCCGCCTCTGTCTCTGTTCTGCTGGTCTCGCTTCTTTCAGGGGCAAACAGACTGGGACACACAGGGAGGGCAGCTTGGGCTTGTTTGGCTTGACTCTCTCTCAAGCTTTTCTGAAGCGCTGATCCCATTTGCTTGCACCAAAGTGGCTGTGGGGAAGATAACAAGCCAGATGAAATCAGGTCTTTGCTGTTGCCCAAATGCTTGTGACTCCCCGTGGCCCTACCTCGGAGGGACTTGGTCAAGATGAACTGTCTTCCAATGGAAACCTTCATGCCTCTAACGGGAGTGGGGTGGGGGGTTCCTGGGGACATGGCCACCCTTATATTTAAGCATTAGAAGTCTGGCCAGAAGGGCTGGCTTTCTTCCCATTCCTATTGTCCGCCGTGGCCCTGCTTCTTCCACATTCCTGGTGACTGGGCATGCAGCACTGATTGGGCTTGAACTATTACAAAGGACAACAGGCTCTCGTTAGTGACCTTTTAGATAACCTGCCTTTGGTGGGCAGGGTCGGGGGGGGGGCGGTGGCGGTGGTTCTTGAAATAGCAAGGAGGCAGCTGTTCCTGGAAATGCAGCCAAGAGCTCTGGCATGTGGCTTTGGGTAATATGCTTTGGGAGGCTGAGCAGCCCCTCTTTGCCCAGGCCTGGTCGCCACACGCCCTGGAGCACCTTTGCTCAGCTAACCTGCCTCCGGCCTACGAGGAGCCAGGCTGCCAGAGCCACAGGTCTTGGAGGCAGGGGACAGGCTCATCTGGGTACCGGTGTCTGCTACAGCCTCCTGCTTTGTCAATTGCTTCTGGGCCAACCAAACGGTGGCATTTAGTAAATAGAAAAGCTAAAAAATGTCCATCATTATCACTTTATCTTGTGATCTTTTCCTTATGTGTTTCCTTGGACTGGGGGGTTCTCAAGGCAGGGCTGAATCCCAGGCTGTGCGGGGGGCAGTGTGTGAGTAGGAGAACACAGGGCTTGTCCCTGCTGCCTTCCTTTGCTCCACTCTGCCCCTGCCTCTTACCATCTTTCCTTTCCTCCATAGCAATGTTTCTGGGGTCCAGACCCCCCAAAAGGTGTGCCTCTTTCATCACGGTCGGGAGTTTGAGAACTGCTCCCAGAAGAACTATCAGAAGAGGGGCAATCTTGGTCATATTATATTCATTTAATAAAACAAAACCAAAACCCAAACCAAATAAAACCATAAAAAACTAAACCACAAAAGGACATCATCTAGCGCGTGGTAACATTTTTTGCTTGTTTGCTTGAATTGCTAAGGATGCAACAAATGTAGGGACAATGCTCATTTGTGACAAAGATCTACAAAATGGTCAAACGAACATTTTAGTCTGAGCGAAGAGATGAATGCCCCTGCACATAACTAACTCACCAAAGAAATTATTTAAGAGATGCTTACTGTATGCTTGGCAGGCACAGAACTGCAAAGAGCACATTTGCCTCCTGTAGGACTCTGTAAGTAAGATGCCCTATTGAGGAAAAGAAGCCCAAGGAGCCTGGAATTGTGTGCAGCCAAATAACATTTTCAAGGCTAACGGTTCTAAGGGATCTGTTTAAAAGACACTATTTTAAATCCATTTAAAACAACTGTATGCGATTCCCATTTTAAACTGTTCGTCCCCGGGCATAAAGAAATTTTCCTTATGCCATATAAACCCTGAGCACAGCTAAACCGAGGACCGATCTGAAGAAATCGGTTTTAGCCCTTAAGAGGAAAAGGCTGGAAACCAAACCGTATCCTTCCCAAGTGTCTTTACTCCGTCTAATTCTAAGCAGCAGGCCGGGAAGCGCTTGTAAGTATTTGCATTGCAAAGCAGGCTGGAAATTGGCCTTGTTGAAACAGGGGCTCCTCTCGAGGCCGCCCTCCGTCTCCCACCCTTGGCAGCCGCGACCTGCCCCCCTAAAAGAGGCTGACACGTGAACGTTGCAGCTGAAAAGAAGCCTTTGAGCAGCTCAACTGTTTAACTAATTAATGCAGTTCTCTCCCTAAGGTTAGCAGTGAAAGGAGGGGGAGTGGGATTTGCGGGTGATACCCCGCTTTGGGTCTATTACCCGCCGGCAACAGAGACGCAAGGTGCGCGTGCCCGGTGCAGTCCCGCCAAACGCAGCCCGAATCCCCCCTAATCCCGGGCGTTGCGCGGATCACAGCGAGGCCTTGGGCTGCAGGGCGGCCCTCCGTGGGTCGATACCAACAGGAAAGGCTCAAGCTGCTTTTGATCCTGGCAGAAATCGTAAGGAAAAAAAAAAAAAAAGTCAGCAACTCCCACTGTGGAACTTTTGTCGTTTAAACTGGGAGGTTTAAAACCAAGCGAACCTTGGAGAACACTACGTACGAAGTCACCTGAGACTAAGGCAGAGGGCTCCCGACGCAAACAACTGCCTTTGTTGGAGGTGGAGTGTTTGGCCAGACCCACAAGTCCAGGGAATGGAGGCGCCCAGCAACAGCGGTTGGGGCCTACTTAGTAGGGGGTAGTGGGGATAGTGGGGATAGTGAGGGTAGTGGGGGTAGTGGGGAGGATTGGAGGGTAGTGGGGGGGGTAGGGAGGGGGGGTGGGGAGAGGTGGGCGGGGTGGGGAGGAACCAGTGTCCTGTTGTATGACAATCTGTGTGTCCCGTTTCTCCCCTTTTTCTTTCCCCTCCAGTTATGCCAACTAGAGCCAGACCTGTGAAAACTTGCGAAGAAAAATCCAGGTTTGGTATCCTGCAGTAACCTCCCCACTTGATTATTATGTCTTATTTATTTATTTTAACAAGTTACTGTTTATTTATTGTTGTTGTCGTTTTCATGTATTAGTCTGCTTGGGGTGTCATGATGAAGTATCACAGGCTGGGTGACTTAATGGAAATTAATTTTCTCAGGCTTCTGGAGACTAGAAGTCTTAGATCAAGATGGCCACAGGTCTGGTTTCTAGTAAAGCCTTTTTTTCTGGCTTGCAGACAGCCACCTTCTCGCTGTATCCTCCATGGTCTCTCCTCTGTGCATGTGCACTCCTGTGTCTCTTCCTCCTCTTCCAAGGACACCAGTCTTAGTGGATCAGGACCCCATCCTCATGACCTCATCTAACCTTAATCACCTCCTTAAAGGCTCTGTGTCGGAATACAGTCACATGAGGGGTAAGGCTTCAACATAATGGAACGTGAGGGACACAGTTCTGTCCACAACACAACTCTTTGCTCTTCCTTCCACATTTGCAGGCCTATCTTTTTTATTTCTCTTCTATTTTATTTTCAGAACTCAAGAAGGTGTGTATCCGGCATGGCCCCAGGCATATGGGGGATGGAGTGCTGGGTGCTGGAATGGTGTCCTTTGTTAGGGGCTCTTGAAGACATGATGAGTGTGCAGTGCCTGGGATGCAGGGCTGAGCACGAACTGGGACACCGAGTGCTGCAACTAAGTGCTCACTACCCTGTTTCTTGCCTTTCCACATTCAGCTTCTAGGAAAGGAGAGACACACGTGTATCCATTTTCTCACTCCCATCCATTCTCCAACCTAGCCTGGCTTCCTCCACAATTCTGAAATTTTTTTATTGAGATGGCTCAAAACTCCCTGGTCAGCATCTCCCTGCCTTGTGCTGTAAAGGAACAGCACCTCCCCCCGCCTCCCCACTGCCGTGTTTCTCTGCTCTCACACCGCTACCTGGACAACACTTCTCACACCACATGTGAGCGTTTATTCCCACACTGATCAATTCTGCAACACTGCCCAGGGGGTCTGTCATTCAACTCAGTTCTGATTCTACTAGGAGAGCACGTCAGACCCCACAGAAAGTGCACGGCAGACGCCAATTCCAAGACTAGGTTATCACCTGTGCCTTTGACCTAGTGGCTATACATCGGAGGTGGCAACAATCGGCCCTCCCATCTGATTACTTTCCTAGAACAGAACTCAAGAAAACAGTTTATTTACTAGCTTACCAGTGTGTTATAGCAGGGTATAACTCAGGGACAGACAGATGGAAGAGATGCCCCGGCAAGGCATCAAAAGATGAGAACCTTCCACAAGCCCTCTCAGGGAGCCAGTCTCCCCAGACCTTTATGCAGAGGCTTCATTAAGTAGGGAAGACTCATTGAATCACTGGACATTGGTGATTGATTCGAGCTCCAGGCTTTTGTCCCTGGAGGGGTGTGTGTGTGTGTGTGTGTGTGTTTGTGTGTGTGTGAAAGTTCTAACCCTCTCATCACAGGGTTGGTTCTCCTGGCAACCAGCCCCCATCCTTATGGGCTTTCCAAAACTCACCTCTTAACATAAACTCAGGTGAAGTTGACAAAGGTTTGTTATAAATAATAAGACACTCTTTTTGCCTTTATGGCTCTGGAGCTATTTCAGGAACTGAGGCCAAAAGACCAAATCCTATCCCAAAGATGATCCCATAGCTCTTATCACCTTGGAAATTCCAAGGGTTTCAGGAGCTCTGTGCCAGAAACTGGGATGAACACCAAATGTACATTTCTTATTGTAAATTACAATATCATATTCCCCTACACACACTTCATTCATTCATTCAAGCGTGCATTCAACTGAACGTCACCGGAGCCACAGGCCAGCTTCCCCACTGTGGCCCAGCGAGGGCCCTGCAGACAAATGGTCTTCAGCTCTTGGATCATCTCCTTACTTGACTGGGTTGTGGGATTGTACATAAAATTTCTCTCCTCTTACATTTGAATTAGAAAAGTGCTGTTTAGCTTTTAGACACTGTCTGTCACCCACAGGATGTCATTTTATCTTGGGGAGTAGGAACATGATCAAGTCGCTTTATTAGAACAATGCCATGGCTGTTACAGTTCTGCATTTCGGGGGAGGAACAGAATTCCTCTTAGAGAGTGATGGTTCTTTTCTTTAGAAAAACACCTGAAGGGGCTCCTGGGTGGCTCAGTCAGTGAAGCGTCTGAGTTTTTATTTCGGCTCAGGTCCTGATCTCAGGGTCCTGAGATCAAGCCCTAAGCCCCAGTCCTGCATCAGGCTCTGTGCTCAGCGGGGAGTCTGCTTGAGCTTCTCTCTCTTCCTCTGCTCACGCTTTCTCTCTAAATAAATAAATAAAGTCTTCAAAGAAAAATACCTCGAAGGGCGCCTGGATGGCTCGGTCGGTTGAATGTTGGACTCTTAGTTTCCATTCAGGTTGTCATCTCAGGGTCCTCAGCTCAAGCCCTGCGTTCGGCTCCATGCTGAGTTTGAGGTCTGCTGGAGATTCTCTCCTTTTCCCCTCCCCCAATTGCTCTCTCTCTCTCTCTCTCTCTCTCTCTAAAATAAACAAATATTTTAAAAAACCCCAAACAATCAAACCTTGAAAGGCCTTTTGGAAACACACTGTGGGACCTCCGTGGGACAAGAGTTGTGGAAGAACAGCCCACTGTATGTGTGTTCACTCCAGAATGCCAGAGCATTGTCCTGGAGGCTTGATCAAAGAGGGCTTATGGGGCCAGATAACTTGGAGAGGCAGAAGGGTGGAGAAGAGTCTCTACAGAGGTGACCTGAACGAAACTGGCAGGGTTGGAAGCCAAGGGGGAAAATGGTCCTTGCTACTACAGAATATTCTGTACTAATTATTTCTATCCTTACGCTCTTCGGTGGTTTCCTCCTTCATCTGCAAATACAGGCATGCCTCAGAGACATCGCGGGTTTATTTCCAGACCACTCCAATGCAGTGAATGTCACAATAAAGCAAGTCAAATGGATATTTTGGTTTCCCAGTACATATAAAAGTTATGTCTACACTATACTGAAGATTATTTTTTTAAAGATTTTATTTATTTATTTGACAGAAATAATGAAGGAGGAAACACAAGCAGGGGCAGATGGAGAGGGAGAAGCTGGCTTCCCGCTGAACAGGGCTCCATTCCAGGACCCTGGGATCATGACCTGAGACGAAGCCAGATGCTTAATGACTGAGCCACCCAGGTGCCCCATACTGAAGATTATTAAGTGTGCAGTAGCATTATGTCTAAAATGAGTCTGTACTTTATTGCTAAAAACACTAACCATCATCTGAGCTTTCACTGATCCCAGATCACTCTAACCGATATTATAATAATAATGAAAAAGTTTGAAATATTGTGGGAGTTACCAAAATGGGACACAGAGAAGTGAGCAAAGGCTGTGGGAAAATGGGGCTGGCAGGCTTGCTCCAGACAGGGTCGCCCCAGCCCTTCAATTTGTAAAAAAAAGCAGGATCTGCAAAGCACAGTAAAGCGAAGCACAGTGAGATGAGGTGTGCCGGGGCCTGGTGAACATCTGTTCGGCTTACTGTGCCTCTGGGACTTGGAAACTGGAGTGACTGTGGCCAAAGACAGGGTGATGGTGAAGGAGTAGATGGAGAAGGGATGAGAATAAGCTGGACCCCGATTCTCCAAGGCTCATGCAAGCGGGGAGAGAGACCCTTCAGCATCCTCAGGCTGGGCACTGACCTTTCAATCACAGAGATGATCCCTTCAACATCGCGCTGTTCCTTCCTCTCATTTCCTTGGTTCTCATCCCTCAGCCTGTCTCAGCCACTCACTCCCACATTCACAGGTAGATCTTGTCAGCCGTAATTGCATCATCTCTTCCAAAGCTTTGGCTTTAAGTATCCTAATTGCCGATTACCCTTACCTATCCTTCCTGCTCACTTCCTGCAACGCCTTTGCTCTAGAAATAATCAAACACAGATGGATTTTAATTTTTCATTCCCTGAGTTTCCCGTCCTTGCATTGCTATTCACTTCATGACCTCATTCATCTCCTAACCCAGCCGAGGGTCTTTGGGCCATCCTTAAAATCACCATCAGCTCGGGGCGCCTGGGTGGCTCAGTTGGTTAAGTGTCGCCTTCAGCTCAAGTCATGATCCTGGGGTCCTGCGATTGAGCCCCACATCTGGTTCCTTGCTCTGCAGGGAGCCTGCTTCTCACTTCTGTCTCTGCCTCTCATGAATAAATAAACAAAATCTTAGAAAAAAATCACTATTAACTCCTTCTTCCCTCAACTCTTCCTGGCAACAGTCTAGCCCTCGTTAAACCCAACTCTTTGCCTCCTTTGTGTCTTTACCCAAAGAAGAGAGTGAATGTTACTGGGAAAAGTCACAAGTCATCCTGGTTATTCTCACTTTAAACTCATGAACTCGAAGGTCGTGGGCCGTATCAGACTGGATCCAATCAGGCAAACAAACTATTCTGAGTGTCTACAACAGTGGGAATCCAATATAGGGAACTGGTCCCCTAAGGGACGGATGGACTGAGAAGTCAAACAGGCTGGGGAGGCACCCTTTGGATTAGCAACAAACGACATGAAGCTGTACCATCTTTAGGTTGGAGACCAAGATGGAGACAGCATCACCAGAGTCCAGGACCAAAGGCACCAGGTAATGGGTAAAGCAATGGTGAGTGTCTCGGAAGATAGCTGGAGAGAGAGAAGAGAGGCAGACAGGGCCAGGTAGGATGTGCAAGAGGAACAAGATGGAGAAATTCCTTGGCTTTGTCTTCCTCTGCTCTCTCCGCTCTCATTAGGGTTCCTATTGGCTAAGTCAAGCTGGAGGCCAGCTGATGGGGGAGGCTGGGAGACATGGAGGAGGGCAGGGGGAGGATGAGGAGAGATGCAGGGAAAAACAGGACTAGCACAGCCCCTCCCTTTTGTTCCTCAGGTTCCTGTCCTTTAGTCTGTGTCGGTCAGAATTCAGTCTGAGAAGCAGAAACACACACGTGCGCCTATATGTACACACACACATATGTTTCTGGTTTTTTTTTTTCAGATTTATTTATTTACTTGACAGACATCACAAGTAGGCAGAGAAGCAGGCAGAGAGAGAGAGAAAGGAGGAAGCAGGCTCCCTGCTGAGCAGAGAAAGCCCAATGTGGGATCATGACCTGAGCCGAAGGCCTCTAGAGGCTTTAACCCACTGAGCCACCCAGGCACTCCTCTGTTTTTGTTTGGGCTGGATAATAGAGTATCAGAGACCAGGTAGTTTATAAACAATAGACATTTATTTCTCACAGTTCTTAGCTGGGAAATCCAAAATCAATGTGTCAGCAGATTTGGTGTCTGGTGAAGCCTAGTTCCTGGTTCAGAGATGACCCTCTTTTCATGATGTCCTCACATGGTAGAAGGAATGAGGGAGCTTACTGGGGTCTCTCTTACAAGGGTACTAATCCCATTTGTGAGGCTTTACCCTCATGCTCTAATCACTTCCCCAAAGCCCCATCTTCTCATACCAACACACTAGGGGTTAAGATTTCAACATATGAATTTTAGAGAGACACAAAATTTAAACATATACATAATATATATATATATATATATATATGTATTTTATAGGCATTTTACCTTGTGCAGTGTGGGACCTGGTTATTCAGTCTATGGGTGGCTGTTGTGTCCATTGTCAGGACCTGATGTCAGTAGGGCAGCTGGTTGGGAAGGGAAGATGTGAAGGAGAAAGCAAGAACATATGAGACCCTCCCATGATGGGCTGAACTATGACAATGGAATGAAAGTCATGTCAACCTTTCATCTCCCCCCACCTCCAGCACGTTTGATGAGAGCAATCTGTGGTAGAATCTGGTACCCTTTACCCCAGAATGAAACATAAACCTGGCCCAGAGTCAAAGAGGCTGAGAAGGAGATGTGCCCGGAGCAGAGGAGCTGCGGGCCAGCTGTGCCCCATGCCAGCAAGGACAGTCAGCAAACGAGAGCCTGTGCATGAGTGGTGACAGCCCCTTATAGTCTCTGCTGACCTCCTCGTACAAAAAGAGGAAAATTGCTCCTTCACTTTGGCCTTCCAAATCTCACACCAAATGTCCCTGTGGCCTCAGAAAAGAGACATATTTCTAGCCTAACTAACTAACTAAACTCACATTCTAGAAACCCACTGGGTACATGTCAGGACGGAGTCTGTATTATTCTTTTAATGATACTTAGATTTAATTCCAAATTAAGAAAGTAGCAAAATAATGCTTCCATCTACCACACTGTGACTGCCTCTCATACAACCCAAAACATACTCCTTCTCCAAAAGATGACCCAGAGTCCCCTTTTCCCTCTTTGGGTCATAATCATTTGTCTTCTCACAGAGTCACATTATCTCTGTGAGTTAGAAAGTTAAAAATTATGAATGCATTTATGTTGAATGGTAGATGAACGGAAGAGGGAAAAAGAAAAAACTGGTTACATAGACACAACTTCACATCAAAATAAGAGAGAAATGTTCCTAACTACCATCATTCTTGTTTCCACAATGGATCATATGGTCTTCGCTGGTATTTATAACTACCTTCCTCCTTTACTTCCTTCATATTTCCTTTGCCCTTAGCAAATTTGACTGGACACGATTCCTTGTCTCCACTGCCGAGAAGTCTGGGCCATTGGCAGTCCTGATAATGTAATTTTCCGTGGTTTTCAGTCCAAGGCTTGAGAGTACTAAAAGACACCAAGGGAGGCTCCTGCATTCCAGACATATTCCTCAGGAGAAACCCAGATTCCCCTTGAAAATCAGGACTAGTCACCTCACCCAGTACACAGCCCCCCTTCTTTGTTGATTTGCTGGCATAAGGAACCCAATGGGGCCAGATGGCACATTTAACAAAACCAATGTGTCCCTTGGTGGTGGCATTCCTTCTTTGGGAACTAGAATGTCTAGGCCAACAGAGCTCAAAGTTGTAGGGCTGGGAAGCAGAACTTCCTAGAGGATGTCCCCTCTCCCCAAGTAATCCTCCCGTCCCCTGGTAGCAGGTTGATGACCAAAGACACTTCGTAATGGAAGGGGTGCACCTTGTTTTCATTAAAACAGACACTGCTTCTGGATACCGACTCCCCTTCCCTGTCAGCCATGTTTCTGACAAAAGCACGGCCCTGACTGTGCGGTTGGCCTCAAAACGGCAGCATGTGGACCCCACCGTGGCACCTGCGTCCTAGGACTGGATGAGACTATGACAAAACACTGGGATTCAGAAGGGTCTTGTCCTGAAGGAGGCAAGTTGCCCTTGCGAGGGCTGAAGAGGGAGTGGGCAGAGAATGGCTTAGGCTGTTGACTAGTGCTGGTTTGCCCTTGAGGGAACAGCAGGGAAATCTGGGAAGAAGCAGGGACTAGAGACCCCACAGCCACCCAAATGAGGATGTGATCACTTCCCGGCACAGGGAAACACAGACCTCCAAGCCTGGGCCCTGTTGGCCGCTATCACACAGGGGCTACCTTCTTTAGTCTCTAGGCATTTCCCTTGTCTCCCCTCTCTAGTTTTCTCTCTGGGAAGGGACAACTTCTTCAGGATTTCTTAATTCTCTATGACCCTCTTCTAAACAAGCCACCATGGAGTCTGGCCTGAGGCACTCCCAGGTTGAAAAGACGCTCTGGCCTGAACTTTTACCCTGGGGACAATTCTGCCACCCCTACAGCCCCCCGAGGTATGTCAAGGAGATCTGGGTAGCCACAAACTGTGTCCCAGGTAGAAAGCCCAGCGGATGAGGGAGTTCTTATGACCTCAAGGAGTTCTCGGCATTGGAGGGTGTTCAAACGACAGACATGAAGGAACACAGGGCTCTTCCTAGAGAAGCAGACAGCTGGTGGTGTTCTGGTTAGTTCCTGAGTTATAGAGACACCAAGCCAGACCCATCAGGGCTACGACGTGAGCGCCTGGGACAGACCGTTTTGCTGTTACTTGGATCGCTTCAGCCGTATTTATCCTTAACATCACACAATTGATGAAGTTCTTAAAGTGAAATTCCTGAAAATGTTGTGACCTATGACTTCTTCCCGTGTCCTCTTAGGGCCAAAATTCAACGAAAAATTTTGCCCTTTACTCGGAATTTCAAAAAATAAGTGATTGGGTCCTGTTAAGGACTGAATTGGGTGTCCCCCTCCCCCTTTCATATATGGAAGCCCTAATACCCTGTACCTTAGAATGTGACTGTATTTGGAGATAGGGCTTTCCATGAGGTGAGTAAGTTAAAATGAGGCTCCCAAGGAGGGTCCTAATGCAGTCTGACTGGTGTCCTTAGAAGAAGAGGAGATTAGGACACACACGGAGACACCAGGGGTGCACATACAGAGGACCGAGTGAGAAGGCAGCCAACTGAGAGCAAGGAGAGAGACCTCAGAAGAAAACAAACCTGCCAACACCTTGATCTTGGACTTCCTGCCTCCAGAGCTGTGAGAAAATAGATTTCTGTTGCTTAAGACTCCCAGTCTGTAGTACTTCGTTCTGACAGCCATAGCAGACTCAGGCCCCCCAGACCAGAGTGTGTGTGTTGTGTGAATGCTGCGTGTGTGTGTGTGTGTGTGTGTGTGTGTGTGTGTTGGGTAAATGGTGGGGAGGGGACATGTCTGGGAAATGGCCCACCAGTTGCTGTGGGGAAGGACTGCAGGCCCTGATCCCACCCTCGCTTGGCTGCTGCCCTCTGTCTTCAGGACGCCCTCTTCCCTGACGTGGGTGGGACTAGTGCCCTCCTGTCAGGGCTGGAGAGAAAATAGAATCAGAGATGTGGGTTAGCAGTAGGATGGGAAGGAAGAAAGAAGCAAATTCATTTATAGTCTGCGGAGAGCCAACCAAGGATCCCGGTGGGAGACAGGGCCAGGCAGAAGGCTTCACTTTCCTAAATAGAACTGTGTTTTGACATTCTCCCTGCAGCTGTTCTCCCCCACGCTTGTCTGTCTCTCCAAAAGCACTAATAAAAACCAGCGGATTTTAGCCTCTCACTGCGCCATCTGGTGGCGCTCAGGGAGACGGACCGTGGTTCCTGTGTACGCAGCCCAGTCCCCCCAAAACTTCCGGAACTGCCTTCTGTTCGGTAAGAGTGACAGACAGGGAGATACAAAGACCTTTGGCAAGAAGCTGAGAGGGCAGAGAGCACCGGGCTGGAGTAAAAAATGGACTTTGGCTCTGCATCTGATTAGCGGCGCGATCCCGGGCAAGTTGATTCATTTCTTAGTGTCCAAGCTTCTTCATGTAAAACAAAAAATATGGGTCACCAACACCAATGGGATTTTGTGAGGATTCACGGAGATAAAAGTCCCAGGAACAGTAAAGGAATGTGGCCCCTCAATAAATGCTTCATCCTTCCTTCCCTTCTTCATTCTTGGATCCCCCCCCTCAGCTGCTCCCCACCGCGACTTACAAGATTGTGTGAAGAATCCAGTGTTACTACTGCTATAGGCACTGCTCTCTTGATTCCAGTGGTGGGGGTAGGAGGGCCCAGAAAATCCTGGCTCTGCATGTTGGGAGAACGGAAACGCATGGGTCATGGGAGTCCCGGCTGAGACTGGAGGACCCTGGGGACACGCCCCGCCCCAGGCACTGCTAGTGTCTTGAAAGAATCAGAGCTAGTGTCTCAGGCCTGGCCTTGACATCTCCTTTTAGAAGAGGACTCTGCCTACTGGTGATCAGGAACAGGAGTTGGGGGCATGGATAACTGTTGTATGTTCTTATTTTTTGAGATCTCCTCAGGCCTGGGAATATGATGAGTCCATGAACTAAAGCAACACTGATAAGAACATGAGTCAAAGGCCCCAGTTATCTAAATAATGCAAAACAGACCGACATTATGCACAGGTAGAACATTTTCAATTTGGGTTTAAGAGATGGAGGAGATAGAGACTTCCATGTTGAGAAGGGATTCCAACACATTTGAAAATAACTCAAGTCTTTTCCCCACGTATTTAAAAAAAAATATGATGGTATCTCTCCTGTATCTCATGGGGGTAGAGGGTGTGTTTCTGGATATGGCATTATTGGAGATTCCATGTCCTCTCCTGAGGGCCACCTTTGTCCTCTCTAATATGCTATTCTTGGAATTCGTGATTTAGCTGGTCAAGGGTCCCACCCTAAGACCTGGAAAATATTCATGACAGAGGAAAGAAGAATTTGGGACAGACCTTAAACCCTCCTGGGGCCTTCCAGTCTTAAGATCAATGACCCTGACCATTTTTGGTGACCTGGGCTCCCCCTTCTTGCCCTATATAGTGGATCCACAGACACTTGAAACTGAGCCCCCTCCTTTTATCTAATTCCTATCTCAGTAACTCTACCCGGTTGCTCAAGTTCAGAAACCGGAAATGTGGGACTCCTTCAGTCCTGTGTACCCTCTACCTTACCCTTTTCCCTGACATTTCTAGCATACCGTACCCAATGTTCTTGACCTCATCTCTCTCTCCTGCGTCCTCCACCTTGGCTCCGCTGTGATGGACTGACTCCCCGGGGGCTCTTTGTAATCCGCCACCTGAGGACCCCCAGCCATCATCCTGGCATCCCCAGCTCCTGTCTGAAATGCCACATTGCAGGGCATGGGGTGGTGTCAAAGGGGCCAATGAGGCATCCTGGAAGGTGTACTCATTAACTCGCAGTGAGGTTGTTCTGGTGACTGCTCAGGTGTGATAAATTACTTCCAAGTTCAGGGGTTTAAAACAACCATTGGAGTAGACTCACTGGTTACCTGGGTCAGTAGGCACCACTGGCTCCTGTGCCCCTCAGTGTCTGAGGCTGGGGGGTGACTCTATGATTGTGCACTAGAAAGAATCCCCTGCCAGAATCTTCACACACAGGTCCAGCCGTTGGTGCTGCCGTTGTCCGGGCCTGGAGCTGCCAACCACAACTTCCCATGAGGGCTCTCTCCCTCCGTGTCCTGGGCTTCATCCCAGCATGGCGGCCGTGGGGTAGGGGACTTCTGACTCAGTTACTGGGGGGGGGGCTCTGAGCACAGATGCTTACTGAGCAAGGTAGCGGCCGCAGGGCCTTTGACTCCCATATCTTGGAAGCCACAGAGCGTCGCTTCTGTGGCCTGCTCCAGGCTTTGAGCACATTCTTCAGGCCAGTCCTGCCTCACAGGAGAGGATGTAGTCCCCACTTCATAATGACAGAAATCTCCTCAAGGAGTTTGGATATATGTATCAAAACTGACATGGGGTCAACTTTGACTAATGGGAGACAGGAGATGGAAGACACATTTTCCTTCCCTCACTTCAGAGGACTGTCCCGAGATGCAGTGTCTTCCACCATTCCCACCATCACTGCTTCCCACCATCCCACCCTTTCCTTCACTCTTGCCGTCCTGCTATTCTACCATCCACATAAAGCCTCCGCATTGAGCCTTGTCTCCGGCTCTGGGCTCTAGAGATGCAGGCTAAGCTACCGTCCATGGTCTGTGCTTTTGAAAGTCTTTCTCAGCCATTCACTTCGCTCCACCCACACCGACATTCTCCCCCCTCCCCGCCATCTTGCTTAGACCACATCAGGCCTTCCTCACAGATCCCTTTGTGTCTACGCTCGTGATTCTGTCAGTCCAGCTGAAGTCAGAGTGATCTTTTCAGAACAAATCTTGTGACACCAATCAGCCCAGCCTCAGCGCTGTTGACATTCTGAGTGGGGTCTTTGTGGATGTGCAGCATAGGATGTCTGGCAGCGTCCCTGACCTCTTGTCATTAGTTACCAGTAGCACCTCACTCCCTGCTTGTAACAAGTAAAAATGTCTTCAGACGCTGTCAAAGGTCCCCAGGGTTGGGGGAGGGGTGGGTCGTAAAATCATCTTCATTGCAAACCTCTGGTCTGAAGGAAGCGTCCTCAACATGGGCCTGGGGGGGCTGGCCCGGTGCACCAGATCCCACCCCCTCTCTCGTCTCTGTGCAGCAGCCACTGGGCACTCCTCTCAGCATTCTCCAACTGTGCCAAGGCCTTTTCCTCTTCAGGCCCTTTCACTGCTGTCCCTCAGCCCGGGGCATTCCTTTTGTTCCTATGTCTCCACCACTCCTGCACCCCCCCCCACCGCCTCACCCCTGCCCCCAGCACTCACACCTGCAGCCCGTGACATTGTTATCAATTCTCAGGTGAAAGGTTACTTTTGGGGAAGCTTTTCTGTCCCCCAGGCTAGGTTAGTCTCCTAATGGCCCCTGGGACTTGGTCACAATGACTGGGAATTAATTAGCTTTGCAAAGCCTTGTTAATGCTTGTCCTCACTCTCCTGTTAACTGCATGACAGCCGGGCTTAGCACAGAGCTTGGCAGGGGAGAGGTGCTCAACCTGATATTGAATGAATGAATGAATGAATACTCCCTATACATATTCTTGGGAATATCTTCAGATTCCTTCCTCTCCTTGCTTGAAATTTTCTCTGTTGCTATAAAGCAGGGCCCTCACTCCGGGTGTGGGTGAAGGCCCCATTGTCTGATGTTTTACCAAGTGACCGGTCTAGCTAGTCCTGGGAATCTCTCCAAAGTCTGCACAGCATTCTGTCCTGCTCTTTTGCCACGAATTTATGCAAGTCTTCTGTGGAGTACTCCAGCCTCTGACCAAACCACTCCAGAGGCCAGAGGCGCATTGAGGGCTCAACTCAAAGTCCAAGATGTTGTATTTGGTTCTCTGGATCTCCCCCTGGGCTGCTTCATCCACCGAATGGCGTCCCTTTTGTCTTTTCTCCCCCTATTTCTCCTGACAGCCTCCTGTAGTCTCCAACAGGGACACCAAACGTGAAGTGTCCTGTTTTGGATCCTAGGTCTTCGGGGGCACAAACCGTGTTTCGATTGTATTCAGTTTTGAGTGGATCAGAGTGAAGTCCTGCTATTTTTACATTTAAGCACTTGGGGGTTTGTGCCTATTTGAGGCTCCCGCGTGTCACGGGGCTCTGGCTGGAAATGGTCAGTATGCTGATCTCCGAGATCCTGAAAAATATTTTGGAGAGCATTGTTTAGAAATGAGTTTGGCAAGCAGTTTTGGTTAACTGACTTTTCTAGCTTGCTGATGTGCATTCTTAGGAACCTCTGGAAAGCCAGGGGTAGGAAACTGTCATGGGAGATCTGTGGTCCCGAAGCTCCAGCTTCCGTCAGAGGTGTGGAATCCTTGGAGTTGTGATAACGCTGGGATTTACTCCCCCTAGTGGTTTGACAAAATATAGCTTCTCTGGATGAAAAGGACAACGTTTAAACCCCAGCTCCCAGCTCTGAATGCGTGGCTGTTCAGAACCGAATTAGGCATGAATGGAGATGATGAGTCCGTGCATCCTTTGAGAATAGAATGGGAAGTGGGCTCACGGAGGCATGAGGAGGTGAGGTGCCTAGAAGGGCCGATGAAGCTGTTTTGTCCGGAGTTCTGATCCCAGATGGGTTTGCCTGGGACGGGCCAGCGACTGAAATTCTGAGGATGCTTTGCTGATAACAAAGGTGGGAGAAAAACACAGTCTAAGGGAAAGCGGGAGGGATAAACAAAAAGAAAGAAAAGAAAGAAAGAAAGAAAACCATCTTTCAACCGATCTTTGAAAATCTTTGTTGTTGTTGTTTTTTAATTTTAATTTTAATTTTTTTAAAGATTTTTAAAAAGATTTTATATATTTATTTGAAAGAGAAAGATCACAAGTAGGCATAGAGAGAGAGAAAGAGAGAGAGAGAGAGAAGCAGGCTCCCCACTGAGCAAAGAGCCTGATGCAGGGCTCAATCCCAGGACCCTTAGATCATGACCTGAGCTGAAGGCAGCAGCTTAACCCACTGAGCCACCCAGTCACCCCTGTTGTTGTTTTTTTAAAGATTTTATTTATTTATTTGACACACACAGAGAGAGACAGCAGGAGAGGGAACACAAGCAGGGGAAGTGGGAGAGGGAGAAGCAGGCTTTCCACGGAGCAGGGAGCCTGATGCGGAGCTCAATCCCAGGACGCCGGGATCATGACCTGAGCCAAAGGCAGACACTTAACAACTCAGCCACCCAGGTGCCCCCAGTTTTTGAAATTCTTTTTCCTCTTGCTAAGGAAGCAGAAGAAAACAGTAGCAGGCCTTCATGCCTCATGGTATTACCCTGGGTTTTCCTGTTTGGGGCTGGTAGATTTGTTTTATTCTATTTCTTTTTATGCAGGTCCTGCCTTGGCCTACAGTCAGTTCAGATCCCTGTGTCCGTGAGCCAGATTGTCACGGGCCAAGCCATGTTGCAATCACTGCTGTTGGGTGAGTCAGCCCGGCTCAGGCTTGGTGCCATGTTTCAAAGTGAGTAAGAGCTGTTTTAACTGTTTGCTCTTAATCAGAGACCTTTGTGTTTTCTCATCAAGAGGGGAATAATTGCCCTTTTCTTTTGCCTTAACAAGCCCCAGAGAGACAGGCGGGGAACCCTCAGCTCCTGCTTTTTTTCTTCAGTGGTCTGATCACTCAACACCACCTACGAGCTAGATTTTTTTGCCTTCTGCATAGGATACCTAATGAAGGAAGCTGTGTTCCAGAGACACAGTAACATTGAAACCTTAAGGGCCAAGCTGAAGAGAAATGCTAGGTTTGGGGCATTTCTAGGTGAGCTGTCCTCACTTTGGTGCGGTCCTCCTTTGGTGGAGGAGAAATCTCAGTAAGTTCTTCGAGGCAGTAGCGGATCTCACTGGCGTTATAAAATCCACGCGATTTCTCAGTTAAATTGATATTTTTTAAAAAGCGCCTTTGGTGATTCTAATGTGAGAACCACTGGTCTAGATGCACATCAAAGTCAGTTAGCGGGAAGTGCTGGTAGCCCCAACCTGGGATAAGCTGAGACACGGCCCTGCCCAGACATGTCTCTGTTGGTGGCTCAGGGCACACCCTCTTCCCCAGCTCAGCCTCAGTTTCCCTCCTCAGGCTGTCTTCTCCTCCTGCCTCCCTCCAGACCTCAGGAATCCCTTCTGTGGAAATCCCCCTCTGGCCTCCAGCATCCCCCCTCCGGGTTGCACCCGGCTTGGACCCCCTCCAGTCTCACCTTCTCCTTCCTGCTGGCACAGAAACTTCCATACCCCTTCTTGGGCTCTACTTATGCCACTTTGGCTTATACCAGCTAGCTCTCCCTCTCCCAACCGCCCCCAAGAAGGTGTGTGATCGTTCCTCTGTGGGGAGCAGGGAGATAGAGTCACTGGGTAAGCTCCCGAAGACCCCTGAATCTGGTTCCTTGTCTGTAAAATGAGAAGAATCGACAACCTCATAGGACTGATGTTATTTGAGGCCGTGTATGCTTAACCAGCATGAAATAGATGCTTAATAATGGATCCTGGCTGAAGCCTGGAAATCTGCATGTGTGTATTAGCTCCTGTGTTAGGGGTCGGTGGTGGGTGGTGAGGACCACACTAAGAAGTGTTGCTGACGATGGTGCGTCTCCACTTTGTGAGCTTCAGAATCGTCCAGGGAGCTTTCAAAAAGTGGAGGTGCCCAGGCTGAACCTGGGACCGATGGAATCTGTACTGCTGTGAGGGGAGAGAATAAGCATCGGTGTTTCTGATGGCCACTGTGCAATTCCAACGTGCAGCCAAAGCTAAGAACAAGGTTTTGGGATCCACGGGACTGGATTCTACTGACCTTGAGCAGATCACTAACCTCTGAGCCTCGGTTTCTCCCATCAGAAAAATGGGGATAAAGTATGCTCGTCCTTGTTGGATTATGTAGATTAGTTGAGACAGTTCTCCACAGGACCGGCACAGTGCTCAGACCTTCCCTTCTGTTGAGTGGAATTGGGGAGTTGGCGGACCATGGTGGATGTCAGAGGCTCCTAACAGACCGAGGCCCTTTCAGCAGCCCAGGGCCCATCCAGAGTGTCTAGACTCTCTCAGCTCAGAGCTTATCTGCCTCTTGCTGCTCTGGTTCCAGCAAATTTATGATTCTAGCTCTGGCTCGGCCCACAGGGAGCCTGGCTTCTCCCCATGGGGCAGGGCCGGGAGGGGTCATGCCAACGACCCCCGCTTTCAAGTACTTAATTCCACACACTAGTCGCTTAAAAAAATTAGTAACGATTAAACGAAAGAGGCAAATCAATAGCGTTAGTTCCTTCTGTTGTTTTTCGATCACCAACATGCAAAATGGTCTCTCCCTTCTGGGTTCAAATGTTGTTCAACGTCTGGCCACCTGGAAATATGGCCACCACTTACATTATTTCCGTCAGAATACGTGTCCCCTCCTGGGAGATGATCATAGCACCTGTGAGTGTGCCTGGATGTGTGTGAGCTTGTGGGTGTGGGGTTTGAAAGAGTGCGAGGGTGTGTTCAGCGTGTGGAGCGTATACAAGTGTGGGTGTGCATGTGCGTAGGCGTGTGTAGGGACGTGCCGCGTGTTCGTGTGTGTGAGTGCACTTGTGTGAGCGTGTGTGTGTGTGAGAGAGGAAGGTCGCACATGCTGGGAGTTGTCAAGAGTGAGAACACGGATTTCTCATTCTCCCCACCCGTCTCCAGATCCTGCTTTCCTTGATCCTCTCCTAAGCCTTATGTAAACGTAAGACAACTCGGGCTGAGACCTTCTATTACTGTCAAAAGCCATTTTGAAGTAATTCAAGCACTCTGTTTCCATTCTTCTGGGAAATCCTTGCAGTCTTGGAAATCATAACGGCCTGCGACGCTCATCTGTTGCCTTGTACAATGGCCTTCTCGACAAACAGATCTCATCTCTTCTGGGCCCACCCAGGGCCGGAGGGCGTGGGGGGGGGGTGGCAGAGACAGCTGCGCACGGCCCGCCGCCTGCCAGCTTCTGTGCTGTTTTACTCTTTTTACTGTACTACTCTGGCAGCTGATCTCTCCTTTGCTTTCTTTGCCACTCTCCTTTTGTCTCTTTGAGCTTTGGTGGGGCATTCCTGGTATTAGGTGACCGGCAGTTTGTGTCTGAAGCTTGGTGGGACCCGATTGTCATCTTCCCTGTGCCCCGTCTGTCCCAGGGCAAAGGTCTCCTCCATGGGGAAGAGGCCCCGGCCTTCTTCAGCTTCATTGTCTACACCCAGGCCCGCAGAGCAAAGTGCTCCAGTTTCTAAAAGGGGAGGACGAATTCTGAGGGGTTGCCGCAGTTCTCTACTTTTTTACACCGCCCGGACTGGGGAATGATTTCAAATTTAGTTTATCTGAGTTTCGTTTCAACA
Source organism: Neogale vison (assembly GCF_020171115.1). Classification (NCBI taxonomy): domain Eukaryota; kingdom Metazoa; phylum Chordata; class Mammalia; order Carnivora; family Mustelidae; genus Neogale; species Neogale vison. The sequence goes on along the minus strand of NC_058101.1, from coordinate 72,295,840 downwards.
TGTGCCGTGTTGTGACAAGGCTTCTTCAACCGGTCAGGGGCTTCCGGTGAGATAATGCAATAAACTCCAGGCACGTGGAGAAACTTACATGCTCTATTTCTTCAGGGAAGAGTATTATGGCTGTCGGATATCATAACTGCCCTGGTTATTTCTGGGCATCCTGGGGAAGGGTGTGCATTTTCTGTCTCTCTGCACGAGGACCGTTGGCGGCCACCCTGCTGCCAGAAACCAGATGACCAGCTGCCAGTTTTTGAGGGTCAGGGATAGCGCATAGAGGGCAAGGCCAGGGACTGATTTGGGGGGATGCCACTGGTCTGAGAGGGAACATGACTCTAGTTAAACATATCATTTCTTCTCATCTCTTACTGCAATTATAGGGAAGTAGTTGTATTTACAGTTTCTGTTTCATGAAAACAGTTCTTTCACGTGGGCCGGAATGGTTTTTATGTTGCCAGACCTTGGCCTCACTCTATTGCCTTCCCCAGAGTATCATTTTAGCAACAAACACTAATGAATACAGAAAATCTGTAGAAACCGTTATAGATTCCTTTGAGTTTCTATAGGTAGAATATATATTTTAAAGCCCATTGTATTGTAATTACCAATATGCTGCGTCTCCTTTTGTTTTTCTTTTCTTACAAAAATGTAAGGAATGGGGCATTTACCAGAAGGATCTATGTGTCCTGCATGCAGGGACAATGCTTTTCATCGTCAGTGCAGCCAGGGAAAAGGTACAGAGAAACTTGCGTGTTTGTTAGTCTTTGTTCATGGGATGGCACTTTTTCAACCATAGGATCATCTGGAAGTTTTATCACCACACAAGGTGATGAACATCTCATTATTCAAAGCTCCATTGTTTTATACCTTCCTAGAGGCAGAAACTGTACCAACTTTCAGTATCCATCAAAGCAGATTACGCATGAATGCACAGGGTTTCAAAGTACTCGAGCACCTTTTTTCTCCCATTGTATCAATACCTCTTAGGATCTGAATTTGGGGACTGACTGGGGTTGGTTTGGAAAAGCGAGTAGGGAATCTCAAGATTTGTCTGGAAAGTGGGAAGAAGGCAAATCAGTGGGAGCCCAAAAAGGTCCCTCTGGAATTACTTGTTTTGTTCGTTTGTTTTCCAAACTAGTTCCCTAGTACGGATGTACCCAAGTTTCTCAAAACGGGAGCTATAAACACCAAAAGATTGTGGCCACGGGCCAGGGGCCCCGTTCCCTGCTCCCCTCTTCCTTCTGCTGTTTCTCATTTGTGGAGCAATCCTCTCCCTTTGAGAGCCTCTGCGTGCCCCCAGGCCCAGCCCAGACCTCTTCTCTGAGGCTGTCATTGGAGGAGGTTACTTCAGTACACGGTGATGGGAGTTCGGGGCAGCTGGCCAGCAGTTCAGAATGCCTGCCGCGTACTGAAGCCCCAAGCCGTTCAGTCAAATACACCGGAACGTTTTGGGGCCACCCTGAATTTCTAGGATCTGCCTTCTTACATAATGGTCCTCTTCAGTGATTTTAAAACCAACGAGGGCAGAGGGAACCTGAAGGGACCAACCAGGCTTTGGGAGCAGACCTGGTTTGCCACTCTTTGTAAGTTAATTTTAGCATTCCTTACTCCCTGTTGTTAAAAACAAGACAACCGGCCCCAAATAGAGTCGCTTATGCGAAGCCCCAGGTCAACACACCGAGACTTCACTTAATGACTGTTTCAGCTCTTGGAGAAATGGAATCTTAAACTAGACTGTCAGGAAGCACCTCATCAGCATTAGTTAAGTAATCTGCCAGGTCGATCCCTGCCCTGCCCTAAAGGAGAGTAACCTTGCAATAAGCAATTTACTTTTGGTCTGGTCTAATGTCCTTGTTCTACCCATTTCTGCCTAGAATAGTCTTTCATTTCGTACAGCTCTCAGAGCTCCTTCCTGTCTGCTGGGTGCATGAGTATCTGAATAAAGCCAATAAGGTCTTTAACCTGTCCTCCGCTAAGTTTTGTTTTTTAATACCATATATGTGTGGTTTTTTTTTTTTTTTTAATTCTCCTTTGAGCTAGTTAAAAGGTCATCCTGGTTCCCCCATTAATGAATTTGATAAAACCTTTGATGTGTTTTCATTTTCTATTTGCATGAGAGGCATGATTTTTACCTTTTAAAATATATCTTTCTACATTAGGTACATAATATGCTAAGTACTTTTCTAGATGCGGATGGGGAGCAAGAATTTTCTGTCCCCTCCAGGGTTTTTCTAGCTGGACTAAGAATCAAATTGACTTGAGGCAGATTAACAGGAGAAAATCACATTTAATGGTGCACACACGAGGAATCCACAAAGACACGGAAATTCCAAAGATAGGCAAACTGACATGTATGTGTCATTCTGAACTAAGGAGAAGGGGGTAGAGGTCTGGGACTTCAAAGGGAAGGAATGCACTTCACAGGAAGTTGTAAAAGGGTCAATGTTGGGTTAACAAGTGTTTGCTGGGCCGTACAGAAACACCGGGACATAGAGGACTCTGACCAAACAGGCCTTGTTAAGCTCTTCCTTATCTACTACACCCAGTTCATATCCTGCTGTCCTTATCTGTAGTGATACCTTGCTTCCTGAAGCAGGTTCTCTATCTAAATTATTTTTAGGCAGTTGGGGGCGGGGAGGTAAAGAGCTTTTCCTGAGTCTGCTGGACTTGACTCCTTTTTAATTCACAATCATCTTCAGGCCAAAGTGGCCCATTGTGGGGTGGCGCTTTACATGAAGCCCCTTTGTGTGTTTATTTAACAAACCCAGAATACAGGTTTGGGCGCTACGTATGCTGTTCTAAGTGCTTGATAAATGTAAACTAACTTAATCCTCCTAACAGCACTACAGCACTTCGGAGTCCCTTCAGCCCCTCTTAGCCCCTGTTATCAGACTGATGCGCAACATCCTGGGCAAGGGTGCATGGGCACTAAGTGCCAGGGGAGGGAGCCCAAGCGCAGGCCTGGGTGAGGCTGAGGCTCCCAGGCCCTTCTCCTGGCTCTGGGGCTCCCTCTAAGTGAGCTGGGGGATGAGATGAGAAATGGGCCCCAACTTTGTTTTGTAGGAAGCTGCATCTTGAAGGAGCAAAAGAGTTGTGTTGACAGAGGGGAGGGGCTATGATAAATGGGCTCAGTAGAGAAGTCCCCAGCTGGGGGTGGGGGGACCCACACTGGGCCTGGTGGTGTGGGGCAGTGCTTTGACTGGCATGATGACCATTGTGGTGTGTTTCTTATAAAATCAACTTAGGGGCGCCTGGGTGGCTCAGTCAGTTAAGCGTCTGCCTTTGGCTCAGGTCATGATCCCAGGGTCCTGGGATCGAGCCCCACGTCTGGCTCCCCACTAAGCTTGGAGTCTGCTTCTCCCTCTCTCTCTGTCCCTCCCTGCCCCTTGCTCATGCACGCTTTCTCTCTCTCTCAAATAAATAAATAAAATCTTTTTTAAAAAGTCAACTTAACTATTACTTCACTTCTCCTGAGGGCCCTCTTCCTTCTCAGAAAATATGCTTTAGTTTATTATTTTTTAAAAACGTATGGTCACCAGGCCCAAGGGAGAGTCAAGGTGACAGCGGGAGGCAGCAGGATGGGGGGTGGGGACGGTGAGAGAGGGCACAATTGGAATCTGGGGGACTTGTGTTCAAATCCAAGTTTGACCATTTACTGGAGAATAAAGTTCAAATCCCTTTAAATGATTATTAAACCTCAGTGGGATTAAGTAAATGCTTCCGTCTCTTTTCCCACCAGAAGTGAACAAGGGCTCAGCTAGCGTTTGCAGTTGGGGAAGAGACTCAAGGGTCCTGAGGTTGGAAGAGGGGGAGGGAAAGTTGGTTTGGAATTGGTTGAGAAGGTCTTCCCGCTGGTGCTGCTGGGGGAGGGCTAATCCGGAAGGCTGAGCTGCAGCCGCAGTGTGGAGGGTGGAGGTGGGGGTGGGGAGGAGAGAGCCTTCCAGCGAGCTCGGGAGGCAGCTCCCAGCCAGATAAAGATCTGTGACTGGCAGCTCCAGATTGACCTGCTGTCCCAATTCCTGTTCCAGGGCAAAGATTACCCAGCCCTTAGACTCGTCCTTTTTTTTTCCCCCCCCTTCTCTGGCTTTGTTTACCTTATAAGGAAGGTCAACAATACAAAGTGGAAAGTGCCTGCTACCGGCCCCTGGATTTCGACAAATAGTTTCTTGGACCAGAACATTCCATGTGAAGATGGCTGGGCATTCAATCCTGCTGGCTGCTGTCTCAGTCCTGTCGGCCTGTCAACAAAGTAAGAGTCTCAGGCAGCGTGTGTGTGTGTGTGTGTGTGTGTGTGTGTTCGCGCGCGCGCGCGCGCGCGCGTGCGCGGGGGGGGGGGCGGGGAGAGGGTCTGGTTTTTTAGTTTCATGCTTCCTTCCTGGTGGCCGTGGGGGCCACAAAAGGCATAGCGTACCCTGGTTCGTCCGCGCCTCCTTCCCCAGAGAGAGAGATTTTGGAACATTCCAGGGAGCAGTTTTTGCAAAGGGGCTGAGGTAGGCTCTCTGAGCCTGGCGATTCTGCCATGTTTGTGGTTACCACCCACGGCCCAGTTCAGATGACCCTTAGAAATGCACCAGCTAACCTGACAGAAGGGGGCTATCCATACTAATTCGGACGGTTCTAGAGGAAACATTGTACCTGCTTTAGACCCCGGCTGTGATTTTTTGAAGCCTCATTTTTTATTAATGTTTCTTAAATAAACTGCCTATGGCAGGTATGATGATCAGGTTTAAAAAAATCTGCAGAAATACGAGCTTCAGGTTAGGTGATGAATTCGAAATCTTAAAGCACCTTCCCAGTAGACTCATTGGGCATCTCGACTGGCTGGTTATGTAAAGAGCATTTGCTCCATGGAGGGTCAATTATCATCTTATCTATGATGTCAGCTTAACATGCTAAATAGGGAAAAGGGTCTGGACACTGGGAGCAAGACTGGGAACCAACCATGCACATTTCTTTATTTTTCTTAGTGTGTTGCTCCCAGGAAGGGGAGGCAGAGCTGGGGCCGGCTCAGGGTGCACAGACTGCCAGAGCATGAAGGGTCCACAGCTTTGGATAAAGTCCCGGTCTACATGCATGTTCAGGGTCTTGCCTAACCAGTGTGTTTTGTGTATTTATGAAAATATGATACTATGACACACGTTGTGTGGTTTGATTCATATTCTAGAGTAGAGTAGGGTGTTTTTTGCCAACTAAAGGGGCTCTTGGGTCACGGCGGCCTCGCTGGTTCCCACACATCTCCCCAGAAGCACACCAACCCTGTGTGTTTCCTCCTTCTGGTGCTGCAGAGAGCACAGGACTGGGTCCACAGACACCCCAGAGCATCTCTCAGCCTCACAGAGAGACTTCTGTGTGCTGGTGGGTGCAGAGGACAGCGGGGAACTGTGGCCAGAGGTCAGGTGGGGGTGGCTGGGAGTGGGTGGGGAGGAGAGGAAACTGGGCCCCTGGTGGTTGGTGGTACTTGAAGACAAAATTCAACTGAAAGTTGTAAAGATCTTATTTGCTTTATTCAACAAGTCTTGAATCAGGCAGCATCCCATCCGGCAGTTAGAGAGGAGCTTTGGAGAGCTATATAATATGAAAGACAGAGGGCAGAAGGGGGCACAAAAGGAAGTTGCTAGCAAACGGGGATTGTTTGTGGCAAAGGTCACCTTTTTTAGATAGCATTTATCTAGCAGGCCCATTGCCTCACTAGTGCTAACCTGGTAATTCCAGATTGACTTGTGTAAGATCCCACTTCCGGGAGAGGTTGAAACTGTAACTAAGTGAGGGATTAAGTCTCGGTTTCGTGATGTCAGCTTAGTGCTAATCACTCCATTTTGAGCCTGTTAACAGTGGTAGATGGGGAACGTTTACTGATTGGGTGGGGGAGAGAGAGGGAGAGAGAAAGAAAGAGAAGACACACTGTTTAGTTGACATGAAGGACCAGAATTTGCTGCTTCTGTAGAAGTCTGTTGTTTATGGAGAAGAGACACCATGGATCATGGTAGAAACAGATCTGGTTTTGAAGACAGACAGTTCCCTATCTGTCCAGCTCAGCCACTTACCAGTTGGGTACCCCTGGCCAGGATATTCTGTCCTTCAATGTCCTCTTCAAAGAGGGTTAAGCAGGATGCTGGGTGGGAAGTGCCTACCAGAGGGCCTGGCCTGGGGTTGGGGCATAGCATGGTCCCCATCCTCTGCTGCTCGCCCTCAGAAAGAAGCTTTGGCTGGACTGAGGGGCAGCTACACAGTCAAGAAGCTGAGCTATGGCTGGGGCTGGGGTGGGACAGGGGGTGGTGGTCTTGATTCTCACCTCCCCTCGCCCCCCAGCATACATGCATCCCTCCGGTGAAAGTGAAGAAAAGAGAAAAAGACAGGCATAGCAAAAGGAGAATATCACCAAGTAGTTTTTAGGTGACTGTTAGGGAGGGAAATAAAATGGCTGCCAGCCTTTCCACCCTCATCATGTGATCGCAGCAGTAACCATGGCCTCCCTAAGGCCCCTGGCCTGGAAAAGCAGAAAGGGGCTTCTCCTCCTCAGGGAGATGCTGGCTCTACTGAATCCTTCCTCCCGGGGCTGTGGGTGGGCTGGGTGGGGAGCATTCAAACACCCCTGCCATTGCCGGAAACTCCTCATGTTTGTCCTGTGACAGACAGGCGTGACCAGGTGCTATGGAGAGCCAGAGGAAGATGGTACTTTCAACGCTTTCACACATGGCTTTATTTCGAAGCTCTAGGTTCTTGTCCCACTGCCCAGTGTAAATCAAGGAGCACATGTCTTTCACTGTTTCCATCTTACAGATGGAAACAAGACTTATCAAGTGTTTTCTCCAAGGCCGTGTAGCCATGGTGGCAGCACGGTACAGAATGGCCGCCATATTTCCCCTCGGCAGACACATCTCCTTTTTGGCGCCAGCCAGGCAAGTGACTTAATGGCCTCTCCAGATTCAGGCTGCCTTGTGAGGATTTAGCCAGGGCTGGAAGCAGCCTGTGCCAAGTCCTGCATTTCCCAAAGCTTCACCCTGCTCTGTCTGGCTTCAGGGATGCTGCAGCATTTTGAATGAGAGACTCTAGCAGAGCATTTATGCACTTTTGATGTTCAGCTGCAGCGTTTAAATCCTGAGCCATGGTTTATTTGTAGAGGAGAGGAAGTCGTGGGGGAGGGAAGAGGCCTGCTGTGCGAGCCCTTACTGAACCAGGCTCACTATTTACTGACTTGTCAGAACGGGGATAGGATCGGGTCTCAGGAGGAAATGCATCACGCCAGAGACTGTCACACAAGCTAGAAACGTGGTGCGCAAAAGGAAACTAGATTTGAAACACGAGCAAGTGGGGAATGGATGTGGAGGTACTAAAGTAAGCGAGACCAGAATTGCCTGGAGAGAACTGGTAGGGAACCGAAACCGGAAGAAATAATCTGAAGGGAAATCCTCGAGCCCAGAGTTACTTATGGGGCAAAACTAGGGTGATAAGGAAGGGGGGTGAGAACAACTGACCAAGGAGGAAGTGTGGTCTGGAAGCCAGCGAGCTTCATAGGGCTGGTCGTCCGATGCAAGCGACTCTGGCATTGGGCCTGGATGATCTAATGCAAATGTGGCCAAGGAAGAACAAAGTCATGATCATCTCATAGTAGGGAAACTGAGTCAGGCAAGGAGGCATCGTTCCCAAAAGTTTTCTTGTGACCTTCCCTCCTGGCTCTTGCCCTCTCTAGGTAGCCACGGATCTGCTTTATGTCACTATGGATTCATCTGCATTTTTGAGAAGTTTATATAAGTGAAACTCTACACTTATATAAGTGAAACACTACTGTTCTCTTCTGATCTTGCCACTCTCATTCAGCATAATATGTTTGAGGTTCATCCCTGTTGTTTCATGTGTCAATTGTTCATTCTCTTTTACTGTCTAATAACATTCTATTATATGGATGTATCACATACACCAAAATTTGTTTATCCATTAGCTTGTTGACCAATATTTGTGTTAGGGTTCTCCAGAGAAGCAGAACAATACAACATGCTCACACATTTATTTAAAAAAACATTGGTTCACACCATTATGGGGGCTGGCAACTCTGAAATTTGCAGGGTGCATTCAAAGTCTGGAAATTCTAGCAAGAATTGGTGTTGCCGCATGGAGCCTGAAGGCAGCGGGTAGGCAGAATTCCTTTCTCTTTGGGGGACTTCAGTCTTTTCTCTGCGGGCCTTCAACTGATTGGATGAGGCCCACTCACATAAGGAGGGTAATCTGCTTTACTCAGATTTACTCTACTGATATAAATGTTACTCACACCCAAAAAATATTTTCACAGAAACATCTAGACTGGTGTTTGACCAAACAGTGGGGCACCATGGCCTAGCGTAGTTGAGATAATAAAATTAACAATTAACAATTGCAGAATTGTTCCTAATTTTTGGCTATTATGAATAAAGCTGCTATGCACATTTGTGTATAAGTTTTTATATGGACATATGATTTAATTTTTCTTGGGGAAATAAGTAGGAGTGGAGTGACTGGCTATATGGTCTATGTATGTCTAACTAAAAAATCCCATTTGGGGGCGCCTGGGTGGCTCAGTGGGTTAAAGCCTCTGCCTTCGGCTCAGGTCATGATCCCAGGGTCCTGGGATCAAGCCCCACATTGGGCTCTCTGCTCAGCAGGGAGCTGCTTCCCCCTCTCTCTCTGCCTACTGTCTGTCAAATAAATAAATAAAATCTTAAAAAAAAAAAAAATCCCATTTGGTTTTCCAAAGTGATTGTACCATTTTACATTCCCACCAGAGTGTTTGAGAATTCTGGCTGCTCTGCTAGCCTTACTGCTCTCTTTTTTAATTTATATGATTTGTCTTTTTAACTTTAAACCTTTTAATAGGTATGTGATGGTATCTAATTGTGGTTTAAATTTGTGTGTTTCCTAATCAATAGTGATGTGCTACATTTTAATTGTTAATCCCTCTCTATCCTTGCAGGTTATTTTGCTTTGCATGTGGGAAAGGCAAGATTAAAATACAAAGTTACACCTCCGGCAGTCTCTGGGTCACCAGAGTTTGAAAGAATATTTCGTGCACAGTAAGTAATGCTTCCCCCACCCTTCTGGGATCTGGGCCTACCACATATAGAGACTTCTGATCCGGGCAAAGAGGTGCAGAGAAGATATCCCATTGTAACAAACCATACTTCCCAGCCAAACCCCTTCTCATGATTCTTGAAGCTTGAAGCATCCAGCACATGGAGTCTCTACTGACCTACATTTTGAATTTAGAGGGTGCGTTTAAAGAAAATGCTGGGATCTTAAGAAAGACATCTCTATATCTCTAAGCATGGCAGTTTGGTTCAAGAGCCCCTTGAGTACTCTGAGAGTTCGATAGCCTCCAGCTGGATTAGCTATGACATCAATTTCCTATCTTTATTTTACCTTTCCACGTGAAGCAGAGACAAACCATTTCCTGAAATCCTAAGCCTGTAAGAGTGAGAAAACTTTCCATTTCACACATACTTGTAGTGATTTTGATCATCTTGTCTTTTCAGATGCACACAGAATGTTCCACCATAAACACCATGAGTTTGGCTGCTACAGAAGCTAGGGCTCCCTTTAGATCTCATCCCCCAAATAAGTGCTTTTAGAAACATTGCATGTGTCACCATTTATGTGTCACTCGGCTCTTTTGTTAATACTTCGGGATTTTTCATCTATGTCATGAGTGACGTGGGCCTATAATTTTATTTTATTTATATGATCTTCATCTCACTTTAATACCAAGATTAGGGGCACCTGAATGGCTCAGTGGGTTAAGCCTCTGCCTTCAGCTCAGGTCATGATCTCTGGGTCCTGGGATCGAGCCCCATATCAGGCTCTCTGCTCAGTGGGGAGCCTGCTTCTCCCTCTCTCTCTGCCTGCCTCTCTGCCTGCTTATGATCTCTCTCCGTCAAATAAATAAATAAATAAACAAACCAAGATTATACTAGTCTCATGGAATGGGTTAGAGAATTATTTTCTCAGAGAATTTTAGTAAGATTGGGAGATTGTGCTCCTTCAAAGTTGTTAGAATTGCCTGTAAAATGATCTGAACTGATGTTTTCCTTGTGGGAAAAAATCTCAACTATGGAATTTGATTTCTTTAATGATGATTGGATTATTTGGCTTTTTATTCCATCTTGAATCACTTTGGGCAAGTCATGATCCTTGAGCTGACAACTTTGTTCCCTTGTCCATCTCTTTGCTTCAAAAGAATTGCACAGACTGGGTGCCTGGGTGGCTCAGTTGGTAAAGCAACTGCCTTCGGCTCAGGTCATGATCCTGGAGTACTGGGATCGAGTCCTGCATCGGGCTCCCAGCTCCACGGGACGTCTGCTTCTCCCTCTGACCATCTGCTCTCTCATGCTCTCTCTCACTGTCTCTCTTTCAACTAAATAAATAAAATCTTTAAAGAAAAAAAAAAAAAGAATTGCACAGATTATTCCCCAGGCTTGAAATTGTGGGATGTTAATAGAAGAGATCATTTTAAGAGGTGCATACACATGTTTTTTTTTTTTTTTTTCAACAAAATTTTCTTGTGGTAAGAACATGTAATGTGAGATATACCCTCTTAAAAAATTTAAATGTATAAAATATTATTGTTTGTAGAGGTACAGTGTTGTAGAGCAGATCTCCAGAGCTTGATCTCTTACTTGACTGAAACTTTATGCCCAAGATATGATTTTCAGTAACATTGAATGACATGGTGAGAGACTCATTTCCCTTTCGGTTGTCTTTGAATCTTTATGATTATGTCAAGTGGAAAGCATTGGTTTGGTGCCGATATGTCCCACACTCCAATATTTATTTTTTATCAGAGTAATACATGTATGTGGTCTAAAAATAAAGTGACATTACAAGTTTGAAAGCAACAAATAACTCTCCTTACTGCCAATCCAACCCCAGAGACAACCATTGGCACCCTTCTGACTACTACTTTTGGTATTTACTTCCATATTTCTAAACATTATGCTTTCACTGCTATTTATTGATTAATTAATTTTAGACAGTATGCATTAGCTTCCTTTTATGGAAGAAAGAATTTCATGTGTTTCCACTTCCTCTTTTCCTTACCTCCCCCTTCCAGTACAGTTACATCCCTTTGTTGAGTTAAACCGACAGCCAATGTTTATATTATTATAATTAACTAAGTAATGTTCAAACTTGAGTCAAATAGTATATAATGATTTCAGCTCTTTCTTGTGAAATTTTTTATTTTATCTGGGGTTAGTGATTGCGTCTTTATTTGTTTGCTTAGCTCCATCCTCAAATCTTTAAGAGAACTGAAAATCTTCTCTTAGTACATTCAAATACATTATACTAGTAATACCATTTTTTCCCCCTTGGATCATTTCTGCTTGAGTCTTCCATCTTTCTGCTTCAATCTGGAGGATGCTTTTTAAACCTGCTACACGTTATCATTGTGGGAGTTTTTGTCATCATTCCAGGAATTCTCCTTATTGTCTCCTGATTTGGATTACCTGCTTTCCTGGATCTCCTATTTTCCTGTTTATTGGTTTTCTCTCATTTTGGTGGAGCATACCCTGCAGAAGTTTGCCGAGAGAGGGTGAATAGTTGGTCAGATTTTGAGACTTTACATTTCAAAATATGCTTTTACTCTGCCTCACAGCTAATTGATGTGTTGGTTGGACATATATTTCTATGTTAAAAATCCTTACTCTCCGAATTTTGAAAATATTCCTCTATTATTTTCTAGTTTCCACTGGTATTGTCGTTATGTTCTGTGCTATTCTAATTCCTGGTTCTTTGGAAACTGTGGAGGCTTTAGAATCTTCCTCTCATCCCAATGTCCTAAGATGTTATGGTTCTGTGCTGACTGAGAGGCATTTGTCTTTAGTATGCTGACCCCTACATAAAGCTCTTTTACAGACTGAAAACTCATGTCTTCCTGTTCTAGAATTTTTTTAAAAATATCTTTTCCCCTGAATTTCCTCTTCTTCATTTTCTCTGTTCCTTTATTCTTAAAACCTCCATGAATTGTATGTCGAGCTCTGGGTGGGTCACCTAGTTTTCTTTTATCTTTGGTTTTTCATCTTCTTGGACTTTTGCTCTTTCTGGGAAATTTCTGGAACTTCTGTTTACTAACCTTTAAAAAATTCAGATATCAATTTTAATTTCTAAGAATTAATTTTTATTCTTTGATTTTTCTTTAGCTCTTACTGCTGCTATTAAATTATCCCTTTTTGTTTTATGAATACAGTTTAATTTCTTATATCTGAGGATTTTTATGATATTTTTTAAACTTCTTGTATCATTTCTGTTTTTTCCAAGCTCCTCCTTATTTGTTGATTTTAGCCTCTGTCTTTCATTTTTATGTATTATTTGCCCATTAAATATCTGTTGACCACCTCTATATACTTGGCACTATTCCAGTAGCTTATGATATACCAGTGAAAAAATTAGACAAAGATCCTTGCTCTCTTGAAGTTCACCTTATCGTCAAAGAAGATGGAAAGGAAACAGCTAATAGTATAAGAAAATACTATATTAAGCAAGAGGTCGAAAGTGTTAAGAAATAAAGGAAAAAGGAGTGCACTGTAAGGGAGCATAGGGATGGGTTGCTGGGGGGCGAGTTGGGGCGGGTTCTTATTTAGGTTGTTCCGTGTGGACCCCACCGAGAGGTGACTCAAGCAAAAGCTTGAAGCGGGTAAGAGTTAGCCATGTGAACATGCAGAGAAAAGCCTCTTGAGGCAGAGGGAACCCTAAGTGGGAATGTGCCTGGTGGGTGAGCAAGGTAGTCTGTGGCTGAGAGAAGGAGCTGACAAAGTGGTAGGACGTAAAGTTAGAAAGCTAATAGATGGATCATGTTGGGCCTTAAAAGCCTTTGTGAGGCCTTTGGCTTTTCTCTGAGGGAAACAGAAAGTCATTATAAGGTTTTGAGCGGAGGAGTAACACCATCCTATATTTTCAAAGGATCACTTGATCTGCTTTGCTGAGACCAGTCTATATGAGGCATTGGTAGAAGGAGGAAGTTCGGTTAGGAGGCTACCTTGGACCAGGGAGGTAGCAGTAGAGATGGTGAGAAATGGTCAGATTCTGGATATGTTTTGAGGATAGAGCCAAGAGAATTTCCTGACATAATAAATATGGAGTGTGAGAAGCATCAAGAACGACCTCAGAGATTTGGCCTGAGCGTCCCGAGAGATAACCGAGAGAGAGAAGGCAGCAGGAGGACCAGTTTCGGGGGGAAGACCAGGTGATTCTGATTGACATGTTGAGTCCGAGATGTGACTTACGCTACAGCTAAGGAGAGGCTGTCAGCATTGTCATTCACTACGCTACTTGGGTCCTTTCTTGTTGCATTGTAAACAGCCTGGTACGGTACACATCTGGGTAGAGAGACAGCAGGCAGGTGGATACATGAATCTGCATTTTGGCAGAGGGATCTGAGCTGGAAATACAAATTCACTGGCACACGAAGATGATTTAGAACCACGACACTGGAAGAATTTTTTTTTTTTTAAGAACTCTTTAAGGGAGTGTGTATAGGTAAAGGAGAGAAGAGGAACAAGGACTGAACCAGCCTTAGAAATCAAGAAGACAAGGGTCCAGCAAAGAGATCTGAGCAAAGGAGATCTTAGAAGCTTTACTCAAAAGTCAAGTGGTTCTTGATGGGCTGTCTGTGCCTGTTTAATAAAGAGTGTCAGAAAATGAGCGGGAACTCCGTGTGCATGGCTGGGGCTTACTGAGTTAGGCAGCTTCGCCAGAGGGTGATTGATCATCAGCAGCTTTCTTTGGGAGAGCTCCAAACAGCAGTATCTGTAGGTTCCTTTTCTGGGACCATTTGGTTTCTCTCGAGAAAACTCTTAAGGCCCCTGTGGGGACAGGCAAGTGTGGGCTGAGGGAGGAGGATGAGTACGATAGGTCTTACTTCCAAAAACCTGAAAGTGGGCCGGGTGAAGGCAGGAAGGTTCTTCTTCTACACAGTATGTAGGTGGCCATGGGTCCTAGCACAGAATTTTGTTCTGGACCCCCCTGCGATTCTCTGGTTGGGGTTCTCTAGGCAATAGAGCTCCCCTGTCCTGGGATGGGGAAGTAGGAGTGGGGATCAGAGGTGGAGGGGAGCAAAGCACTCCTTATTAGAGTCTGTCAACCAGTTCTTCCCTTTCAGCCTTTAGCCTCAAAGGTACCCGGAGTCCCCAGTTCCTGAGCCTGTTGGGGTTCTGGGATGAGCAGTGTCTTAGTCTTCATTGGTCCGTCCTTCTGCAGGTACGGAGGCTTCATCGGTCTGCACTCTGTCAGCTCAGCCGCTGTCCCCCTGAGGGCTGTCCTTCTTCAGAAATTTGCTAACATCTCTCTTCTACTGCTGTGTCTGCTCCCACTCTCCTTGATCTCGATGACTTTATATCTATTTTTTTCCCCTTTACTGGCATTTTAGTGAGGTTTCAGGAGGGAGAAGAAATAAACATGGGTTCAATCTGTCAGGTTTAGCACGGAGCCCTCGTGATGTGCTCTCAACACCTCTTGAACATCCATTCTCTTCTTCGACAGAGGGAGGGTCTTGTGCTCTGAGCCTTCAGCAATCAACAGCATCTAATGAGAACTTGGCAAATTTTGTTCTCATGGGATTTATTTTTATACTTTATTTAGAAAGTGATATTCTTTTTCTACTCATAAAATTTCATTCTCCCTAATTTAAGTAAAAAAAAATAGGTGATTTATAGAAAAATAATAAGTGTTATATGGAGATGCTAAACTTCTGACAGTGATATATTAATGCTTGAAGTTTAGGAGACACTGTACTATTTATAAACATCTTCACAGGAGGAAATTCCACATCTTCCTACCTTGTCTTCTGTCATCTAAGAACTTTCTTTTGGGACGTGCTGGGCTTCTGGCATGCTCAGTCCTTGGGCTGCTTCTGGTTCTGTTTGTACTTACGCTTTCCACAAATTTGATTTCTTTCAAGTTATTGCTCTCGCCCTTCTCTCTCTCTCTTTTTTAAAGATTTGTGTATTTATTTGAGAGAATAAGAGATCGTGGCGGTGGGAGTGAGGAGAAGCAGGGAGAGAAGAGGAGGAAGGGGGAAAGAATCCCAAGCAGATTTTGTGCTGAGCACAGAGCTAGTCCCAGAGCTCAGTCTCACAACACTGACCTGAGCTGAAACCAAGAGCTGGAGACTTAACCAACTGAGCCACCCAGGCGCCCCTCTCTCTTCTTTTCTATAGCTGGATGCCATTTTGGAATATTTCTCTTAAGCTGCTGTTTATTTAAAAAAATGTATACACACTTAATTTTCTTGTTAGAAGTGTTTTGTTTGTTCTGTTTGATTAATCATGGGAGAATGAAGAGGGGTTAAAAAATAATGGCCAATAAGTGGGGCAGAGGGAGTGAGGAGTCATCAAATACCTTTAAGAGCATAGTGGTAATTGTCCTGAGTTCTCTCTGAAGGGTGAGTGAGGATGACCTACTCACTTTCCTGAATTTCTTCTTAGATGTTCCATTGCGCTAGACCAAGTCTTCACGTAGACTGTAAGTTTAAGAAAACAGGCCAAATCAGATGGGATTCATTGCTAGTGAAGCCATTTTGATTTTATCTGAGGTGGTTAGGGCAGGATCCCTTGGGATAACCAGGTCATCCTAAAGCCTACTTGGCTATTCTTGTCTTCAAGGGTAGGCTCTCTTGAGTCCTGCAAATCCCCAAGAGGAAAAGCACTTTCTTTTCTGGCTCTCCTGGACCTTCTCCTGAAGGACATTGAGTCCTTCAGCCTCCCTTGAAGGTCTTAGGGTCATAGCTATATCAGAAATGCTGTCTTTTCCCCTGCTATTTTGTCCTAAGTTTGGTGTCAGGACTAATCCTATCTCTAAGTGGAAACTGACATCTCCTAACAACCACTTCAAGGTCCCTCTGACCACAAGGAAGTACCTATCTCCTATCTCAAGCTCACCTCAGGTTGGATATTCATTTGCCAAGCAGAGATTATTATGGCTCCCGGTTTACCCATATTACTAGCCCAGGGCCTCATCCCCATTCAGTCCTCTTTCCTTCTTACAGGAAGGGTCTTAAAGAGGACTCTTTCTAGAATTTTGCGTCTTTTACTGGAATACATTTTTAAACTTGTAAACAAATCAAGTATAGTTTCAACAAGGGCCATTCCTTCAAGTTATTGCTAAGCTTAGAAAATTCGATCTCATCTAATTTGAGTATCTTGATCCCTTTAGATTGAAGGATTTTATAAATCTAAGAAGTAGATCCAAGTAATTGTTTGATCTTGTTGCAATTTAAGTACATTCCCTCTGATTCTATTCTCATCAGAAGAGCACAATAGCTGTTAATGACCCCACTCTTTTTCATACATTTGGGGACCATTATTAAGTATCTTTCATCTTCTGTATTTTGAGGCTATATTGTAATAATTCTTTAGCTTCCCCCCCCAATCATTAAAAAAGTTTGGTTGTTCTCTTTGGACTAAGATTTTTTGTATTCTAAACCTGAAGCCTGGAAGTATATGTAATGTCCCAACAATGGTTTCTTTAGTGCTGGGTAAGATAGTAGAATTTCCTCTCACTTAGTTCTTTGAATGCACCCCTATTTGCTTAATATTGAATTACTCAGTTTCTGTTCAGAATTAGCCTGTCACAAGTAACCCAT
Source organism: Neogale vison (assembly GCF_020171115.1). Taxonomy (NCBI): domain Eukaryota; kingdom Metazoa; phylum Chordata; class Mammalia; order Carnivora; family Mustelidae; genus Neogale; species Neogale vison. Next base: position 72,279,240 of record NC_058101.1, on the reverse strand, counting down.
TCATCATGAACCTGAGTACTCTTTAGAAATATTACACTCTTCTTACCCACTATATCTGTAAATTTTTTGTTTTTGCTGTTTCATTTACTTTTTTATAGTCATTTTGAATTCAAATCCAGAAATTTAGAGTTTCAAACTATTGGCCTTACTGTATGTCTAAAAACTCTGGAGAAAGGAAAATTCACAAAGAATAATTTTCAGGTATTCTGCAACACTGGGGTTATAAGTAATGTGGATCACCTATTTTTTTTTAAGATTTTATTTATTTATTTGACAGACAGAGATCACAAGCAGGCAGAGAGAGAGGAAGGGAAGCAGGCTCCCTGCTGAGCAGAGAGCCTGACGTGGGACTCGATCCCAGGTCCCTGAGATCATGATCTGAGCCGAAGGCAGCGGCTTAACCCACTGAGCCATCCAAGCGCCCTGGATTACCTATTTTTGTAATAAGTACAAACAAGTTAAAAAGAGGCAATAAACATATCTCCATTTTTCTTACAAGTGCACCCATCTTAGATATTAACTAAAAGCCTAAGATGTCCTTATCCACTGAGTTAGAATGGGCTACGGGTCCCCGAGGTGAGATCATGACTCTAAACTATGAGCCCTTCAAACTGTAGCACCCTCCTCCACCAACTGTATCAGTCGGCTCAGGCTGCGGTAACAAAATACCACAGATTGGGTGGTTTAAAAAACAGACATTTGTTTTCTCACACTTCTGGAGACGAGAAGATCAAGATCTTGATCGAAGATCATAGTTCTGGCTGCTTGGGTTTCTGGTGAGAGCTCTCCTCTCTTGGCTTACAGATGGCTGCCTTCTTGCCATGTCTTCCTTTGTCATTTCCTTGGCATATACACGCCAAGACAGAGAAGGGGGTGGGCGGGGTGAGTCTGGTGGATGGCAGAGAGCTCTCTGGTGTCTCTTCATAGGAGGATGCCAATCCCATTTATCAGGTCCCACCCTTCTGACCCCATTTAACCTTAATTACTTTTATACTCCACGTACGGCCACACTGGAGGTTAGACCTTCAACATACAAATTTTGAGGGACACCAACAGTCAGTCCGTGCCACCACTAAATAGCTCTGTCCCCCACACTGGCTGAGTCTCAGGTGGCGGGACACGAGGAGCAACAGGGGTGTGGATGAGTTGCAAGCCTCACTCCCTCGTCTGCTCATCCTGGTGCTTCCGCAGCAGTAGCACCCCTGAGCGGGGGTTCGATCCTGCCCTCCTGCCATCTGTGGCCACTGCCCTCTCGAGTTCCCACATAAGGGTTACTCGACAAGGAGCAGTTCAGATGGTTACAGATCTATATAGAAAGATCATCTCAGCACCTTTACTCTGCAAGCCTTTGCTGAGCACATTAACCTGTTTCTCTGACCCTCAGCCAGTGTAATTATCAAAAAGACTTTCCAGGGTCAAAAGCCAGCAGACTGAGGCTGGGCCATCTGCTAATAGAGCAGGCCACTCATGGCGGTGGGCGGCCCACTGCTTCCAAATGATTCACCCAAACAGAAGGAGAAAGGAAAAGGAGCTAACGAAAATGCAAAAGAGGAAAACCTCCTAAGAAGCCTCCTTTAGGTTGCCTTGTCTCTTTTTATTTCTGAAGCGTGTTATACTACTAGGTACTCTAGGTAATCGGTTTTTCCCTTCGGTACCTGGTTCACATTTTCTGTGAATAAGAGTGTCATACACAGTCTCCTAATCGCCCAAATAGCAGAGCAATTCAGAAGAGCTTGAGGTCAGAGCTCCCCCAGGTGATGTGTCCATGCTGAGGGGACATTAAGTAATCTGCTGGGAGGGTGAGGAATCTTGGGAGCTTCGATTTAATATTTGCTCTTAAAATCTTGTTCTTTAATTTCTGTTTTGTGTGTGTTTTATCATGTAGTTGATATTCTTTTCCAGTTGATTTTATGAGCTGGGCTAATGGATCAACCCCATATTCCTGGTGGTTTAACACAATAGAAGTGTGTGTCCTGGTCATGTAGGGTCCTGTGTGGAGTTCCTGGTGGAACAGCCTTCCACATGGCCATTTAGAGGCCTACACTCTGTCCATCTAAAGGGTCTGTCCCCATCCTTGTCCTTAGAGCTCTCCCCACTCAGCCAGTGTGGGAGGGAAGGGAGCTTGGCACACCTGCTTCTTGACCATTTGGCTCAGAGGTGACATATTTTACTTTCTCTTTCCATTGGCAGGAAATGGCCCTGCCCAACTCCAGGACAGCTGGGCATCGGGTCCCTGGTGCAACACCAACTTCACACCATCTTTGTGGCCAGCTCACTACCTCTGCTACATATAGGAGGACATGTGTCTGTCTGTTGCTTTTTAATGGGGTTATGCAACCAGGAGAACTGTACAGTCAACAAAATTTGGAGACCCATGTTTTAGGAATTGCTCAGTTTGGCTGTCAGGCCTCAGTTTGGTTCTTTTTTCCAAAATGAGGTGAACTGAGCAATACAGTTCATGACATACAGGAGCTAATGGTACTTAGTTCAGTACTGTACTCACTACTGCTGGCTTCGGGTCCAGTGGGACTCTGGAGTGGCCACAAGTCTGGGCTCCCTCGGAGTTGGGCATGAACCCAAAATGACTCAATCTCCATAGGCTTCTTCGGGTCGATCTTTCTGGTGACCAGCTCCTTCCGGTTGGTCTGGCACTTTCCTACTCAAAGTTCTGTATCCCAGGAAACCCTCAGGTCTAGGCAGACTGAGACAATGTATCTGGGACCATCCTGGTTATGAAATTCAAAGTCCCATGTTCTGAAATCCCGCTCAGTCTAGGGCAAACTAGGAGGATTGGTCACCCTACTGTCTTCCTAATAGACTTTTCCTGTCATTGCCCCTGGGTAGACTTTGAGCCATGTGGTGACTCTGCCTATAACAAAGGAAAAGCTTTTCCCTCAATCATTTTATGGGAAGCTTAAATATCAAAAGAGCTCAGGTTTTTTGAGCAGAGAGGGCTCTAACCAGGGATGAGTAGAGACATGTTTCCCTCAGTGTGGGCATGCAGGAAAGGGGACAGTCCCTCAGTGGCCATAATGGGCTACCTCCGTCCCTTCCCACATGAAGGGAAATGGGCACAGCTGCTTCCATTCGTTTTCTGTTGCATTTGGAGACTTTGCCTGAGGATCACCTAGAGTAAGACGACAGAACATATCTGCTTTCGTGTCGAAAAGAGACCAGGAATTATTTCCAGTTTAGTTTTCTTGTCAATGTAACTATAATTAGTCACTGATAGGATTGTTAAGAACACAGTTTCCGAACTTGGCCCCCTTGAGTTAAACAGTGTTTGTGGACACCTTGCTGTGAACGAGCTATCTTGGGACACATCCAGGCATGAACCACTTAACTGTGATGGCGGAAAGACATGGTTGCATGCTGGGTTGGGGTGGTGCAGGAAGAGATCATACTGAACGGGTAGAACAGGACAGAAGGTGTGTCAGCCAAGCAGGACCTGGTATATTCTCAGTAGGCAGCTACAAGGAAGACCATCGCCATATAGCTGGGCTCCATGGCTGGCCGTCAGGAGAATTATTTTCGATCTCTGATATATGATATTAAGACGACAGGGACAGAGCCTCCTTTCAGAGGGACTAGGGCTTAAGGCAGGGCAGCCCAAGTGGGACCCGGAGGAGCAATGGATAATGAGCATGGCTAGGACCTGAGGCTAGGGTGACACCAACAGTGACTAACTGCCTGGAGGGGACAAAGGGAATCATTTTTGGGGAGCAGAACTGCCCAGATACTCCAGGCTCCGCCTTCAGGGAGCCCAAATGCAGTTAGAGTTACACCCTTGCCGGAATCTCAATGGCTCCTAAGCAGCCCTGCTCACCCAGGACCTTAACACTCCCTCCCCTTATCTTCTGGGTCACTTCCTGGAGCCTCAAGGGAGGTGAGGGACACCACCCCTGCTGGCAAGCCCTTGTAAGGAGGGATCGTCCCGCTGTCCTGCTAGAGTCCTTCCCCCAAATCCTGTGGATGCAAGCCCCATTAGCTTTCAGAGCTAAGGGTTCTGAGGGTCCAGCCCTCAAGCAGGAGTCTTAAAAGCTGGCAGGCTATCTGTGGGGTCCTCAGGGAGAAGCTGCTGGTATGGCATTGTGCTGGGGGGCGGTGCATGGCAAGCGTGTGTCTCAGCCTTGCCCACCTGTTTCAGCATGGGTATCTTCTCCTTGTCTCCACTGTAGGAGTCACTCAGCTGGCTTTTGGGTTTCCTTCAGAGAAAATCGCTCTGTGAGTGTGGATGTACAATCAGGATATCCGTGGGAGAAGGGAAGTTCCAGAGCCCCCTATGTTGCCATCTTGGTGGCCAAAGCAAAATAAAAAACATTTTTTTTAAAATTAAGAAAATAAAGCCCCTCATGGTGACCTCGGCTAGAAGATAGAGGTCGTCAAGAATGGATATCAGCTATCTCTGGGCCGATTGTCTCATAACGTTGCGTACATAAACTTCAAAGAATAATGTGGAATCATTTTGGATTCTCTACACTATGCCATTCCCACCAGGGTCAACTCAAGACATCACAAATGAGAGTAGAGTTCTTTCCGGTTGTGATAGTGTCAGCAAGGAGCACAGCCGACCTAACCGAGATCCCTTGGGGTTGCAGCATGGGAAGGATGAGTATAATTCATCTTTTTTTTCTCTTTGCTAGGTGCAGATGAATTATAGTTCTCAGAGAACTGTTCCTTTTTGCTTAAAATAGTATCAGATTTTCTGTCCAAGTTTTCTATGAATAGAGGCAATTTGACTTGATGTTGGGACAGGGCTTTGGAATTTGGCGGTGACACAGAACCTTTGATTCTCTGCAAGGCATGGTCAACTTGTGCTGTTAGGACTTATTTTTCCCCTCCATAAAATGGGAATGAAGAATACTGCATTCAGGAGATTTTAGGGGAATTATTTAAGAGTGTTTTTTAACTGCTAGGTAACTCAAGTGGAAGGCAATGAATGTGTAAGAATTTTGGGGAAGAGATCTGATAAATATAAATTGTGTTATTTTCTGGGTTCTTTAGAAAAGATGTGGAATGAATTTTGGACTTAGAATCAGAACCATCTTAAGGTCTGTCTTTTGGAAAAGAGCTAAAATTCATTCCTACTACTGGCAGCTTACATGTTGGAAAGTGATTCTTGGCCTGGATCTGAGGTTTAAACAGTGTTTGAGTCTTACCTTGGAGAACTCATTTGACATGAAAAGACATCTAAGTTTTTATGTAATTCTTATATTATTTTTATAAGAAGAGATTAGACATTTACCTCCAGATGAAAGCATAATGTTTTCAGGTTGAGTTTTCTCATAACATAACCCATGTCTGAGGCGTCTGGGTGGCTCAGCTGGCTAAGCCTCTGCCTTTAGCTCAGGTCATGATCCCAGTCCTGGGATCCAGCCTTGCATCTGGCTCCCTGCTCAGCAGGGAGCTTGCTTCTCCCTCTCCTCCCCGGTGGTGCTATCTCTGTCTCTCTCTCAAATAAATAAGTAAAATCTTAAAAAAAAAAAAAAAATGACCAGTGTCTTTATATTTTTTTTCCTGCAGACAAAACTGTGTGGAGTTTTACCCCATATTTCTGATTACGTTGTGGATGGCTGGATGGTATTTCAATCAAGGTAATTTTAAAATAGGATCGACTCTGTTCTAATGATGACTGTGGTTCTTAGAACCATTAAGAAAAGGATGTGCCACCAAACATCGACTGATTCCGGAAATTGTTTTAAACAAAATAATCCATGTCTCTGTGCATCAAAGAGCACCACTCTGCAGATAAGCTAACTTTGGCTTCATTTCAGTTTAACTCGGTAAAACAAATAACAAAAACAAAACAGAACGAGAAAACCAACTTGGAGCAAACTGCATGCTGGGCATTCCCAGATGAAAATGATATGATCTTGGTCTTCAACTCTGATTCCTTAATTCCAGTTTCTCTGCAAGAGTTCACCCTAATGATCATAGCTGTTATTTACTGAGCACTCACTACGTGCCAGGTACTGTTTTACATCTTCAAACCCATCCCATGGACGGGATAGATAGAATTGAAACCTTCCTATGAGGTAGGTTCTGTAACTGATGCCTACTCTACAGATGGGGAAACAAACCCACAGCTTACGTAGTTTGCTCAACTTAACATTCATCAGTGTGGGAGAAAACTGGCTTTCAAGTACAGGCAGGGTCTGTAGGTATTTTCTCAATAACACGTGTACCCTTGAGTTCACAAGGCTGTCGTGTTCCTGTGTATAGCCACTCTGCAAACATCTGGAAATATCCTTGGCGAGCTGAAGCCTTAACCCAAATCTGCCTGTTTCTTTAATGGGGTCAGAGCAGCACTGGCTGTCTGAGTTGGAGAAATTCAATCTCTTTGGCTTTATGATAACTTTCATCATCTCATTTGGGTCTGATACTTGATGGCTAAGATTTCACTAAACCCCAATCCAGTGGCTTTCAAAGGCAACCTCCTTCACTGTCTTCTTGTAATTTTTGCTGTCAACTGAGGAATTTCAGATAAAATGTCCTTCAGAGAGAGAGACTTCTTAACTCTATTCCATCTCACGTTTTTGTCCCCTGAGGGCATGAGAAGGCGGTTGTTCCTTGTCAGGTAAGTCTGCATTAACAACTAATAAGAAACCTGCCTTTGATAATGGGACTCAGTCTCTGCTATTTGACCCTTTGGATGTCACTGTAACGGGCTGAATGAAGCCAGTATCAGAAAAGGATTTTCTGTCATAATTTTGTTCTTCCTCATGAAAACTTAAGTTGCCTGTTAATTGCCTGGAATAGTTCTTATTAGCTTCGAGGGAATTAAGTCATTATATGGGGGGTTTGGAGGGGAGGCCTCAGAACTGTAGTCTGCTTCAGGAACTGTCCACTTCCTCCCTCACATGCTAGCTGCCCCCCGACCCCTGCCATCTCATCTCTTCGCTTGGCCCCCTCCTTCTCACCCGTAGGTCCCAGGCATGCATCCTCCCCCCAGGAGGCCTTCCCTGACCCCTTTTTAAGGGATGCTTCCTCCACCCCCGCTGTTCCATCCCTCCTGCCTCATTTCCTTCCCTGTACTTTCAGTTCTGTGATGTTCTTCTAAGTTTTCTCCTTGTTGGCTGTCTTTGCTGATAAACTCTGTAAAGGTAGAGAGCTTGTATCTATTTCACTGCTGACCCCAATCCTTAGACTCTGCTCGGTGTAGAGTAGAAACTAAAGAAAATGTTTGTGATCTAATAAAATAAGGAATTTAATTTTATTCAGGATTTCAAAGCCCCAAAGATAGACTCCAAGTGTGTGCCAGAGGGCTCTCGCAATTTCCATCCATTGGGTGCTGAGGAAGAGAGCGGGTTCCTGATGGTAGGGAAAATATTGATATTTTTTTTGTGGGACAAGATGACAGAAGATCATGCTGCACTTTACATTTCTTTGAGGTAAAATTTACACACTGTATAGTGAAAGGCACAGATCATACATGGTCCATTCCATGAGTTTTAACAAGTGTGTGCCCATCAGATGCAGGACATGACTTCCACTCAAAATTTTTCTTTCTTTAAAAGATTCTATCTATCTATCTATCTGCGAGAGAGAAGGGGGAGAAACAGAGGGAGAGGGACAAGCAGACTCCATGCTGAGCATAGAGCCCAGTGTGGGGCTTGATCTTACAACCTTGGGAGTATTACCTAAGCGGATACCAAGAGTTGGACATTTTACTGACCGAGGGACCCAGATGTCCCTAGAAAGTTTTCTTCTGCTCCTCCTCGTCAGGCCCTTTCAGAAGCAAACACCATTCTGGTCTTTTTCATCATAGTTCAGTTCTGCCCATTCTAGAACTTGCCATCGTGGGAACAATACAGTGTTTACTCTTGTGCCATGCTTCATTCACTCAGAAAAATGTTGAGACTCACCATGTTGTTGCAAGTATCCATGTCTTTTCGTTGCTGCATGGTATTCTGTAGTATGATTATCTCAGTTTGGTTATCCATTCTCCTGTTGGTAGGTTTCTGGGCTCTTTCCTGTTTTTTGCTATTATGAATAAAGCTGCAATAAACATTCTGTACAAGTTTTTTTATGGACATGTGCTTTCATTTCTTTGGGGGTAAATATATAGGAATGGAATTGTTGGGTAAAAAGTGGACCCAAAAGTTGGGTCATAAGAAACTACCACAACTTTTCCCAAAGTGGCTGTACTATTTTGCATTCCCACCAATAACGTATGAGGATACCAATACCGCCAACATTTTGTGTTGTTGGTCTGTTTAAATTTTAGCCATTGCAGTGGGTTTGCGGTGGTATCCTCTCCTTGTGGCTTTAAGATGCACTTTGCTGATACTGAATGATGTTGAATAATGTTGAAAAAAATTCTCATGTGCTTATTGGTACATTTGCTTGTCTTCCTGTATGAATTGTCTATTCAAATATTTTGCCCATTAAAAAAATTAAGTTGTTTTTGTCAGAGCTATTTGTGCATTCTGGACATGTGTACATTTAGTGAGCATTTTCTCAGTTGTCATACCACGTTTTGAGAGACCACCGTCACATTCCATATCTTCTCTGTTTCCTCTCTGTAGTTTTTGCTACTTGTCTGGGTCTGGTGTACATATATGCTCGTCACCAGTATTTCTGGGGATATTCGGAAGCAGCTAAAAAAAGGTAAGGAGAAACTACGAACTGGGTGACACTTAGGAAAAGAGAGGCTGGATGACGTCGAATTAACTGTGCATTCCTGAGGTTATTAAGGGCCCCGATGGTTGTGGTTGCACAAGTGATCTGAGTGGCCCAAGACCCTTCTTCCCAGGCCTTGCATAACTAGGGGTGAGACGGGAACATCAAGTACAAACTGGGCACTCAGTGTGCGCTCGCAGCCGCCACACTTGAAATCCTTGCAAGGATTGCGCACGATCTCCAAAAAGTCGCAAAGGAAACAATGCTGCCCAGGCGTGACCATCCTTTGAGTGTGCAAAGGAGTCAACCTCTGTGGCTAGGCATCCCCTTAAATTCATGTGATGAATCCAAATTTTCAAATGGCAAAAGCGTTTGAAGTTCTGGGAGGTGCCAGCGGTGAGCAGCCTACCCCAGAATGCCTCCCTTCATCGCTGCACTGGTTACCATGTCTCTGCCTCGTGTCTTTCCTGTAGGATCACTGGTTTCCGGCTGAGTCTGGGGAGTCTGGCTCTGCTGATGGTCCTAGGCGCCCTGGGGATTGCAAACAGCTTTCTGGATGAGTACTTGGACCTCAATGTCGCCAAGAAACTGAGACCCTTCTGATGTCCTCCCCTCCCTTTGCCCAAATGTTTGCAGAAGCTGTTTACACCCTGAAGGTCATGTGGGGTCAAATGGATCAATTATTAAAAAGAGAAGGCTTTATTTTGTTTTTCCTGAAATGGCTTTGTAGGAACATACCCGTTAGAGAATGTGTTTCCTGTTTAAGAATTAAAGTCCACCGTGACAGTGTACAGCCTATCCTCAGTGGAAGGTGCACGGGCTCTGGTTCTTGACGTGCATGCTGAAGCCATGACTGCTTATGTGGGAGAGAGCAGCCTGACCACGCACCGGGTGTTCTGTGGGGCCGTCGTCCCCCCACCGATAATGGTCCCACTACTCCTGTCCCACTACTACGTTCTAGACAGATGCTAAACAGGCTGCCACGCTCACTTTATGTGTTGTAGGAGAGCAACAGATGGCTGTACGTGGGGGAAGTCAGGCAAACACATAAAGTAGCCAGAGAAGACAGTCCTCAACTAATAGCACAAAACAAATCTGGGTGCGAAATTTCCCTTTTTAAAGAAAAAGGGAAAAGGGGTGTGGGGAAAGGCCTATCATTTTTAAGGAAGCATCCTGAGACTAGTGTGCAGCTAATGTCCTTGCCCCTGGTCAGGGGAAGGAGGGTCACGGTCACAGCTGGAGCGAGGACAGGGTTCTGCTGTACTTCCTGTGTCATGTGGGGTTTGGGGTCAGCAGCTGCTGTGACCCTCCTCTATTTTCTTCATCTTTTTTTTTTTTTTTTAAAGATTTTATTTATTAGAGAGAGAGAGCGAGCACAAGCACAAGTAGGGGGAGCAGCAGGCAGAGGGAGAGGGAGAAGCAGGCTCCCTCCTGAGCAGGGAGCCCGATGCAGGGCTCGATCCCAGGACCCTGAGATCATGATCTGAGCCGGAGGCAGACAATCTACTGAGCCACACAGGCACCCTACTTTTTTTCATCTGTAGGATGGGAAAGAGTTCACCTCACAGTCTTCAGGGACTTCAGGAAAATGGAATTATGAGCCCATATAACACATCTTAACATCAGGAAAACGGCTCTGTCAATTTTTCTAGAGAAATCTGGACAGCGTCAAGTCTGTCGTGGGCATCTTCAAGAAGCTATTGATTGGGACTTTTCTTTTTTGTGGGTGGATACAAAGGAAGTTTTAAAGACTATGCATAATAGGAAAAGAGATAAAGGCATTGAAAAAGTAGTGTTTCCAGAATAGTGGGGAAGAGATGACAACCCGGGGTCCCAAATAACAGTTCTAAATATTTGCAAATACCCTGAGAACACGGTGGTCTGAAAATGGGGCAATCAGGATCCTCCTCACGGGCTGTTTGCCTTTGAATAAGGCCCCTCACCCATAGGGGGCGGCTAGCGAGGCAGTGAAGACCAGAGCCGGCCAACACCAATCCTGTTGGAGCCCGTGCTGGGCCCGCTACCGCAGTTCCGTGTGGCTCTTTGCCTCTGTTTTCCTTGGGTAAAATGGGGCTATTCCTTACTGTAAAATGCTGTGTTTCTGTGGTCTTTTTACTTTTTAGTATTCTGATCAGTTATTATGACTTGTATTGTGACATTTGATTGTTTTACACATTGAAGACAATAAAGAAGAAAGAAAGCAAATTTTTTGACCCCAAAGAACAGTTACTGCATAATCATATCCTTTGGAAGTGGGGAAAAGAACACACGACTTTCTCAGTCTGGCACTTGAGCATTTATAAACAATTTCTTTCTTTCTTTTTTTTTTTTTTTTAAAGATTTTATTTATTTATTTGACAGAGAGCGATCACAGGTAGGCAGAGAGGCAGGCAGAGAGAGAGGAGGAAGCAGGCTCCCTGCTGAGCAGAGAGCCCAATGCGGGGCTCCCGATCCCAGGACTCTGGGATAATGACCTGAGCCGAAGGCAGAGGCTTTAACCCATTGAGCCACCCAGGCGCCCCTAAACAATTTCTATGTTGCATCTAAATTGGAGCTATTTAAAAAAGTAAATTACAGGAGTGCCTGGGTGGTTCAGTCGGTTAAGCATCTGCCTTCCTTTGCCTTCTGCTCCAGTCATGATCCCAGGGTCTTGGGATTGAGTCCTGCATCAGGCTTCCGGCTCAGTGGGGAGCCTTTCTCTCTCCCTCTGCCTGCGCTCTCCCTGCTGTGCTCTCTGTCAAATAAATAAATAAAATCTTTAAAAAAAAAAAGTAAACTACAAATACACAGAATTTGGTTAAAGACTTGTGGAGAAAGAAGATGGGTACACCAGGCTATCAGAGCTTTGTATCTTTAAACATCTGAACCATAAAATTTATTTCCTTTGTTCTAATTCTATTGTTACCAAGGCAACCTCTTGATTATTTTAATTCCTATAAATTTGGCTACAAGGAGGAAACATGCTGGCCAGAGAGATGTGAGTTTCTGATCTGTTTGGGAATTATAGATGTATATGATTTGTATACTAATCAGTTGATGGGTTTTATTTTTAGAAATCAGATTCATTGTCTCAAAAAATGTTATGAAAAAAGGGACAGGAAACTATTCTCTATTAAAAGTCTTAAGAGGCATAAAAACCAAATGGCGATATGGGATCCTTGATCAAATCCTGGTTGGGAAAAAAAAAAAAAACAAAACAGTTACGGAAGGCATGTGGGAGACAACTGGGACACTCTGAACATAAAGTAAGAATTAGGTGGTATTAGGGAATTCGTGTTAATTGTGTGAGGCGCGGTAATGATCTTCTGGTTAGGGAAGAGAATGTCCTAATTCTTGGGAGCTGCATGGTGAGAGGTTGAGGGGTGAAGAAACCGAATGGGGATAACTTATCTGGAGTTGTTCTGCGATGTAATCACGGAAGGCATACATGACACAGTGCTAATAGTTACTAAATTGAGGCAAGTGTGCAGTTACTCATTGGATCGTCTACTTTTCTGTTTGATGAGGTTCATAATGAAAAGTTCAAAAATAATTTCTAAGAAGTTAAAACCTAAAATCAGATTCTTGGTAGCTGTGAATTTTTTTTTTTTTTTTAAGATTTTCTTTTACTTAATTGAACGCTCTATGCTTGCGGTGGGATCTGTGGGATCGATAGAGCCACAGCAGTAGCGGTGGCCCAGCAGCTGTCCCGGACACGGCAGGGACGCCAGGGCCTCCCTTGTGCGGATGCTGCCGTAATTGCCTCCACCTGTTGCATGAAATCAGACAGGTCGTGGTGACTTGCCCATAAGACACGGGTGTGGGAATCAAATGTTATCGGAATTAGGAAAGAGACTAGAGGACAAAACAGAGAAGAGAAAAAGAGGGGGGGGAAACAATGGAAAAATAAAACAATAGAGCACTGATTTTATAATCAAGTAGCTTTGTTCCCTTTCTGGGCATTTCCTCTCCCCGACTTGCCTTTGCTGGGTTGGAGGTGGGCGCGGCATTAATAAGGAAAAATACCAGCTCATTTGTTTTTTCACCTCTTGTCTCTAGACAGAGTTTTCCTTGAAAAGAATGGTCACAGGCAGAGATAGCTCATCTGGTGCTTCTGAAAGCTCCTTTAGGCAATAAAATGCATCTTTCTCACTGGAACAAACGTGGAGTGACTTTCCAGATAGATGTTTACTCTCCGCCTCTCCCCCATTGCACACTTACTGCACTGGGATTTTGAAAAGGTCGGTGAGATACATACAGGAAATTCTTCCGAAGGAGAAGGGGATGGCGTTCATCCTGTGCATGACACACTTCGGTGTCAATGAAAATGCGTGCTTTTAATTAGTCCGGGCTTAGGAATACTCAACTCTTCTCGGAGCTTCAAGTTTTTCTGTTAACCGACTACCCTCCCCGCCCCCATCAGTTCATTCTTCCAGCTCCTGTCATCTGGTAGAGTACTAAGCCCTTATTAGTGGGACAAAGCCCCAGGTCACACTGTTCTCTCCACACCGTTTTTCCGCAGCTGCTCTGGAACCATCGTCCTCCAGGAGTAGGACTGGCCTCTCCCACAGTCACATGCCTTCTTCCTCTCGGTTGGTATGTATTAAAACTCACCTTTGTTTTGGATCTGTTTTTGATGATGATTTTATTCTGTGCTCGTGGGCTGTATTTCTGCTTAGCCCAGATAGTTTTGAACGGTGGTGTTTTACTGTGCCTTTTCAAGTTTAATGGAAAGTCTTAGGCAAAGTCTCCTAGAAGGGGAGGGGTTTCACATGTGTGTGATTCGTTAGCAAAGGCCCTCCAGGAGGGTCATCAGAACAGAGTGGGGAAGGGTGAGAAGCCAAGTAAGGACAACTTCAGGCAAAGTCTCAGCCTCTGCCTGGTCCCACAGGGGAGCTCTAGAACATAAATCCTACCTCAGGACTTGTCCAGGCCACCTGACTGCGTTCTCACATTCTTGCACTAGCGAGTCACTGACTACTGTGGATCTGAAGAAATGTAAACTTCTAATCATTTCCAACAGTTTGTGGATGGTGCAGACCAAGAGAGATGCAGCGAGGGCTAGAAGTGAGATGTCTGTGGGTTGTCTGTGGACAGTGTCTGCTACAGTGGGGCGAAACCCTTGTGTTACTTTCCATTCCCTATATTCCTTGAGGGTTCTTTCTTTTTTTCTTTTTTTAAATTTATTTAATTTATTTAATTAAATAAAGAGAGAGAGAGAGATCACAAGTAGGCAGAGAGGCAGGCAGAGAGAGAAAGGAAGGGAAGCAGGCTCCTCGCTGAGCAGAGAGCCCGATATGGGACTCGATCCCAGGACCCTGAGATCATGACCTGAGCCGAAGGCAGTGGCTTAACCCACTGAGCCACCCAGGCAGCCCTTTCTTTTTTTTTAAAGTGAAAATTTTACTATCAATTTTCTAATGAGCCAGTTGGAAATTGAAAGTACTGAATCTACAAATGGACTTCAGTATGTTCCTTTCATAGCTGATTTTCTTCTCTTCTGTTTGCTACATCCATTGGGATGCAAATTTAGAAAGTTTTAGTTGTGTGGTTGAATTTAAAAGACTGGGAATGACTGACTGATCTCCTCTGTTAAATAAATGTTTAATGATATCACGAATTTTGAGACAGAAACTGCAGTTAATCAATTAAAACCCAGGCATAGTATATCCGTTTAATTAAGGTTGGAGATCCAGTGACATTCCTAAAATAAACTGTACTTTGGGTTGATTCAGATAATGATCTTTTATTTGTTTTCTTTTCTTTAAAAGTGGTATGTCAACATCACTTCATTTCTACATTTCAGAGTTCTGTACATTTCTTAAAAGGAAATAAGCAATGCTCAATGTACAAAGTAAAAACAGAAAACTAGAAAAATCTGAATAAAATGGAGCAAGTTGCCATAGGTCATACAGTACAAATTAGTCATTAGATGTCATCTGAAGTGCAATATACCACTGCTGTGATGATGAGTTAAGGAATGAAATAAAAATACTCTATTTTAAACAAACAGTATATATATATTTATATGTATATTTTTTACAGATAGTAGACCCAGTGATATCTGCAGTATTGTAAAAACTTATTTACAAATAACTTTTTTAGACATTACATATACATCAGCACCGTAGTAAAAACAAAAACAAAAACAAAAACAAAACGACCTTATTAAAATCTACCTCTCTAGTTAGTTGGTCCCAGTACTAAGCATTTGGAGGAAGCTATTAAAAGGTAATGGAGCCCCTTCTCCCCTCAGCCACCTCCAGTTTCTCATCATTGATCATATATGTTTCCTGTACCTTTCAGAAAAAGGTAATTATATTTTCTGTCTTCTTGCTTGTTTACTTTTTTATTTTCTTCGTTTGGTTTTTACCTGTTTCTACTCAAGAGTTTCCATGGTGGCGTCCCTCCCCCATGCAAGGAGTTCATGGTCACCTGCCACCAGGTCTTCCTAGCAGGAGCACAGCCCCTGCCTGGTCTCTTGCCCAACTGGCCTCCTCTGGTCTCCATCCTGCCCCTTGCTCAGTAGATCCACCACCTTGGGACATGGGGAGCAAGCCAACGACAGCGTTTGCCTGCCTATTACCTCTCTGCCCTCTGCCCCCAGCTTTCCTCTCAAATCCCCCAATCCCCCATCTCAGGACCCGCCCTGTGTGTGCAGCCAGGCCAGCTCCCCACAGCCTGCACCCATGCGTGGTCACACGGAGGGAGCCAGGCTTTCGGACACCAAGGGAGAGTGTGGCGCGAGAAAAGTATGCTTCGCTCTTCCTCCGGACAATATACCATGTGGTCTCCCAAACGGGGCAGTGGGAACAAACGGGGCAAGGACAAAAGACACACCCTTATGGTAAGTAGCAGAGGCTGTCATCCCTTGCCGCAGATGTCGCTTGGGGCAGATCTGAGTGAATTACAACAAGAACGACTGTACAGGACTTTGGAAGTGGATGACCTTGCCCATGTGGAAGGAACAGAATTTTCCTTCTTTTTATCATCAAAATGGGTCAGGTGGAGCAACTGACTCTTCAGTTCCTCATCTCTGAGCATTTTAGAGTCGTCTTTCTGGTGAGGAGGGATTAAGGGCAAGGCCAGTTTCAGAGCATCACCCCTGGGAGTTTTCTGAAGGGAAGCAGAGCCTGTGCTGTTTGGGCCACGTCTCCCAGGGTAGACCAGAAGCATCGGGTGTGGCTCACGGTAACCCGCCATGCAACGTCATAGGGGCTGCTCAGTTTCCGGCAGAGAATATTCAGCCTACTACAAGTTAGAAAAAGAAAACTCCAGTGTTGCCTTTGCATTTCAGGCGTTGTCTAAGTTCTTGCGTTTATTAGGATTCTGCCCAGGTCCCCTAAAGACAAAAGCTTCATTTCTTCTCATATAGTCTGTAAGGAGAAGCAAGGGCAGGATGGGGTAGAGGCAGGAAGGAGCAAGGGCAGGGGTGCAGGGAAAAGTGGCCACACGGGCAGACATAGCATCCAGTCGGGGTCTCTCCCACCCTCTGGCCACCGGAAGTAGATGTGAACTGCCTAGCCAAATTGGTAGGACACGGGGCCCCCAGGAGGCTGCAGCCCGACAACCTGGAGTGCCGGCCGCCATCGTTATGGTCATGGTCACTGGCAGAGGGAGGCCTCCCCCAGGACTGCTGGAGAACCCTTCTCCAGGCTCGCTTGGCTCTCTTTGAGAGGCAGCTGACAGCAACGCCTCTACAATTCCTGAGGGTCATCACAGGGCAGCAGACAGGCTCGTAGGATCCTCTGTTGTCTCCCGTTCTTCGTGCCTACCCGCCAAACACAGCAGCATGTCTCGACGCCGGACCTCTCTTTGCAGCCTGGGTTCAGCGCATTTCTGACCTGTGCTCTGGGCCTGTGCAACTGCGCAGCAGCCTCTGCGGGACGCTCCCCGGCCCCTGAGGCTTTGCGGTCTGCGGCCCCCCGGGACCAGGAGGGGCTGGCGGAGCCCTCACGCTGGGCAGCAGTCCCGCGCGGCTGGAGCAGAGATCCCTGGGCCAGGCGAGCACCGGAGGGCCGAGCGGAGGGGCCTCGGATCCGTCTTCCCTGTCTGTCTCCGCGGTGTCTGCCTCTCTCACAGCCAGGATCGGCGTGGCCTGGTGTCTCGGTTGCTGTGTGAAAATCAGGTGAAATGAGGCCCAGCGGGGCTGTGGATTGGCACCTGGATCTTTCACTGTCAGCCAGCTGCAGTTTTGCTCAGTTTGCGTGGGTCAAAAAAACAAAAAAACAGGGATGGCTCAACATCCTGTTTCTTTCTCACGTTTTAAGCTTTAACACTAGGAGTCGTGCTTCTCGGATTTCCTTTGGACTAGGGGTTCCCGAACAACTCATCAAGCTCCTGCATCCACTCGTCCCCTGGGCCGCCTTTGATGATGGAGTCCACGAGGTCCGCACTGTCCGAGAGGCCGGGGAAGGAGGCCCCGGCTGTCTCGCCGCTGTAATTGTAGGACATGTCCTGAGGGGCGTTCCGCTCATAGGCCTGGCTCTGCCCACCCGGAGCGAAGTTGCCGCCGGGTATCTGCTGCTGGGCTGGGGGCTGGCTGAACGCTGGCAGGCTGGGGACGCCCTGGCTTAGGCCAGACATGACCATCGGCCTGGCCTGGCCGTTGCCTTGCTGCCCTGGGAGTGGCGGCATCATCTGCCGGCCCATGGCAGCTGGGTTGAGGGTACGCACGGCGCCAGTGTTAGCGTCCACGACCTGGCTCAGTCCCTGTGGGAAGTGTTGCTTGGTCAGCCTCGGCTGGCCAGCTTGAAGCGGGTAGCTGGCGCCGTTGTTGAATGATCCCAGTTCTCCACTAGTCCTCCCGGGCATGCCTTGTAAGCTCCTCTGTGGCCAGCTCTGCGCTCCCTGCTGGACTGTTCCCATAATGCCCTGCAGCCTTGGCGGGCCCTGGGGCCTTGGCAGGGCTTGGCTCACCGGCCCTTTCATCTGCTGGTGCTGCTGGGTAATGGCAGAGTTCACCAGCATGCTCTGACCGAAACCACTCACCATCCCAACCCCTTGCCCTGAGGTGGGCTGCCTTGGCCCCTGGGCTTGGTTGTGTGTGATGCTCATACCACTTTGGTTTGGGTGCTGCAACATTTGGGTCATTCCTGTGCTCATATTGTACATTCCTGGTTGGCTGGTAGGCGTGTTGCTATAAGGGGCCAGTCCCATCTCTGACTGGGCTGCTGCCGTGGCCATTGTCCCTGGGTTCTGGGAGGGTCCCATTCCCATCATGCCTGCGTTCTGTGCCATCAACCGCGACGTTCGAATGCTCTGGAGGGCTGCTTGGCTTCTCACAGCTGCGATGTCCTGGGGAGAACCTACAGGGGAAGAAAAGACATTCCCATCCACTCATCTCGATAAGCAATTTACTGTAACATATTGTTGCGATTATCTTTAGGCATGACAAAATTCTTTTATATGAAAGGATCTACTCTGATCCTAAGTCCTTAACAAAAATGATTATTTTTCTGACTATAACATATGCTGATTGTAAAAAAACTCAGAAAACACTGAAAAGTACAACGATGAAAATTCAAGTTACCCGAATTCCTCCCCATCCAGAGATAACCACTGATAACTACTGTATAAATAGACACATGAAAATAGGGATCATACTGGACACATGCTTTTGTAGTTGATATACTCTGTTATTCTTTTTGTACACATTTCAGAAGCAATTTTTTTTCTCTTCTTGATAGGATGCCATCCTCAACCAATCAGATACCATTATTCTTGGAGGTGAGAGGGAATTCACATCCTGGGCTAAATTAAGAAGCAACGGCTGATCACTTCGTGTATTCTATTTGTGAAGTGGAACATGGTTCAGTAGAGAATACTATCAATAAAGACCATTAGACTAATTTCCCTTAAGACTTGAGCGGGATTTGAG
The DNA here is from genome assembly GCF_020171115.1 of Neogale vison. Taxonomy (NCBI): domain Eukaryota; kingdom Metazoa; phylum Chordata; class Mammalia; order Carnivora; family Mustelidae; genus Neogale; species Neogale vison. The sequence continues at coordinate 72,260,759 of NC_058101.1, read as the reverse complement.
AGGTTAAAGGTCACTGCTTCTGCTAAGAAGTTATTTCAACAGATGGGACATTTTTTGGATCCACTCTACAGATTTCCACATGCTCCAGATTCTCTGAATCATAACATGTCAGTGCAAACTGGCCAGCTTCCTGAGCTAGAAAAAGAAATCATCCTGCTACTTGCTCCTTGGCAATGAACTTTATGCATTTTTGCAGCAAAGTCCACTCACTCCTACAAATCGGCAGTGACTACTTTTCTCGGCAGATTGCTGACATGGTTTTAATGATGCTGTTTAAAAGCTGGCCAGAGGATGAAGGCCAAGTCCCTCAACTCTAATTAGGCATTTGAGGGAGTTCTTCTTTACATGTTCCTAGGAAATTTCCAAATCAGCCAAGAGAAAGAAATGTCACCCTTAGAGTCCCAGTCAGTTTTGTGAAGGGCTAGGAGATGCACAAAAAGACGTTTTTTCTATGTCCCTCTTAATAATGATTAAGTCTATGAGACACAGAAAAATGGTTTGTTTTGTCTTCTGGACATTTAAAAAAGATGCAGCATGGGAGCCAATCGATATTATAAGCAAATGTGATACCACTTGGAACTGGGATGAGAAACCAGATGAGAACAGTGTAAGCTTGTTAAGCCTGGCACCTGGGCAGTAAGTGTATTTCTGTCTTCCTGATGGGGTTATTGATTTCTGGGAAGCAAATAGGTCTCCATATGTTCTTTCTTTCTTTAAGAAAGAAAATTATGGGAATTTTGATTATGACTTAAGTTTTTGTGGCTTGAGATCGATACCATGCTGCACTGAGAAATGAAATGGTTTTTGTGGGGAAGGTTGCCAGGGCTGGGGGGCGAGCCCTAGAAATGTTTCAGTTTTCCGTTTTAAGCTTCATTATATCTAAGTGATTAAAAAAAAAAATCAAAAGTTCCTGTTAAACACTGGATGGGAGTATATATTGCAATCTGTAATCTTGTTATGAAGTTTTGTGACCTTAATGACTAAATCTGTATTGACTACATGGCAAGTCTGATCAACTGTGGTGAAATGGGTTATTGAGTTGTTTATAAAAAATTTTTAAGGAGAAAATATTGCTGACTCAGAGACTGATTGGCTAGACCCAAATTATGTAAACAGGCTAATGAGCTGCTGGAAACAGACGAAAAGACTTCCATATTTTGGACATTTTTGTTGTATGTTTATAATGGATCTATTGAGGGACTGGAAATGGTCTGGGCCACTTTGGTGAATGAGAAATAGGTTCCTCTTTTTAGAAGACAGAAATGTTGCAATGCCTTTTAAGAGGTATTGAAGCGTTAATCCAAGCCAACCTTTATTTTTAGTATAAAATGACTGTACTACTATCTAGGTATAACTTTTATAGAAAAAAAAGGGTGTTTTATTTTATTTATTTATTTTAAGATTTTATTTATTTATTTGACAGAGAGAAACACAGTGAGAGAGGGAACACAAGCAGGGGAGCTGGAGAGGGAGAAGCAGGCTTCCCACTGAGGAGGGAACCTGATGTGGGGCTTGATGCGGGGCTCTATCCCAGGACCCTGGGATCATGACCTGAGCCAAAGGCAGATGCTTAATGACTGAGACACCCAGGCGCCCCAAAAGGGCATTTTAAAACCAGCACTCAGTTCCATATTTTTATCCCAAGTAGAAACAAAATGCTTTTTTATTAATCTAGTTTAATACTTGTATAGAAAAAAAATGCAAATGTGTTTAAAGAATTACCTTGTCATTATCTGATTACTATATACGTTAAATAACAGACTAATTTTTTTTCTTCTTCTTCTGTTTTTGTCTAAGACATATTATTGTGGGGATGCTGTACTCAAATTAATTTTCTTGCCCACTGGTCACAGTGTCAAAGAAAATCTTCCACATTCAAATAGAAATCATAGGCAATTTTTTTCTTAAAAGGGTCTGTTTCCCATTTTCACTCATAGGAAGCCTGTATTTGTGAAAAATAAACATTTCTCTATAGGCATGTAACATTGCCCAGAGGCACAAAACTTAATAAGGGAAAGATAGTCATTAAACCTTTGAAATATGTAGTGGTGAGTGTTCATGGAGGTTCTCATTCAAGTTGTTCCTAACGTAACTCTCCAAGGACACTATTTCTTATTTACCAATTTGCTGTTTTCCCAGATACATAACATTATGATATCTAAGGTGTTAGTAAAATAAAATAAGGATGAGAGTAAAAAAAAAAAGAAAAGAAAAGAAAAAAAGTGTACCAATCACCTCAGGGACCCAACAATGTCACTGGTGGTTCAGCCCAAGTACAGCTCAAGTTCAAAGAGAAAAACTTTTAAAACTGGACCCAAACCATATGGAATAACTCCTAATACAGAAGAAGTAGTACATTTCGGCAGGCTCCTTTATTCCAAAAGATAATAAATGAGTTATGAACCTAGAAAAGTCAAGGGACACTTTGCTGGGTTTTTAGGATTTTACATTTTTCATTTGTTCTTAATGGAAATCACTGGTTCTTAAAGTGAGGGCCTTGGCCAGCAGCCCCAGCAGCAGAGCAACTCCTGGGAGCCTGTTGGAAAGGCAGATCCTCAGGACCACCCCAGACCTGTGGAATGAGAGACTCTGAGGATGGAGCCAGGCCAACTGTGCTTTTTTTAAAAATTCAATTTAGTTAACATATAGTGTATTATTAGTTTCAGGGGTAGAATTTAGGGATTCATCAGTCACATATAACACCCAGTGCTCGTCACATCACGTGCCCCCCTTAATGCCCATCCCTCAAACACCCCATCCCCCCACCCTCCACCCTGTCCCCTCTAGTGACCCTCGGTTTGCGCTTCCACAAGCTCTACTGGTGATTCTGATGCAGCTTAAGTTTGAGAACTGTGTCTAAAACAAGAATTATGCATGACTATTTCTGTGCTCCCCTGCCTATGACCAAGTGAGAAGCAGAATTCTTCAAACACTATCAGCACTAATTTAGTGCACAGAGAAGCTGTGCACAGCTTCATTCCTTTTGTCCTTCGCCAGGGTCAAGTCCAAGGGTTCTGAAATGATACATGTGTTCCAGAGGTAGGAGGGGGAGGGGTAGCTACTCAAACCACTACTCATGGCATGTGATCCAGGATATACACGTGTGGGTTTATGATAGAAATAAAAGTTTCCCTTATTGTGATATACTTGGATAACTGTTTTCTATTCTATTTTTATTATTATTATTTTTTAAAGATCTATTTATTTGACAGAGAGCAAAAGAGAGCACACAAGCAGGGGAGGGGCAGAGGAAGAAGCAGTCTCTCCCCCTGAGCAGGGAGCCTGATGCAGGGCTTGATCCCAGGACTTGATCATGACCTCAGCCGAAGGGAGATGCTTAACTGACTGAGCCACCCAGGTGCCCCAGCATTCCATTTCTTTTAAAAAATGTTGGTTGTGACCCATTAGCTTGTCTTTACAACCTACTTGTGTGTTGCAGCCCAAAGACTGAAAAATGCTACCCTACATCATGAATTTTTCACCCACCGTCCATTGAGCAGGGTAGCACTTGTGCAAATGCTATGCAAAGTCTGTATATATTTACATATATGCATATTTATGTGCAAGGAGCTTCGCAGCTTCTGGCAGAGTCTCAAAGCCTTAGGTAACACTTGAGAAATTGGGACCTAGGATCTAGGTCCCACGCAAAGGGCAGAGGATGGGAATTAGGATTTCCACTACTGGGTAGCCACTGGAGCCCCCAAAAAACTCCTGTGATAAGATTGGGAAGGGTCTTCAGCTCACCCTCTACCCCATAAAAGACCTTCAGGGGCTCTCTTCATTGGAGATGGAAGGGATTGATATTTGAGTAGATTTTCTACTACATAAAGGAATGGCAATAGAGATCACACAATGTGCCCATTGCTACTGGGTCACGAGTCAGGATTTCTGCAAAGGGCAGCAGGATCAAGATAGTCCAGTCAAATTCAAGGCCCTGTGGGTCTTCTAGATTCAGCAGAAACTGGCGGCTGCTGCAGGCCAGATTTTTCCTTGTCAGTCGTTGGAAGTGAGGGCTTTGGCCCGCTGATGTGTTAGGATTAGCAAGAGGCATGTGGCACAGGGCCGTTCCTCCCATGCTCATTGAGATGATGATCCAGACATAGCCAAGGCTGACATGGAACCAACCAGGCACAAGTATGCCCTTATTGGCTCTTAAACTATTGAAATACTTCCTTATCTCTGGTAAAGAATAGCTGCCCCAGTCCTGCCCCTGCCCCCCGAGCCACTCTGACCCCTCCCGGGGCCAACCAGGACCTCTCTATGACCCAGCCACCCAAAGGTCAACGCCCAGCACAGTAGAGGATTCCAAAAATGCGTTCTGATGGATTGGTACCCTCAGTTTTCAAATATTTTTAATGTTACCTGAATGCGAACCCAGCCCAGGAGGCCAGCCCCCTGGCTACACTTGGATTTACACGTCACGGCTGGAAGGTATAAAACGGAAGAGGGGTGCACTGGCCTCACCTTGGAACTGATTGACCTGCTGCACGGGGTATGGATTCCGCTGCTGCTGGAGGTGCTGGCGGGGTAAATGGGATTGCTGCAGCTGCTAGAACGACAGGACAAGAAGGGCAGGGGGTGACATGGGAGAGACAATGAAATATCATGGCAGCTTGGAGGAGGCACTTTTTCAACACGAAACTTGGTGTTGAGGAATCAGGTGCATCCAGGCGGGTGCACAAAGCACGAGTTTGATGGATTTTCACAAAGCAAACACATTCCTGGTAACCGGCGTGTGGATCAAGAAACTGAACTCTGCTGGGAGCCCTGCGTGCCCCTTTCCAGTCATTACCGACCCCAGGGAACCACTTTATCCAGCCAGGAAGCACTCTCCTGACCTGACAACAGAGACCAGTGATGTCTGCTTTCGTAGTTGGTGTAAGTGGATTTCTACAACGTTCTGGCGTCCAGCTGTGGGGTCTGGCTTCCCGCATTCATCACTCTACTTATGAGACTCACCCATGTTGGTGCGTGTAGCTGTGGTCAGGTCGCCGTCACTGTTGAACATTATTCCATTGCAGGAATGACGAGACCACGACTTATTCACCTATTCTCCTAGTGATGATCTTTTAGAGTATTTTCAGTTTTGGGCTGTCCCCAATATGCTGCTAGGGACATCCTCACCCATGTCTTTTGGTGAGCACCTGGCAGATCTGCTGATCCAGGAGGAGGCGGTTTTGACTTTGACCATCTACCACCTGCCTGCATGTTTTCCTTAGCACTGCGGGACCCCGCTCGAGGGACAAGCAACTAATTTTTAATGACCTAAATAGATGCTTCTGGTACAGGACGTTGGGATTCTCAGGGGCTATACAAACAAGGCTCATCTTATTCCCACGGGGCCACACTGCCTGTAAGACACATCCCCGCAAGTTAAATACACAGCATTTAGTGCCTTAAGGAAACCATGGGGGACTCCCTGGGGACCAGGAGCGGAGGAAGAGGGACGGGGGAGGCTGGCCACCCCGTCCCTCTTCCTCCACCCCTCCGGGATTCTGCCCTGTCCGCACTGTTACCAATCTACTGGAAAGGCTATTAGGATCATTACCACACTGTATGCGAAAAGGGAAAGAAACAGAGAGCGAGGTGGCAAGAGCAGAGAAAGGGGTTTGAGTTCCTGGTCTGCTGTCAAGTAGCTGCGTGACCTTCGGCAAGTCATTACCTCCTCCTGCCCCCGTTGAATATTCATGGGGCACCTTCCACAGTGAGGGCTTATAAAGGACACACATCAAGGGCCCTGCTCTTTCAAGTGTTCATTATAAAAATAACACACATCGACCACTTCTTAACACGTGTGTTTATTTCTATTTTTTCCTCTTGTTTTTGTTTCTGGGCAGCTCTATAATTTTCTTTCTCTTTCTTCTTCTCTTTTCTCTTTCTCGACAAGGCCAGCCAGCACTCTGGCAACCAAAGAAAAGGAAAGATTCTGCCCTGCTCACCCCATCCTGTGATGCCTACCAGGATGTTTTGCACAAAGTGTTGAAATTAATTAATTGTGTAGATGAAGTGTAGACAAGAAACCGTGCTAATCTTTTAGGCAGCAATAGAAGGGCATTATTGAGTGTAAACTGAGCACTTAAAAGCTTCTCCTCAGCCAAACTTCTCATATTATGTAAGAATTTAAGTGTCCCAGTGCCGAACAAGCCCGGGGTGGCCTGGGGGTGGGGTGGGGATAGGGCTTCTGTTCTAGTCCCTGCCTCTCTAGCTCTGCCATGACTTCTTCCTTGGCCTCAGTTTCCCCACAGGTAAAAAACAAAAGCCATCCTAATCACCAGTAATTTTTTCAGGTCTAAAAGTCTAGGTTCTGTGGAACCTTTGTGAACGGAAGAGAGGGGACCTGCTCCTTGCTCTTCGAGAATAAGGGATTAAACGTTAACTCACACCTGCTTTCACCCTGCTCTGCTCTGATTCTTAAATCCACTAGAATCATTTTAAAGTTCCCAAAGATAGGCACGATCCCAAATCCTTCTGTTTTTCCCCCTCACATGTCCCTTCAAGAAATCCCAGGATCTCTAATACTCAGGACACTTTCACTTCTGTGGCAGAGCCCCAGAAAGTCAGCTGGGCATGGACAGGGCAGTATTCATTCTCAAAACAAAAAGCTGAGAGCTCAGCACTTGTCGACCCCTCGGAGGCCTGCACTGATCAGCACCGTCTCCGGGACTTGTTTCTGTGCATGCTCCCAGCCTCGCATCTGGTCTAGTCCCACTGGAGGGCTCGCACCCGGGGCCAGAGCCCTCAGGTCAAGTTCCGGAGAGCAGGGTCATGTGATTCCCCCCCCCCTAGCTGTGCACAGTTTCTAAAGGCTTTTACATGCTTGATTCCATGTGATCCCTAAAGCAGTTACAGGAGAAAGTCTGGGAGATTAGCAACCTTAAGCTGGCAGATGAAGAGAGGGGGTGAAAGGCTTTTCCAAAATGACACCACAAGCAAAAGATGGGCCACATTTTGAGTCTGAGTAAAACTGTCCTTTCCTTGGTCCCTCTTCATGGCTTGGTTTCCACAACTTGCTAAGGAATCACACGCATTCCTCCATCTTTTCCAAGGGGCCTGTATCTCTGTGTGTCCTGGGTTCTGAGGGGTCCCCTGTTCTCTCGGCGCCTCGTCTGGCCAGCCTCCTGGGGCAGCTCTTCTTCTTCCACTCTTTTGCTTCCCTCCTTGTTCCCTAAGGTGTGGCTGCCCTCGCCGAATGGGACACCCCTGGCTGGCCCAGCGGCATTCTGCCCGGTTACCCCGGCTCCTATTTGTGCCTTGGTCAGGGCATACACATCAAAGGCCATCGCTCTAAGTAGCAGGTGCACCTGAAACTTCCTGGGATTGGCTGAGGAGAGGATTTACACAGCCCAGCTTCCCCTCGGCAGCTCCATTTATCACTGCCTGAGAGATATTAGCATGGTTCCTTGTCACACACCTTATGCAGGGTGAGAGGGATAGAGGTTTGTTTGTACAAGAGCTGCCAGGCGGCTGACTGACCTTGGTAAAAAGAGAGATAATTACACAGCTGCTCAGGAACAAAAGCAGAGAAGGGAACATAAGTGAACTGTGCTCAACAGTACAATTTTCCTATTTGGGGGACGACTGGTGTTACTCTGAACCGCTGCTCTTAGTAGGGACCTCAACATGTCTGCGTCCCACACAGCGTTGTGTGTGTGAGTGTCTCTGTGTGTGTGTGTGTGTGTGTGAAAGATGCTTGATAAATTTCCAAAATTTTGATTGTATTAGGAACATTCTGGAAGAAGAATTGTGAGGTGAGAGCCCTCACATATGGGCTCTACGCCTCATATGACAACCTCACACCTACCTCCACTAATCAGAGAGAGCTGCCCTGGACAGACCCCCCCAGGAGCCAGCTAAGGATCTCTTTTGGAAGACCTCAGGCCTTTCCTGGGATAATACTGAATCAGGCATGGGCGTCTTGAAAAACAAAACACACTGACACCTACAGAAGCTGCTTGCTTTCAGGGAAGGCTTTCTTTCAAAGCTGGAGGAATTATATGGCAAGGGTGGACAAAGATACCCAAGGTAAGGCTTTATTTGTGTTAGCCCTTCCTTTAACTCAAAGATTTCTTCAGCTGTTTTAAAGCTGTTGGGAATTTTCTTAAGTTTGCACCCTCTGTGACCCTGTGTTCAGGTTTCCAGGTAGTTCTGTGGGCCCTATTCTTCTTCTATTGTTCCTGTCCCATTGTTCATAACCAATTCTGTAGAATTCTCCTCAATTCCTCCTCCTGACATTTTCCTTCAAGAAACAAAGTTCTCTGAGTTATTTTCTTTTTCTCTTCATGCTAGAAATATTAGCGTCTATGAAGAATGTGAGGCAGCCTCCCAACCCCCACTCTGATGGTGCAGACCCCGTACCAGAAACCGGAAGAAAAGGAGTCAGGCTTGAATCGAAAGAAATGTCTCTGACAAATAGGCCTTCAAATTGATGGCTGAAGCCTGTCTTTTAAGAACAAACTCATTCATTCTAAGAAAAAGCTTAACTAATTGAAAGGTCTAAATTCTGCAGGTTCTTCTGTGATCCTGGAAAATGCTGGACTGTGACTACCTTGACGAAGGAGGGGAACTGGAACTCTCCTGCAGACACCAGGCACTGAATAAATGCATCATGTTACCTGCTCGGCCAGAATCTGCTGCTGCTGCTGTTGCTGCTGCTGCTGCTGCCTTTGCTCCCGCAGGAACTGTTGCTTCTGTTGCTCCATCAGCTGGGCCCGCTGATCCATGAGCATTTGCTTCATGATGGCTGCTTGGGGCTGGCTGCCAAGGAAGCCGGGTCCCGCGGCACTGGCTCCGGACACCATGCCGCTCGAGCCTGGGGGCACCGAGGACTGCATGGGGCCTGTGGTCCGGGGGAGTCCAACTGGGTGCTGTTCCTGGGAGGACAGGAAGATGAGAGAAAGCACAGATTTCATATTTGAAAGGAAGCATGGGGCAGAGGCCTCTGCTTGTGGATCCAAGAGGTCCCCAGTGGCACACATTCTATTCCACAGAAACATAGGAATCCTCAAATCTGGCCTTACCATGGTGGAACTGGAGGGGTGCAGGGGGACAGTAATACAGGACGGCTCTGGGATATCTGAGAGCAAGTCCAGTCTCTTTTGGATGGGACTGATTAAAGGACAAAGGCCGGGTAATCAGTTAGCATTCTACTTTCCTCCAAAGGAAAGGGATGAAGACCTCAGACTGGGCTCACCTTGAGTTTGGAATGAGATAGCCTGACCTTACCTCTTTTTTTTTTTTTTTTAAGATTTTATTTATTTGACAGACAAAGATCATAAGAAGGCAGAGCAGTAGGCAGAGAGAGAGAGAGGGGTAAGCAGGTTCCCTGCTGAGCAGAGACCAATGCGGGACTTGATCCCAGGACCCTGAGATCATGACCCGGGCCCAAGGCAGAGGCTTAATGCACTGAGCCACCCAGGCGCCCCCTGACCTTACCTCCTAACCTTCACTGCCCACCTGGCTTAAATGGACTTCTTTTAAGTTAGCAGGAAAGACATTTACAGAAGAATTCTGGAATTTATTAATCAAAAGATCTACTATTCGATGGAATTCTAATTAATTGCAACACTAGAAAGCTTTGCTATATGTAAAAAAAAAAATCCTGCTAGTGGGAGTTGTTGATGGTGAGAACTGGGAATGTGTTACACTGAACAAAGCTACGCAATCTCCCGACATCTTTCAAAATAGAACCAAGCCTCCTATGTCTGGGACAATTTAAAATGTGGGGGTTGATTTGGGTCTTTTGATTCTACAATTGTCTCAGTCAAACGATGGCAACTTGTAAGGATTGGTATTTAAGGAGTAGGAAGTTAAGTGGTAGAAAACTACCCACAGAATCTAGTGACTACTTAGAAGATGTGTTCAGAGGGGAAGCCCATAACAGCCAGACAGTGTAGACCAGGGAAAAATAGCTGATGGGCAGAGTTGGTAGGTGACCATAAGATTCGGCTTCTAGATAGTTGCTTTCTTGTTCATCTACCAAGTGCACCTGGTAATGGCATGTATGGTCAGACTACTCTGCAGAAATGTTCCTTTTAACTCATTCAAGTTTCAAGTAATCAATCTCAACACAGAGGATCTGATGTCTGAGATGAACACAAATTAAACGGGCACACACGTAAGGACATACCCAGTCACAGGGTGCGGGATCACCATGAGGCCAAAATAGTAAGAAATGAATACGAATAACTCTACGGTTATTTACATATTTTTGTCTCCAAACTGGGTTTTAATATTTTTTCCTACTTCTGTTTTGCTCTTTGGTACAGATATAGTCAATCAGGCTGGCACTGTCCTCTCAAAACATACAGTTGAGTTTGATCTCTGACTCTCCTACAGACCCAGTCCTGGACTGGATTCCCCACAGCCTGGGCTGGTGGACCTTCCTTCTGTGGTGTGGTGCTCAGCCACTCGTGCTTCTCTTTCCAGTAGCGAGATACATTAACCACATTTTCAGCTGCTCTACCTCTCACCCTCCACTGACACAAACGACAAGCAAAACAAAAAACCATTACTCCTCTCAGCCTGGGAACAAGAGGCCAAGTAGTTCTGGGGAGTTAGTGCGGTAGCCCAGGTCACACTTAGCCAAAGGAAGAATCGGAAAGAACAGAATCAGAACACTGACCTGGGGGGCGCCTGGGTGGCTCAGTGGGTTAAGCCACTGCCTTCGGCTCAGGTCACGATCTCAGGGTCCTAGGATCAAGTCCCACATCGGGCTCTGTGCTCAGCAGGGGGCCTGCTTCCCTTCCTCTCTCTGCCTGTCTCTCTGCCTACTTGTGATCTCTCTCTCTCTGTCAAATAAATAAATAAATAATCTTTTAAAAAAAAAAAAAAAAAAAAAAAAAGAACACTGACCTGGGGTCTAAATTTAGTATTCCTTCCACTAGCACAGGCCCTTCCCAGACTGCAGGTCACTGGTGCCAAGTGTATGCCCAAGAACTGCTTGCAGACTAAATATACAGTATGTCCCCCATAAGTGTACTGTGTTCTATTTTTCAAATGTAAGTGTTGTTGCAAAACCCTTTTTGTCTTTGTATATTTTCTCGGTAGTCAATTATTAGGTAGACAGCTGTGAAATATTTATGTGAAAAAGAACTTACACTGAAAAATGCCAAGAACCTTTAGGCTACCACAGTTTCCTTTAGGCCTGACCCCTGCAGGCCATCAAGATATTTCAGTCTCCCCCTTTCCCCCCCAGTATTTGCTTCCTGTTTCCAAGTCCTTTCTTCCAATGGGATAAAGCTGCTGCTTGCCACCTTTAGAAACAAATGGCTGATTGACTTAACACTTTAACAAATGAATTCACACTCAAGTAGAAACAGTTAATCAATCAGCAAAAATACAGAATACAGGGTTTTGTTTGTTCCCCCTACCACCCCGTGTGTATTTCAGTATATTTGATATTTCCAAATTTTGATAAGGAGGAGAAAGCTAGAAAAAAATGTGACCCAAGGGAAGATAAAGTTTGCTTCAGCTAGTTTTAGGACAGGGCTGGTCTGGGCTGGCCCTGTTAATCTTTGGGCACTCTGAGATATTCTCTTCCTGGGTGAGCAGGCCTGGGTAGCCGGGGCACATGCTCAGAACTGTTAAGTAGCCACGAGTTGCTTTCCTAGCCTTTTCTCCACCCTGGAAGTAAGGGAGAGGCAAATGAAATGGTGATGTAGATACACCCAGCCACTTTTGGCCCCTGTCTTCCTGGGGGAAAATACTTCAAAAGCACAGTGGGGACAAAAAAAAAAAAAAAAAAAAAAAAAAAAGAGAGAGAGAGAGAAAAGAAAAGAAAACTCCCCAAAGAGATAGTTAGGTTATTACTTCCCAGGATTATGCATTTCTCCAAATGATTCCCTCCCAAAGGCTTTGCCTTGGGGTTTCTTGCAGAAGACCTACAAACCTAGGGACGGGAGGGCCATGTGCATTTTCAAGGCTTGCCTTCCCTATGAAACATCAAACATGGGTGAATCTAGGTCTTTCTCAACAAGCTCTAATGCATTCAGCAGCGGGTGAGTGACACCTAGAGCCCCAGCCTCAAGTGTGTATTCCAAAGTGTGAGGCTTGCCTTACAAATGGAGCTGGCTGAGGCCATTAACTGTTTCATATTACATGGCAGCTTTTAACCTCCAGTCTGAGAGGGCTTAATGAGCAATAGTCTGTCGAATTTCAGGATTTCAGGCCACCGCTCTTGTTTCTAAGGAGGACACACACTGCGTGTGCAATTAGAGAAAACCAGGCTGAGCTTTCGTCAGAGAAATGTAATGCCTTGAAGCCAAATGATGCAGTATTTTTAGTTTTAATTACCGGCTCGTTCTCCACCCCGCCCCCTGCCCAGCGACCTCCCTTGCCTTGCCAGTAGCTTCCCCTTAGAAATGCAATTGGCCAACGTAGACCCTCATTACTCCCCAAACCTTCGCACTCTTCAGTAAGAGAAAGGGAGGGGGAACAAACCAGAAGCAATGAACCCATTTTACCTAGCTGCTTCTCCAGGGAAAAGATCTTAGCGATTTTTCCAAGGGCTGGAGAGAGGTAGGAGGTGTAAAAAACGCCCTGCCTCCTCCGAAGAGGCAGTTTTCTACTTCAAAAAAACAAAAAAAAACCACCCCAGCTGTGGTAAAAATATCTCCCCAGAGCAGCCAGCTGTTTATTTATAAATCTGTGCGTGGCGAAGCTTCATTTCTCTTAAGTGTTTTCAAGAACAAGCGTAGTGTTTGGGTGAGAGGGGCCGGGGTGGCTGGCGGCCAACCCAAAGAGCGCCGGCTCCAGGGCAGGGGGCTCACGAAAGGCTGCCCGTAGAGACGGGGGCCGCGGGGCCGGGACTTGGGGGCCTCGAGGACCTCGAGGACGGCCCCGGCTTCAGCCTTTTCCAGGCGGTCCTCGTCGGAGGAACAAGGAGCAGCTGCTGTTCTCCGCCTGCCCCAGCAGATGGTGGTGTCAGCCCGGCGCTCCGCCTGGCAGGCCCAGCTCCGCCCGCGCGGCGCTCTCCTCCCCCCGGCCCCCCGCCCCCCAGATGGCTTAATCAGGACTCCTGTTCCTTCCCCCCACTCCCCGCGCCGCCCCCCGGCCCCCGCCCCGCGCGTCTGGGCGGACGCGGCGAACGTGGAGCCAGGCAGTCAAGTGTTACTGCGTACAGCAGGTAGCCTGGCAACTGAGAGCATAATACCGAGCAGATGGTGTTCGCACGGCGTGATGGACATCACACACGACAGCCTGAGACAATCCAGGAATTCCCTGGTGACTCGAGGCCCTCTTTACACAAAATGAGTTCTCTCTCCATTGCCGTGTATCTCTGGGGTTATCTCCCCCCTCTCTCCGACCGACACCGAACTGGTTTCTTATTACCGACTTTCCTTGCAGCCCGAGGGGAGGGAGCTTTCAGGGCGGGGTGGGGGAGGCCGGAGAAGGAAACGGAAGGGCTGGGAGCTGGAGGAGATGGGGGTGGGGGTGGGGGTGCGGTGGCGCCCGGAGAGGGGAGGGCAAGTGGCGTACACCAGCCCCCGGGGCTGACCGTCCGAGAGGGGCAGAGTTCCCCGCAGCCCAGGCTGCACAAAGCCCGCGCGGGAGGGCGGCGCTCTGGGCGGCCCTGGCTCAGAGTCTTTGCAATCACATGGCCTACGAACAGCCTAAATGAAATTTAGGATTTTACTTAAAAAGTCCCCTGGGGCGTAATTTAGCCTCTTGACTCGATCTTATATGCTTACAAGTCCTTAGGGGGCTCTAAGAAGTCAGGAGTGGGGCGGCAGGCCCGAAGATACCTCTCAGCGCAGGCGTCTCTAACAAAGAAACCGACGAGGCGGTCCCGGGGCGCGGGCGAGTCGCACGGGGGCCGCGGAGGCCCTTGGCCGGCGTGCGCTGCTGCTGAGCGGATGAGCCGGGCGCGCTCCGCGGGCGCATTGCCCGGGTTCCCCGCACACTGTGCGTGCCGGGGCCAGGAAGGAAATGGGTGCGGAGGGCAGGCGAGGAGACAGGAGGGTTGTTCATGTAGGAAAAAGTAAAAATAATAAAACGGATGTCCCAAAAAAACAAATCTATGCTTTTCACACACTGAACTGGATCAAGGAATTAAAAAAAAAAAAAAAAACACCAATCTCCAGCCCAAACGGAATTCAGCCTAGTTCTATATATCAAGAGGCTCCTATGTCCAACCCGTCACCAGTATCTAGAGGCTTTTTCCTGCAAAGACACCATTCAAGTTTTAAGTTTCAGAAGAAGGAAGTCTTTTCAAAGGTGGAAGCTAACGTTTCACGCAGAACATCACACTTGGTGGGAAAGAGTTCAGCAGTTCTGTGTCAGAGGGCAGCGTAGGATGAATCCGACACCCACTGCAGCCTGATGGACGCGTCTGGCTGTGATTCCCAGAGGCTCAGGGTGGTGAACGGGCATTCTGAGGCTGTGGGAAGTCATCTGACCTCTCGGTTTCAGGCCCCACCTCCTCAAATTAAGATCATATTCATAAAACTCCTCCCTTGACCAGTGGAAACTTTGGAGGTGAGATACAGAAAGAAAATGGTTAAGAAGATGCTCACACCTCTCCCACTTCCAGTTTGGGCTAAATAATGGGCTAAATTCAATCAGAGGTTCTGAAAGTGGAGTTCCAAGATCTACGGCATTAGCATTACAGAGGAGCCTGTTAGAAATACAAATTCTCAGGCCTACCCCGAGCCTACTGAATCAGAACCTCTGGAAGTGCTTTAACATGCCCTCCAGGTATGTTTACGATGCCCCACAGTTTGAGGATCAGGGCGCAAATAGTACTCCTGGGGCATCTGAGCTCTCTGGGCCCTGATTTAGATTGCAAAAGCAGTCTTGCACTTTCAAAAGCAAGTCAGACTTTGTTTAGGTTTTTACTGCAAATTCTTCAGCATTTGGAACAAAACTCTTAAACTTTCAGAGGGCTGCTCATGCAATGCAAAGGATGTAATGCAATGCAAAGAATAAGGAATTCTGGAAGGACCCCATAGTCACGATTCTTCCGGAAGGCCAGTCCTCCTGCAAGTCTGCTGTGGGGACTGAGCAGCAGCCAAGATTGAGGAAGGGGTGAGGCCACTGAAGGAAGCACAGACATCACTGGACTTTCCATCTCCTGGTGTGATACAAGACAGAACTATGGAGAGCTTTGAGGAGAGTTCCCTCTGTTGGGAAATGTTCTTCAAACACAGAGACCAGAAGCAATAATGGAAGAAGACCAGTGACACTTAGAGGGCACCTACTGGATGCCTTCACTTGCATAATTAAACACATTTGGTTGATTAAAAAAACCCAAGTCTTTGAAAGGTTAAGGAAATTGTCTGATGACCCACAGCTGGTGGTGGTGTCTTTGGGATTCTCACTTTTCCATTGACTATAACATACATCTGGTCTAAATTGAGCAGACCACCCAAGAGCGCTGTGGAGTAAAGAGAAGTGGGAAGGGGGTAGGGGGTAGAGAGGAATGGGCATAGAATAAAAAGGTAGAATCTCTACAGGGATCAAAGGGCGAGGCTGAAAGAGCATAAAAATATGCATCATTTTTTATATGTTGCTTGATACCCAAAATTAGGATGCCTTTGTGGTATCAACTTTGACATTTAAAGAAAGGGCATAAGATTAGACCATTCAACCGTAAATGGAAGGAAGAAACAAAATAAAATAAAACCTTAGAATTCTCTTTGAAGTTGATCAAGTGTCAGGGCAGACGCTTGGTTTCAGGATGGTGGCTCCTTTTAGATTTTCTTTGTCCTTGTCCAGAATAATTTTTCACTGTGGGTCTGAAGAGTTGCTTACACTATATTGCCAGCAGAGCCCCAACAAGGCCCATACCATATAACCCTCTGTTTCTGCAGATCATTGAAGAAGGTTGGATAAAATGTCTGTTTTCTGATCTGTGATGGTTGTGTCCCCATGAAGATTAAGTTTTGAGGCAGTTTACCAATTTAGGAAACTTATCACTGAAATGGCAGTGACTTGAGGCACAGTGGTAAGCCTGCTACATGGGTTCAGCAGAGTTCTTCGTTCAACCTTAAAGAAGGAGCAGTTTATGTTAGATGAACCCACCAGGTCTGGGTAGGAACATAGTTCCATCATAGGCCCAGTGGCTGGCCCTCTGGACCACTTAACAGCTTGCTATTATTACTGTTACTGTTTTAACCTCTTGATCATGTAGCCCTACAAAGTCAGGGTAAGGAAAAAGCTGTGTTTCTATTTCTAGCTTAGCTTCTAAAACAATGAGGACTAAGATTTTGAACTTGGCTTTCTTTCCAGGTTCTCAATGAGCAGAATGGGAGTTTCTACTCATTTAACTACTTAAAAAAATAAATGTATTGCTGATTCCCGCCCCTCACACCAATCATGGGGAATATTTGAAACATTCCATAAAAGTGTAAATAACAAGAAAAGCAATATTTGTTTTAAACACTCAGAGGCAACCATATTAATATTTTGATGTATTTTTGTATTTCCCCCAGCTTTTCCCTCTGTATACAATTAACATAGTTACCACAGTCATGGTAATGTTCCATACGTGATGTACCCGTTTCTAAGTAAGATAGGGGAGTAGAAAGTTCGGGAGTAGAAAGTTCCAGCCTTTCAAATGCTCACAAGTTACAGTTTTCTGGGGAAATGACATCCTTATAGCAATATATCTGCCAGGCCCGCAGAATCTGTATGAGTCTCTTCCAGCATCTAGCAGGGAGCTAGGTCCACAGTTGCCACAGTCACAAGTCAGTTGTTGAGCTGACTTGACTACACTGACAGTGAAGTCATGGCCTAAACCAGTATCAGGTATGACTGGAGAGGGAAAAAAAAAAAAAAAAATGGCCCTACAATGGATGGCTTCTCCAGTCTACAGGAAAGGACCCTCCAGAGAAGATGAAGTAAAGGGTTAAAGCTGGCAATCCCGCCCGAGACTAGATGCAACCACCACAGAAGGCCAGGCTTTCAAGGACTGACTTGGGGGTAAGAACAACAAAAATACCATTTGTCCTTATCAGTGCTTTGAACGTAGTCACCATAGGTCCCTCCAGTGGAAACACAACTTGGAGAGTTATGCTTTTCCTCTGCCTTTGATGTAAATTATAGAGTCCTTTTGATCCCTTTGTTGTGATTAAGTCTACCACCAAAGCAACTCTAAATTGGTTAAAAGTTTATTAGTGTGCAACAATAGGAGCTTGATTTAATAAACTATGGTACATCCATCCATACCATGAATACGAGGCAGCCAATAAAAATCATGCCTTCTGAGACTGTCTAATCACACAGAGAAAAACTTACAATACAGAGTGAAGAAGGGGAGGGAAGCAGTTTCTAAAACAGTACTCACAGAATAATCATGTCAGACAAGGATTATAAGTGATTTTTACTTTTATGCCTTTTCAGATTTTCTATTATGAAAATATTACTGAATATTATTTTTTAAAACATGCTCTAAAAAATAAAGTCTTTAGTCAAAAAAAAAAATAGAAAAAAGAGACACAAAGAAAAGGAAAAGAAAAAGGGCTTCTTTTCTTGTTTTCAAGGATTCCAAAGTTCTTTTTTTTTTTTTTTTGTAAGATGTTACTTATTTATTTGACAGAGATCACAAGTAGGCAGAGAGGCAGGAGGTGGGGTGTGGGGGAGCAGGCTCCCTGCTGAGCAGGGAGCCAGATGCCGGGCTTGATCCTAGGACCTGGGATCATGACCTAAGCGGAAGGCAGAGGCTTTAACCCACTGAGCCATCCAGGCGCCCCAAGGATTCCAAAGTTCTGATGAACATGGAGGCTTCCCTAGTTTCTAGGCAGTGATGGCATCTTTGCAGAGAAGGAAGCACAAGGCAGGTCCCTGAGCCTTCTACAAGAAGGCACAAGAGAACAGAGACTAGCCGTGAGAGCATCTGACAGTGCCTGGGGAGGGGAATGAAGGCTTATCAGAAGTGACGTCTCAGAGTGGCTCAAGCAGCAGGAGGGGAATGGCTTCCAGAGTAGAGGGACAGAGCGATCAAACACTGACTAGAGCAGACCCTGAAACTCCATTTCTAAGGACCCATCTCATGGAAATAGTCATAGTTTTGTACCAAGATTGATCTGGAATAGCTTGAGGGATGTGGAGTAGCAAAAATTAAAAGTAGCATCAATGGTCAACATTTAAAGGATTCATTAAACCATAATCCCCCCTCCCTTATTAAGCACACTTCGTCTAAAAAGGCGTGGATGGAATGTAATGAGTTCAAGAGGGGCACTGTTTGTGTCCGGGCCGGTGACTACTTCCCCCTGAGCCCACCTTATGCTGTGGAGTGTGCTGTAGACAGGCTTAAGTACCAGTTATCTCAAGACCCGGACATGGCATGAACACGAACAAACCGGGTGTAGCTACAGGCTCGGCCACTGGGCCAGCTATTCATGGCTTCCACGGAGAAGTCCCCTGTTCCAGAGAAGGCCCTGGCAGGCATTCACTGTCTTCCGAGAATTCTCCGATATACCCAGACAAGACTATCTGGGCTGCACCATCCTGCTGTCTGTGTTTTTTCTCCAGAGCGTGGCCATAACCAGGCCTATCTTGAACTCAAGAGACGAGTGAAAGGCCACCATTGTTTGCCTTTACCTGTTGTCTTCTCCACGGGGCCTGTAAGAAGACCCAGCCCCAGGGGCGGCCAGACCTGCCCCACAGAGGCGGGCACAGCATCTTCCCACATCCTAGTGGCCTGAAGGACACATGGGCTGCAAGGGGTTTGACAGCTGCTCCAGGAATTCGGGTGCTCCCGCCCCCCAATATTTTCTGCCTTTCTTCCCTGGATTTAAAAATAGAGAGGGGGAGGAAGGAGTCTCAGCTATCTTCCACAGAGCTGGCTGGGAAGAGTTTTTCTCTGGAGCTACTGTTCCCCCCAACTGTACCTTTTCTCTTTTATTGCCTCCCCCACTTTCTGATGAAGTCATCACAGCAAAGATTGCATAACTGATGCAGAGGCCTATCCTGTGTTATACTGGGAGGCAGGCCAATGTTTCCATTTATAGACAAGAGCACCATCATGCTGCCGAATGGAGCTCTCTGCTGCAACCACTACAAG
Organism: Neogale vison; assembly: GCF_020171115.1. Classification (NCBI taxonomy): domain Eukaryota; kingdom Metazoa; phylum Chordata; class Mammalia; order Carnivora; family Mustelidae; genus Neogale; species Neogale vison. Next base: position 72,241,756 of record NC_058101.1, on the reverse strand, counting down.
ACAGGAGGAAGGGAAGGAGGGCTCAGAGCTGGAGGGCGTGCTGCGAACAGAGGCGGGTGCTTCCTCCATCCTCTCAGCAGCCTTGGGAGGGTGGAGGGACACCGGCTCTGAGCTCCTGGGAAGAGCGCCTCTACAAAGCTGCCGGCGCTTGGCCCTCCGCTCTCCGGGCTCCAGGGGACGCTGAAGAGGGAAGGTCTGCTGGTCGGCCTATTGGGCGGGCTGCTGAACCCGTCTGTGTGCAAACCAGCCGTGATCACCGAAGAGGCTCTGGGAGGAGCGCTGCCCTTGCCACGCGCCCGCGAGCAGAAGCCCGGCCAGCAGTGGTGGGGTTGGAGGAGGCCCGGACTTTGGGGAGAGAAGGACAAAGGAGGAAAAAAAGGAGGAACATTTAGAAATCTGGGGTTGGGACATCACAAATTTAGAGATTTTGGCTGAGAACCAGGTTCTCAGAGGAAGCAAGTCTAGAAGAGTGGCTCCCCCAGGGTCAAGGAGGCCTTATGGGCAGGCGGGGATGAGGGTGTCTTTGGACCCTGGATCTTACATCCTCAATGATCCTTGAGTTTAAGATTGTCAGCTGTATTCCTCACACAAGGTTTTACATGGGGTCATTGAGAAACCCTGACAGAACTGGAAGATACCTTCAATTTTATGCTTTTTTTTTTTTTTTAAGATTTTATTTATTTATTTGATACAGCACAAGCAGGCAGAGCGGCCAGACAGAAGAAGAGGGAGAGGGAGAAGCAGAAGCAGGCTTCCCACTGAGCAGGAAGCGGGATGTGGGGCTTGATCTTAGGACCCTGGGATCATGACCTGCGTGGAGGGCAGACACTTAATGGACTGAGCCACCCAGGGACCCCCAATTTTATGCTTCTAAGTTGTACCCTGTTGCCAGATCGTACTGCTCTAAGTCCATTATGAGTTAGTATTCTTAAGAAGTCCCATGTTTGGGGCGCCTGGGTGGCTCAGTGGGTTAAGCCGCTGCCTTCGGCTCAGGTCGTGATCCCGGGGTCCTGGGATCGAGTCCCACATGGGGCTCTCTGCTCAGCGGGGGCCCTGCTTCCCTCTCTCTCTCTCTGCCTGCCTCTCTGTCTACTTGTGATCTCTGTCTGTCAAATAAACAAAATATTTAAAAAAAAAAAAAGAAGTCCCATGTTTATCTTATGAATGACAGAATAACACCACACTATTTTTAAAAATAAAAACATTACATTTTTTAAAACCCTATTTGCCTTTCTTCATTTTGTAAATATGTCTGTTGACTCAAAGAAAAAGAAGTGGCCAGGGTCTTCTGTTAACCTTGAGAAGATCTGAGGACAAACTGGGATAAAAATCGTCTTAGAAGAAACACGGGCCCCAGACATTCTCCTCGATTGCACCTGCTCTGTCGTAAGCACAGCTCCTGGCTCCTGCCTCACATGTGCCGTAGCCTGGAGAACGGAATCGGGAAACGACTCGAAATCATCCTCTACCGATCTTGAACTTGTCACTCATTCTAGCAAAGCTTCGCTCAGGTAGTGAGTCAACAGCGCCCGGCATACCACAAGTAAGTGCTCATCAAGGTTTGCTCTCATTAACGCCAGTATCAATAATCGCGAGGAAATTAGAAACTTTAAGTAAGGCCGATGTTCTCAGCTCCCATGTTCTTTCAGCTCCCTTAACCTTACCAAGGAAAATATCCGTTCGCTTGGGATAAAAACAAAGCTGAAAGCTAAATATGGAATCAGACCCTGGGATGATGGTGGAGTTTATGGGAAACGTTCATTTTCGTGAGGAATAAATCCACTCCTTTGATAACAGCACATAGGCCTTTTAAGATGGGGGTTATGTGGCCATTATCCTTTGCCGTTTATTTCCGCTGAGAGCATCGCCATTTCTGCTTAACCACGTGAGACAGATCACTGTTTCCTGTTCCCTGCTGTCAGGAGCGAAGGCCAAGTCTGACCTCCTTATCATAGTATCACCTCAAGTGCCTGCCCCTATCCCGCTCCTCAAAGTTTCTTGTGCTAATTCTTCCTCTGGTTAGCTGACTGAATCCTCCCCTCCTCTGTGCTTCCCAGAACTGGCTGAGCTCCCTGACCACATGCAACACCCCCCCCACCCCCGCCCAACAAGCAGGTGCCTCCTCCAAGAGCTTTCCCAACTGCCCCTTCTCTCCAGGTGGGACTGGGGAGGTGGGGAGGGGGATAGACCTCTAAATTGAACCGTAACTCTGTCTCAGGTTCCCATTACGTGACACACAGGAAAAGCCAGCACATGAGAGATTTCCTTCTTTATTTACCTTAGGTTCTCAGGATTTAATTTTTCCTGAAGATTACTTTCTATATAAGGCCCAGTGAATGCTACCTCTTAATTCATATTTAGGAGCGTGTAAAAAGGGCTGACAGGGCCAGTCTTTCATTCCTTCTTAGGTGTAGTTGTAGAGGATTGCCAAGGAAAGAAGGAGTCACTGAGTCCTCATTAGTTAGTAAACATAAGCCCCCAGGAAGTCGATGCCCACGCACAGGGTGCTGGGGGCTACCTCACGACACGGAGGTCGAAGAAGAGGGAGAGGGAGAAGCAGAAGCAGGCTTCCCACTAAGCAGGAAGCAGGACGTGGGGCTCGATCCTTCCCTCACGACATGGGAGCTACCTCATGACATCCCTGTGCCTCAGCCCAGCCAGCAGCACCACGGAAATATCCAGAGCCATAGCAGGGCCCCACTCATTCTCAGTACCTCCCCAGAGGCTTCTTGGAGACAGGGCCCAAGTATATCCTGCAGGCAGATGCACACACACCCAAGGTGGGAACCTAGAAAGGTCTGGAATTTCTGATTCACTTTCTGCTGAAGGACTCTGGTAAGAAAGGGTCCCCAGGTCAGTGAAATGTATCGCACCAAGGCTGCTAACCTCATTCAAGTTCAGGGACCTGGTTCGAGAATGTGGAGACTTACGCCTCCCCCGGAAGCTGTTCGTACTCCCGTCTTTAATGGCATTTTCAGTTTCCGTTGTTCTTGAGAGAATACTTGGCCCCGTAAAACAACTAAACAAACGAATAAACAAAATGAAGCAAACGAGTAACAACTGACTTGTGTAACAGAATATAAAAATCCCCAGGTATGGGTTGTGTTTGCAACTTTGCTTTGATTTTCTGGATAGTAAGGCACTACTGCTCTGGGGTAAAAAGGCATCCATCACCCTCATCACCCCACAAACCGTCCACCTGAAATCTGAGCACTAGGACATTATGTCTAATTCGCCATTGAAGTTTTCTTTCAATTCAGGCATAACATCCCACTTTAAAAAAATGCTTTGATGACTCCGGGAACTCCCAAGGGCCTCCGGCACCCCAGCACAATGGCAGGTGTTGTGGATGGAATCTAAGAGAAGGGCCGCCACGGCCTGGTCCTGCAGGATGCTGAAGTCCCAGGGGAGAGACAAGGTTTCCCTTCATTCAAAAGCTAGAAAACGATTCCGGCTCATCAAAGGTGAGCCTGTGGCGTGTGCTCTGGTTCCGGAGGCTTTCCATAAAACCAGCCTGGTCAGACCTGGGATGGTCAGAGTTACATGGCAGAAAGGGGGTGGTGGAATGGAGGACACATAGGTTCCAGAGATTGGTTGACCTGGGTCAAGTCACTGAACATCTCCAAGCTTCCGTATTCTCCCTTATCAAGTGACCCCTACCTGCCCAGGTGATCTCTAAGGTCCCTCCTGCCCTAAAATCCTCTGGTTCTGCTTGGTGAAAGCTTCATGGACATGGGCACACTTGACCAGGAGCCTCGATGGATGTAGGTTTGGATCCGAGTGAATGGAGAGAAGGAAGGAGCAGTCACTAGCAGGAGGGAGGCGTCTGTGCCCAGGCTCCAAGCTGAGGTGTGCACTGGGGTGTGTGGGAGAGAAGCTGCCCTGGTGGTCTGGCCCTGGACGGGTCTGAATGTGGTTCCAGACACGCACCCAACCAGGGGGAGCCACAGTAGTCTCTTAAAGGGGATAAAATGATCAAAGCACTTTCATGAAATTAAGCTAGTGTCAGGTAAAGCAGGGATCAGAATGGGGCTGGGTAAGGAGAGAAAAGGAGGGGGGCTGGGTGGAGAGGCAGCCATTGGAGTAAGCCACCCAGGAGGTGAGGGGAAGGGGGCTGAGACTTGGGGACTGACTGTGGGAACTCTGGAGCGACGAGGCAAACAGACTGCAAGGTGTGTTTCGGCAAGAAGAGAAATTCACGATCTTCACCGTATGCAGTGCCTGGGGTCACGCCCTGGTCCAGAGGTTCTCACTTCTTCCTGCCCACGCTTGTCTTTCTCTCTCACTCTGCCCTCACAGAAATCTGCCACTGGAAATCTGGCCAAGAACGCAATCCCTGCCTAAAAACCAGGAGCGAGGGATTCCAGTTTTCTTTGTCCTGCCTCCTTTTTCACAACTGAATTGATTTAAATGCAAATACAGTACACCACCTGGTTTGAACTGGGAGTAGGACAGTACGCGTATGCCTTGAATATTTTCCAAGCCCTAACAATATATTCTGGGGCTGAGGAGAAGATGCCAGACCATGACAGGAAATAGGACCAAAACTTTTTCGAGAAGAAGAAACCTTCTCCTTTCTGTGCTTCCTTCACTACTTGTTCTCCCAACTTTCTACTTCCTGCTAAGCATGTTTTTTAACTCTTTTGAAGAAGGCCTGACAAGGAATAATGAATATGAGATGGTCCTCAGGTAAAGGGGCTTAAAAATGACAAGTAGGGGACACCTGGGTGGCTCAGTTGGTTGGGCAGCTGCCTTCGGCTCAGGTCATGATCCCAGCGTCCTGGGATCGAGTCCCACATCAGGCTCCTTGCTCGGCGGGGAGCCTGCTTCTCCCTCTGCCTCTGCCTGTGCTTGCTCTCTCTCCCTCTCTCTCTGACAATAAATAAATAAAATCTTTAAAAAAAAAAATGACAAGTAGAATTCAAAACAACTCTGATACCCAAGTATTTCCTCGGTTTACGTTCTCTAGTAGATTTGAAAAACAGGCAGAAAACCACTCTCGTTCTTCAGGCTACATCTTGTTTGTGTGATATAGTTTCATAAGATCGTTAATATTGCATTTATAACACCAATATTTAAAATCCAAACTGGAGACGATAGTGAAAATAATTTCTAACAAAGACAGTTCATTACTACAAAACCGAAAATGCATGACCAAAGGGTACATTTGGCGGCTCCGGGTGAAAGCATGCTTTTTATCAGCGACTGGGAAACCAGGTGTCGTCTCCGAACGAATACAAAAATCTTCTCTTTGAAAATCTTCCTACCTCTTATTGAGACAACACGGAGAAGAAGCCGATATTCTGGTCTACAGCACTCTGAAATTACCACCGGGCTCTGGAAAATGGATTGCTTCACCTATTTGTTCTGTCTTTAATCTGAGGGAGGGGCTGCAAATCTACCCATCTGTCTCTCTCGCTCTCTGGGCCCCTCGTTGCCATGGTCTTTCCTACAGCGTCTGAAGGAACAAGATTCCTCTGACGTCTGACACTGGACCTCTGCAGGCAGCCAATTTGTTTTCCTTTTGCCTCCCCACCCTCTCCTCCTCTCTCCTTTTCTAATCTAGGATATTCTTTCTGTGCATCCACCAAAAGTAATGTGTCAAACTATGATTATGTTTTCTTTTATTAAACAAGTAGAAGAGAGACAGATTGCTTTCCTCCTTTGACCAAGAAAAGGTAATAAAAGGCCCAGGGAAAGTGGGGGTAGGAGGGGGAGGTTGGCGTCTGCTGTCCTGAGCGAGGGACAGCTCTCGTCTCTGTTCATCTAAAGGAATTCTGGGCCATCCATTGTCCATTTTGCTTGGTGGCCCAAGGCCAGCAGCAGTGGCTTCTGGACCAACTGAGTCTGTGTAGCCCTCAGCCGGTTCAGCCTATGTTCTGGGGAGAAGCAAAGAGGCAAGAAGAGAGGAAAGCCCTGCCTTCCACTGTGCAGGGAAATCAATCCTTAAATAACATATTTCCTAAGCTCCTGACAAGCTGAAAGAAGTTAGTAGGTTCAGAAAAAAAAAAAATCCATTTAAACCTTAAAACTTAATCCATACCTCTGTGTGGTGGAGAAAGCAAATGTAATTTGGGAGTTTGGAGGGCAAGAAGTGGGGAGGGTATAGAGCACAGGGCAACTCCTTCCCCTCTTAGACAGGGACTTTTTCCTTGCAGGGTTTGTATATCTGTTAAGAGAATCGATTTGGGGGCAGGAACTTTTAGAGATCCTGCTTGCTACTTATTTCTTGGACATATAAGATAATTACTGACATCTCAAAAGAGCAGTTTCAGAATGCACATGCCAGGGGGATGGCTGCTGTTAGGAATGGCAGAAGAAACTCCCAGCAACACCGGCCTGGGGGACACTGGCTTCCCCCTACTCGGAAGCCTCTGAAGAGTGCTTCGGTCCTTGACCTTCACTGTCTGGGGGCTGACGGAGAAGCACATCCTTGGGAAGTGAGGTTTATAGCCCCTGGGCCCCAAGAAGAGACACATTCCAGGTTAGAGTTTCCAGTGCTGGTCACGCTGTGACTTGATAATTATCACTTTCCTCGTATGGGCTCCCCAGAAAGAGGCCCAGCCCTCAGACCGCTACCAAGGACTTGAGTACCAGGGGGAGGAGCTGGAAATTGGGAGGGATGGAAGTCAGGTCAAAACCACTGGCGAAAGGATATCTGCTTTGGAACAGCAAAAACAGACAGGACGTGGGGAGAGGGGAGAGCAAAACACATAAATGGAAATGGCTGGACCTGAGGGAGCAGGGTGCTGCTGCTGGAGAATTAGGCTGAGAAAAGTCCAAGAAAAGTCCCTGGTGGGCAGGAACCTCCATCCCTGCCCCCAACACGGGATGACGTGTGGCTTGGAGACCTTATCCAAAGGGCTGTTTTCTGTGGTCTAGATGTTTGTCTCGGAGCAAAACTTCTTGTTTTTCTTTCAGTTTGAATGTAGCTTGGAACGGTGAATATTTCAGGGGCCTGCTCCTGAGGTTGTGGCTTGAGGAGAGTGGAGAAGAACCTGACCGGCTATTTCGCAGGCAGCCGTTTTCCAAGCCTGCGAAACTCACCCCGGCTCTGCTGGGCTGGCCTCAGAAAAGAGCGTCTCTTGGGGGTCTCCCTTTGTGCGCACACCATTTCTGATCTGATCATTTCTGACCATTTCTGCATCCATGGCCAACATACCGGGGGAATGGTCGGTGACTGCCTGAGCCCTCGAAGCTCCAGAGGATACTTCCTCCTCTCTCTCTATGGCCCCCAAACACTCACCAGAGAACAGTCCCACTGTTCTCAACAGAACTCCAACGGAACAAATATTTTCTTCCTCAAGAAAGAGGAAGAAAAGATTTAAAGAAGAACAGGGGCACCTGGGTGGCTCAGTGGGTTAAGCCTCTGCCTTGGGTTCAGGTCATGATCCCAGGGTTCTGGGATCAAGCCCCGCATCAGGCTCTCTGCTCAGCAGGGAGCCTGCTTCCTCCTCTCTCTCTGCCTGCTTGTGATCTCTGTCTGTCAAATAAATAAAATCTTTAAAAAAAAAAAAGGGTGGATTATGAATGTCTAGCTACTACATTTACAGAGATATTATATACCCTAATTACACACAAATAAGGGTCAAGTTCATATTTGTCCTAACACTTTTGCTTTTCAGTTCTTTTTTCTTTGCATGAATGCAGATTTTTAACACATGAAACATACATTCATGCTAAAGAACTAAAAAAGTTTTCCCTGTGGGAGAAATGGCTACTTAAGCACCAAGGGGCCAAGTGATAGCTTTCATGGCATTACCATAGATATTTGCATACATTTCCCTCCTAATCTGTTTTCTTGCAGATCTGCGTGAAAATCGGATTGTTTTTGGAGGCAAACCGCAGCCACGGGAATAGCTCGTAAAGCTCACCACCGACGTTAGTGCTCGTAGCAACAGGAGCTGTTTCCTCTGGCTTCTGAGCTCTGGTAATTGTCAAAGGGGGGCCGCCGACCAGAGAAATTTGGGGAGGACAGGAGTCTGTCAGGACACGTGAAAAGGACGTGACACGGGGTCCGCGTCTGCGTTGCGCAATTTGCATGAGCACTGCCCGACAAATTCTGTTTTCACATGCAATTCACAGACCCGCAGCCGCGGTGCTTATTGGTGAGGGCGCCACTCAAGTGTGCGACTGAACAGGCGCTCTCGCTACCCGGATGAATAATACAGAGTTCTGAGCAACGCGGTAATTGTTTTACAGTTATTTTGCATGACCACGACCCCCATTATCTTTGTCCCCCCGCCCCCACTCCACGGTGGGGGTGAGCAAGAAAAAAATCACCGCCCGCACCTCCGAAGTGGGATTCACGTATTTCAAGTCAGCTTAAGGAAAGGAAAAGAGATGGCAAGGGAACAGCAGCTATCATTTCATTAATATGGATGGATTATTCATGTCGCTAGAGTGACAGTGAATTTGATCGTACCTGAAAGTGCCAATAGGATGCCAAACACAGCCGTGAAAAACGCAAGAAACTCTGAATGGCAGAATGCTTCGGAATTCATCTGTGAGAATTCCAGTTCCCCAAGATAAGGGAGTTCAGAGCCCACAGGGTATTTCAAGGCTAAGTGAAGGGGAAGGCAGGGTTAAGATTTCCTTGGTGCCTCCCAGAGCTCCCTAAAAACAGGGAAGGGGGGGTGACCATTTCTCAGGCCCTTCCTGGGTGGCAGTAGAAGCTTCGGAAACTCAAGACAGATGCTCTCCTGTGCGTCACTCTCCATCTCCAATAAAATCAATCGTTTAGGGGGAGGGAGAGGCCTTCCCAGTGGTGGGTCACTGGTTCTCCTTCGGAAGACAGTCCAGCATTTGCTGCCTCTGCAGTAAAATGCAAACCAGACGGACCCTGGAAACGGCCTTTGGGGGTCGTTTGGGGTTTTCTTCCCCTTTGTTCCTTGGAGATATTAAGCCTTAAATCCTCTTTGAATCTGGGAGTTAGCAAGGGCGCTGTATCTAAACCATATCATGTCACGTGATGAAACCTGACACAGTAGCATTCCCTCCTCCATTGTTCCTGCTGTCTGACCTCAATGCAGAAGTCTCCCCTGTGAGGCGGAGGGGAAAAAAAATACATTTAAAGAGCTAGGTAGGCTCTCCTTAGGTTCAGCTAACCTCTTTTTATTATATTTTTCCTCAGAATGGTCTGAGACAACTGTATTTCGAATTTCAGAAGTTGGTGATGCCTTTGTGCCTGGACTTCCCCATCCTCCAGCTTCATCAGTAACTAGCTGGCCCCACCCCCACCCCACTCCTTCTCTAAGCGGGGGTGGGTGGGAGGAGGTTTTGTTCTGCTTTCCCATTTCTCATTTCAGCCCTAGTTGAAAATGGTCGTCCATCCACATCCAGTAGGAGTGCGGGTGTTTCCTCCCGTTCAGGACAGCTGGTGAACTGTCTCCAGAGGTCCAAGCGCTCCTCTCCCCGAGTTAGAGACTTTCAGACCTGGAGACCAGCCCCCGGTCTTCAGGCTCTGACTCTGGACCTGATGCGCTAAGTGAGCAAACGACGAGTCTCAAGTGCAGGTGGGGTGGGTAGTGACCCACAGGTACGCTTTGCCACGTAACACAATGCCTCTTAAAAACTCGCTCCTGGGGCTTCTGTCGCAACATGACACAGTCACATCGGCGTTTAAGTTTTCTAGGAGATGACTGTGATGCTTAACATACCACTTGGGGTGCTTGAAGCCTGTAGGGCCCCTAACCTGGAGAGCGCTTAGGTTCTAAGTGGCGACATCCAGGATGGGGCAGGCTTGGTGGACCTTAGGGGGGTTTGTGCCTTGCAGGAGGGAAGGAGAAGACCCCGATCGAAATCCAGCCTGGGTCCCAATTTTGCCCACAGCGAGTCCCAGCCTCACAATGGCATCTTTGACCTCCAGTCCACAAAGGAACCATTCTTACTTCTTGCAGTGTCTGCATGCAAAGTTACAATACAGCCCCTTTGATAAAGAAAGGTACACATTCAAGCAGAGCCCTCCATGGAGCCCACGCATAAGGAGGCCTGTACTGCATTTACTCCACTGTGGTCTGGGCCCGGCAGCGGAAATCGGAAACTCATAATTACCAGCCTAACTCTGAAATAAATGTATCTTCTCCCTAGCGTGTGACCAGGGATTCAAATTCTAACATTCCTTGCAGGTAGGGATTGCGAAGATGTCGAGAAAATGTTGCAGATGGCTGTCTTTCAGTTCTCCCCGTATACTGTATTTCACCAAGCGTACGTTCACACATTATGTACCTCTAGAAGGAAAGAAAGCTCCCACTCAGCTGTGGCATGCCACTGGCTGTAAGACGCACCATGATTTCAGAAACGTAAATGTGTGCATCTCGGGATCAGCGAGACATGGTACATCAGAAAAGGGGTAAGTGATGACAACCCGTCCTTGCTCTCTTCTCTGGGAACCAAGACAGAAATGGCTGGAGAAAGGGGCTGCCGGTCGCCAGAAGCCTGGGCAACTGGGACTTCCCTCTCCTGGCTTCACTCAGAGCAAGCTTGACATAAAACCTTTTGTATTTTTCTAAATGATAGAAAAAATCTTTACCATGGAGCGTTGCACATATTTCTTCCAAGAGAGCGTGTGTATAGATAAGGAACATGGCCACTCAGAGGAACACAGGATTACCACCAAAAGGATTTTAGATTGATTCTAGAAGAAAAAAAGCTAGGGGCAGGCAATAATTTTAAGAGGGGGAAAAATGGACCCTCTGCATTTATAACTGGAGCTCTTCGGGCTACTAATGCTTCCCTGGCCCTCGGCCGCTTTCTTGTGGTGACAATGGGAAGAGCTGAGAGGAAGAAAGAAGACAGGGAGGCAAAGTTTCTGCAGCTGGGTGATTTTTTTGGGTCCTATCTGCTAGGTCAAGATAATAGGATACAATACAAACCTGAGGAATTTATTCTTCCTGTCTTCAAAAAGACTTACTGCAGTCTCGAATCCTGTTCAGGAAGGGCTCAGCTAATAAAAACCAGATTTATAGAAAGAGTGGGCACCACCCGACTCAATTTCTATTTTCCTTTCATTTCTCTTTCCCTCCTTCCTTCCCTCCTTGTTCTTTTTTCTTTTATTGTGGTGAAATATACATAACACTTAAAATTTTCATCACTCTTATAGGTACGGTTCAGTGGCTTAAAGTACATTCATGGTGTGACCACCACATTTTCTGTTATCTAGAACTTTTTCATCATCCCAAACAGAAACTCCGTACTGGGCAAGCAGACTTCCCTTCTTTGTTCTTTTCTTTTTTGTTTCCTTCATTATTTTTGCTAAGAGCACTTCAACGCTTACGGATATTGATCCAAATTTGGAAAGGAATGTGATCCAAAAGGAAAAGACAAGTTTTAGAACCTGGTAATAGAGCTATTATAAACAGGCCTTGAGAACCCAGGGTCTACAACTTGCTGGGAAGATAAAATACAGTTTCACGGAATAACTAACAAATGTGTTAGGGCAACGGCAGAACTTTTATGCTCATTACCTGTGCACTTTGCTGAGGCTGGAATGAGTAAGTTTACAAGGCTACTATTCCAGCCAAATAGATATTAAATCATTAAGCCCTAGCCTTGTTCACTTCTTCTGTCTCTCCATTCGTCCACCTTTCTTTCCATTCACATGTGTACCTTTACTGAGCAAACACTGTGTGTGTGCCAGGCACGGGGACCTGCCCGAAAATAACTCCTACATCAGGAGGCAGACAAATATGGAAACAAAGAATTATGCAATGAGCAAACTTGTGAATGATTAATTCTGTTCAGGGGCTGGGGTGGGCATTAATGGAAACCCTCTTCACCCAAGGCCGACTTGATATTACCTATTGTCTGTTGGATATTAATATGTAGTGATGTTATAAATTTATGAATATGAAATTACAGACGATGTATAATATGGAGCTATAATGTTAGTTAAAAAGCAGAATGAAAAATCACATAAGTTTGATGACTAGAACTGTGTTAAAACTTAAATAAGCGTATAATGTGAAAAATATAAATATGCAAAACAAAGTTGTGGTATGATGGTGAATTATGGGTGGCTTTTCAATTTAGAAATGTAAACATGCTCTTATATTTCCTTAAAATTGTTTTTCTTTTTGATTATAAATTTATCCACTACAGAAAGCTTAAGCAACAAAGAAAAATCTAAAACCGGAAAAACCAAGTCACTGGTAATCATTACTCCAAAATGGGAATCACTTGGTTAATCCTTCCGAAGTCCTCAGTCAACTAAAATAAGGATCATATTATTCCATGTTATGGATGTGGTATTTATTTAACCAATCGTCTATGTTGGACATTTAAGCCATTTTCAATTTTTTACCACTTAAATCACGCTGAAACGAGCCGTCTTGTACATAAACCTTTGTGCGTGTCTCTGATTACTTCCTTTGAATAACTTCCTAGAAGTAGGCGTTCTGTGTCAAAGAGCATGAATATTTTTAAGGCTCCTGTTTTGGAACGTATTCCCAGATTGCCCTCTGGAAAGATTTAACCTATTTACGCTCATATCAGGAATACACAAGGGTCTCTGTATTACACTTTAGACTCAGTTTTTAAAAAATGACCAATTGCCCCAGTGCAATTATGATTCTGGGTATTTCCTTCCTGATGACCACAACGGAAGAGGCTGCAAGTAAGTTTCATTTACAGCATGTAGTCCTCCCAAGCTTTTCCCTCCGTTTCTCTCCCCCTACCCAAAGCCCTGCGAACAGTCATGGTCAGTCTTTGCTTCCTCTCATCAGCATGCTGACAACAGATGTCTCCTGCTCTGTCTCTTCAGGGTAGCAAATGCCTGAATGCCACAAACACTATTCCCGGGGGCTGTCACCTGAGATTCTTCAGCTGTCTGCTCAGAGGCAAGGCCCCGGTGTAGCAGAGTGAAAAGGCATGTCTTTATTCCTGGAGTTGGCTGGGCCAGCTGGCCAGCACCAATTCTTATGAATGACAGCTGGTTTGCTGTTCCATATTTCAGTAGCCGTAAGCCAGGATAGCACCTGTGGGCTCTGGGAAGGAAAAACGCCCAGACCGACATGGGAGAAAGCCTTGCTCTAGTTATTTGGCGTGGACCTCATACTCCTTAGCGTCTCGCATCAAAGATAACTATGCCAGCAATAAGGGCAACAGACCAAGGGACGTTCTACTGCTCCATTACTATTGCAATGGATTTGACTTGGGGTTTTAAATGACTTTTTTGGTTCCCACAGATGGTTTATTATAATAGCAAAAAAAGAAAGAGGGAGTATGAGCTTTTGCAGGTCAGTATTAGATGAACATGGATGCGCGTGACACAAAGACGGTGGGTGGTCCTGCTGATGAAACTTCTGGAAGCGAGGAAGTTCGGCCAACATTTCTGGTTGGCTCGATTTTAGGTGGTGTATCAGGATAGGGCAATAGTTCGAACAGAAACAAGCGAACCCCCCCCCCACCAAAAACCCTCTAAACTCTGTAATTTCCAATTTATTTCATGGACGCTCTGGGGTCCAAGGTTGGTGGAGAACATGTTTTCCAAGGTTGAAGTCAAATTCCTAGCTTGGCAGAACGTACAAGAAACACCCTCAGCAGTTGGGGAGAAGAGCTGGAAGGGTGAGAAGGAGAAATGGAAAGTCGTTTCAAGTTATTTGTTCATCTCCATAATTCATCAGGAAAGCTGCACATGAGTGAAGAAAGAAGCAACTTTGGGCAGAGCTTTGGGGGAACTAGAGGTTTTCTGCAGAATGCTACTTTGACTCTTCTCATCCTAATTTATTAGTTGTGTAGTATGTTTTAAAAGCAACTCCCCCCTCACCCCACCCTAAGAAAGGTTGAGGATTTTGAAAACCATATGTATTGATCAATGGTGATTCACTTTCAAAGTCTACCGTGGTGTTGAATGAAATGGACTTCCAGTTTTGAGAAGATTTTTACTAGGCCCCCCCAAGACATAGAAACGAAGGCCAGAAGTATATCAGTCTATGCAAAACAGAATCACAGATGGCTGGAGAGAAAAGGAAGGCCTTAGAAAGTTGGACCCCTACGAACAGCCCATGAACTACACCTGGGAGCAAAGGACTCCCAGCCTGACCCTTCAGTAGGCGCTGAGGCACCAGCTGACTTCAGCCTCACAGGCAAGCCGCCTTGGAGAAGCCGGTGTATACATTTAAGCCAGTAAGACATTATTTCTGGAAATCACTGGGATGTGTCTTGGCACATTGGTCGTGTGAAGCCGGTTCCTACCAGCATGAACAGCTTTTTGCTGACTGCGCATTGCTCCTCTCTCTGCCCCGCCTGCAACTTTTGGCTCTGGAATGGGTCTGTCTCCTACTGCGTGGTACCCACAAACTGGATATTAACATACGGTACTCTTGAGAACCAAAGTAAGAACTATGCCTTAAGGAAACATCCATCTTTTCTGTAAGGTTTTCTCTAAGGGTAGGCTCTCTAGCTTTGCAGGGCCTGATATGAACGTATAACTAAATCTTGTGCCAGCAGAGCTCCTGCCATCAGCAGCTTGAAAGCAAATTCAAATGCACAGCAAGCGGTACCCACAGTGGCACCAGAATGAAATCAGTTACCTCAGGCCAGCCTCAGATTCGTGCCTCTGAAAATGGGGCCGCCATCTTGCTAGCTTGGTATCTGGTAGGTTTACCTCCTTAACATCCTCCCACCTGGCAGTTTCCTTGGTCCAGGTCCATCAACATTTCTCTCAGATCACCCTGCCAGTCTTGTCGCTGTTATCCATTTTCCCTTCTTGCTGCCATCCCATACACACTTCAGCCACTGGGTCACAAGGCCGACCTTTCCAACGAGGCCTGGCTCCTCAGCCATCCCCCCACCACATCCTGCTGGGTAAGAGTCAGAGAGTCCTCGGCAGGGCAGACTTCATGACCTAGCTCTCCAGCCCCGTCTGCTACTGCCCCCGACCTGAGCCCCATGTCAACTCTTGTCCTACCAAATCACTTTTTTTTTTTTTAAGATTTTATTTATTTATTGGACAGAGAGAGATCACAAGTAGGCAGAGAGGCAGCAGAGAGAGAGGGGGAAGCAGGCTCACTGCTAAGCTGAGAGCCCGATGTGGGGCTCGATCCTAGGACCCCGAGATCATGACCTGAGCCGAAGGCAGAGGCTTAACCCACTGAGCCACCCATGCGCCCCCCAAATCACTTTTATTTGGCTGAATGTGTCTCACTCTCCACTGCTTCCTCTGCCTCTAATCCCACCTGCCCCCTTCATTCTTCACCTAACTCCTTCTAGTCATCCTTAAACACTGAATGCTAACAGTACACATCAGCTCAGCTGCTTGCTTCCCCTCCGAGCATCCAAAGCACCCTCTGCTTTTCCTCCACTGGCCAACTAACTGCCTGTGTTACAACCGTGTGCTCACCAGTCTCTCTTTGTTAGGCTGTGAGTCCCTTGCCAACCTTCATTTTTGTACCCACTTGCTTCTTACAGTGCCTGTCACACGGGGGAGTCAATGAGTGAGTGAATGAGTGACAGAAAATAAGTCTGTGATTAGCTAATCTGCTTCAAATAACTTTCCTAAAATTCCTACCTGGCCCTTCCACAGATCCAATCTTTTTTTCTGGTCTTGAGAGAGAGAACAATTTGCTTTCTCTGAGGTTCCTATCTAAGTCACTGTTCCCAGCAGCCACGGAAGAGAAGGTGCGCCTTCCTACTTGGCGGATGTGGGCCATGTACATGTTGCTAGATAAGAGAGGTGAGTAGGCAGTGTAGAATCTGAATATATCTGAATATATCTTCTAAAGTTGGTGGGTTTTTTTGGGGAGAGGGGAGATAATATGTTAAGATGTGGTTACTATAGCTGTTTGTTATCTGTGTGTATAGAGGTGACCAGAAAGACTGACGTATCCCAAATTGTTTATTGATACCAGACACAAAATTTGATCTGGGTCGAAAACCTCTACCAGTATGACCTACTGTTGCCTTACGGGATATAGTTCTTGACACCATGCTTATTGCAATTTTCCTGTATCCTTTCTTGCCGTGTTCAACTGCAGGAGTTTTGTGTGTTATCAAATACTTCTTCTGGTCCTCTCTTGATTCTCTCCACCCCCCGCCCCACTTTACTTTCCATTGACAACTTTCCCCGAATAGGCCTTTTCACATTTTTGACCTATGCCACCTGCCGACTAGCTTGCCCCTTCTGCAAGCACCTCTGTGGGATTCGTATCTTCCTCAAGGCTTTCCCTGGACTGGACTAAAGTTCCACAAGGATTGCCAGCCGCTGACAAATATACCAAGTGATATCCCTGTTTCCAAAATATCAATCACACATTCAAAGAATCACTGAGCTGGAAGGGACCTCTGAGCAGCCTGCACCTGAACTCCTCTTGATGAGACTCTACAAGACATTTCGTTAGATGTTGTTGGTCCGTCCACCCATCTGTGAAAAATCTCTGTGATTGATTGAGAGATTGGTTCTAAACTGAACATAATGCATTTGGAGACAGATGTCCAACATATCACAGTCACCCAGAGGGAACCTTCTCGCCCATATGATTCCTCTTCTAATCCCTGATGCACAAACTGACGTTTGAGGGGAAGAGAGAAATGTGTCCACATAAAACTCTGAGGCTGGAGAGTGTGGAGCACAATAGTTTTGACAGAAAAAGAAAAACTACAGCAGCACAGCAGTTTAGTTGTTCTCCTGGGGAAACAATATCCAGAGGGTTGGGGGACCACCACGTGTTGCCTTAGCATGCTAAAGGGCACAGCCTTCACAGAATGGACCTGCCGAACAGAGCAATGTCCTCAGAGCTCACACGAGGGGGAGACCCTGCCTCCCACCATCCCACAATCCGTCCCACTCTTGCCCTGGGTGCCCTGCCTCCCCCCTCACCTTGAACCACCATCTCTCTTAACTAATTTTATAGCTGCTATTCAGCTGTGTCTCCTGCTCTAGGTGTGGGAAACTAGCCCTAGATTTTGACCATTAATTATGTAAGCACCTGGGCAAACGGTCTTCTAGATCCTAAAAAACATTAGCAGATGGCAGAGGCTATCTCTAGGCTTACTGGGTGTGCTTTCTTTACCTTTATTTGTACTTCTCTTATTTGCAGAAGAAGTACACATTATTTTAATGTTTGGGGAAAGGGAAAAGGATTAAACATGGGACTTTTTTTTTTTTTTTTTGGCATCTGTGGTTGTGGAAACACTGTTGATGTTGAGTATGAATGAATGAATAATAGAAAACCAGAGTGAATAATGAAGACTAGAGCCAAGGCAATAGCTCACTTTCACACAGGGGTTAAAGAGAGGTGAACATGCTATCGATTTCTGGCAAAACTTGAGGATGAAAGATTAAATGCAGAATTTGTGAGAATATATAAAACAAAGAGGCCACCTTCGATGTTACCCTTTAGTGTTGTTAATCTGCTATTGTGGAGGAATGCTACCTATTTGACATATCTCAAACCAACATGGGACATGGCATGGGACATGGGACACGAAAAACTCTGTCAGGTGGGCTTTCTGACAAAACGGAGGGAGGTGAGGAGAATTTTAAAGGTAGGCTGCCTAGAAGCTGCTGGAAAGTCTGTACCCTACTGGATCCCTGATGGTGTCAACCTGGGAAGAGTTCTCTGCTGGGGACTCATTGCCCAATTGTTGATTTGGATGGAGGCACGGATGGTAAAAACCTGAAAATATGAGCTAGAAACTCTGCCTGTGGAGCATCTGAGATGCGGAAACATTGAGTAGAAACTCAGATTAAACTTAACAGAAAAGTCTAGAATTGAAGTGAAAAAAAGCTGTCCAAATTCAGAACGGGAGGTAGGGCAGTGGGTTAAATAGAATGTAGGCTTTGGATTCAGGGGGGTCTGCTGGGTTCAAATCCCAGGCAAGTTCCTTGCCCTCACTGAGCCTCAGCCCTCAGTGATGAGAGGGCGAGGGAACGTACCGAGGGCACAGCGATCGGCACTGTGCCAGGCGCGTGGGCACAGCACACGCTCGGTTACTGGTAGCTGTTCTTATGAAACGTGGTCTGACAGGAGCTCCTTGTATGCATAACACCAAGGAATTTCACTGCCCACAAGAGCAGCAGGAACTGACAGAGTGACAAGGTTGTAAAACAAGTGAATTTGAACTTCAGCTGTAGGTTCAGGAAAGAAATTGTACTACTGTAGTCCACACCGATAAGAAGCCAGTTGGAAGACTGTTTCGGCTCAGAATGCTATGTTTTAAAAGTGACATCAAGAGGCTTGAAGGTATCCCATGGTGTGACATGATAGTGAGAAATACCAGAAGATACTAGAATCATGTGGTAAGGAAAAAGGAGCCTAACATGGGTCAGGATATATCGCTCTTTGGATACCCGAAGGGCTATTACAGAGAAGCGAGAGTCACAATATTCTGTTGCTCTAGAGGACAAATCTCTCAAAGTCTTCGGCAGAGTTTTTGCTTAACAAATAGGAGAACTTTTCAACAGAGTGACAGAGGAACAGATTGCTTGACGGAGCAGCAAGTTCTCGGTCACTGCAAGTGTTCAAAGAGAATCTGGTGTGTGGGGGAGCATCCCCTAGGGAAGTGGGAGAGGTTTTACACAACTGCTCCCCTTCTTCCCCTTCCTTGCTCCAGCAGCAACAGCCACTACTGCCCCATTCGCCAAGCTCCCCCCTTTTCCCATTAACTACCATCAGGTAAAATAGAGTCTCCCAATTCCTAACCTTTCCCACGAGGGCAGAGACGCACTTGGGCCACCAAGCATTCACTGGCAGCAGTCCACCAGGCCCTGCGCTACTTGACAGAAGCAGCAAAGATGGGTCCGCCTTGCACCCAGGGAGTACCCAGGCTCGTAAGGAAACATACCCGCAACAGATCCCTGCTGAGCGGTGAGGCCAAGTGCAATGACAGAGATCAGCACTGGGCATGGTCTCTGGAGGCGCAACTAGCAGCCTAATTGGGGCAAGGAGGGTGGGGGAGGGTTTTCCCTGGGAGTGCTTTCTGGAAACCATTGTACAGGGATCGATGAAGGAAAGCACTAGAGGCAGCAGGGACAAAAATGAGCAAAGGAGGAGGTAAGAAAACAGTCCTGTGGCCAGTCTCACGAGTTGCTGGACGGTGAAGGGTCGAGCATAGGATAGGAGGAAACTGGGCTGGAGAGCGCTGGGAGGAGTGAGAATCCAGAGTCCTGCCCAGGTTTCTAAGGGCTCGCAGGCCACATGCACACACTGGTCGCATGAAGGACTCCGCCTCGAGCTGCAGAGTCTCAACTGGTCCCTGGTCTCTAGGAATTGTTTGTGCAATTGTCTGTTTCATTACCATATATCTGCTCTGCTCCATGAGGGCAGAAACTCCAGCCACCTCGCTCATTGCCATATCCCTGGGGCCTAATCCAGTTCTTAGCACATAGGAGGTATGCAACAAATACCGTGGGTTTCCACTGAAAGAAAGACTGCCGGCAGAAACGATGCAAGCTCACAGGCTCTCTAAGTTACTACGTGTACGTAGCTGACGGCATCACCCACCCAAGGAAGCACGAGGGCTGTGGCTATGACTACTCATTTACATTTCTTGCTCTCCTGTTTTGTTGGGTTTGCAAGCCCACTGTTTAGTACCTTTGTTTTTGTTGTTGCCTCTACTTAATAAATTTTGATGAGTAATGGCTGTTTGCCAAGCGATAACAGCCCAATAAGAAATCCTCAAAGTACAGAGAGTTACAGAAACATTCAGCATCATAAACCACGAAATGACAAGCCAAGGAGAGAGCTGATGGACTGGTTTCCTCACTGGGCCTCCTCAGGCTCATCTTTGCAGGTCTTCTGGAGAGAGCGTACTTGTGTCAGACAAGGCTCCATTGTAAGACTGATGGCCAACACGGGAACTCCCAGCGGGAGCCCTGGATAAGAGGCAGGTAGAAAACCGGTGGGAATGAACAGGGCTCTGTAGACGCCACTGACCCCAATGACCTTCTGAGGTGAGTCTGATTCGACTGGTGAGACTGGGTGCTTTCCCACTTTCCCACAGCCTTCCTGAGGAGGGCAAGAATGGAGAGGAAGTGCTTATCTGGTGGTCCAAGGGCGAAAGTCAGGTTTCCTCACACTGCTTTCTCTGGCTTCTCTCAGCGTGCTGTCTTCCTGGCCAATGGATGGCTTGGGACTGGCTCATCTTGGTTATAGAAAAAGGGACCGCTGGCATTCAGGGTTTACAACCGGTTCTGAACATTCAGTAATTCAGAATTAAGTAATTAATTCAAGAGGAAGTTCCTGGACTCACCCAGAAGCAACAGTTTCAGTTTTTAGGGGCTGTTAAGAGGGTCAATGCACCCCTTGGGGACAAGAACTCCTGAGGGGAGGTTTCTCCTACCACAGGCCTCCTACGAGGTCTGAAAAATTGAGCATTCTTTTCCTTTTTCAAGTACCCAACGGATACATTCCTTAAAAAAAAAAAAAAAAATCCTGGCCCCCTCTCCTCCCTTGAATGACTAAAGGCCCCATGTGAAGGTGAAGAGGAGTCTGGAATCTGAGAGAGCGTGGGAGGGGCTGCCCTGAGCCAGCGGCTGCCGAGCCATCTGTCAAACCAAGCCCAAGGACAGGGCTAAGAGACCCACGGTGTTCCAACCTATCTGGTCTCGGTCTGCACCTGGGCTTTGGTCGGACCTCGAATTGGGAGGAGTTCAAAGCTCCGGGGAAGGTGAAATCACTTCCATTGCCCAAACAAACAAAATTGCTTAATTAATCTAACTGAAAAAGCCCTCTTCCTGCATCAGATTAAAGAAGTCATGTTGATGCTGCCCCTGTTTGTTTGGCCGAGTGCAGGCTTGAGAAGGTATATTTAGCCCAGGGCCACTTGGAGGATTACATCTTGCTGCTCAACAGGAAATATCTGGAGTCACAGCTAAAGATATCGCTGCGTGTTCAGAAATTTACGAGCAGCTGTAAAAGTCGAGCTACGGTGGTCAGAGGGCTGGAACAGGCTTCCTTTCAAATGAGAGAGGCTGCCGAATTAAACAGTCGAATGTACCAAGTTCATGGCAGGCAGAGTGCACCTGACAGGCTAAAAATAGCCAAAACAGCGGCTTCTGTTGCTAAAATAATACTGAACTGATATACTCCTTTTCTAAACCTACAAAGAAATGGGTGAGTGGGGAGAGGGTGGGCTCCGAGATTCCAGAAAAGTGCGTTGGAAGCCATGCCAGAATGAGGGAAGCCATCTCCCACCTTCGCCACTTTTCAAAAATAGCTTTCCAAAGCTGAGTACGCGGAAATGACAAGTCACCGATATGTTATTTTTTAATAACACGAGGCAGAAATGTTAGCACCAAAAAGACCTTGCATACAGGGATCTGGCGTCCTGAGGACAAGCAAATCTTTCCATCTCGGTTGAGGAACCATTTTTTTTTAAGTCGTTTTGCTAGACTCTCTCATCAGGATGCCCCCGCCCCCATGCCCTGCTCAGGGATGCCCGATGGGAATGGTCCCTACTTGCTCACATCACAGGCTTGCTGGAGTATGGACAAGAGTGAGTGTGTATGACTGTATGTTGCTGGACAGAGTAGGCTACCACACTGTCTAGAACGGCCAGGGGATCCAAGAACGACATCACTTCCATCCTGTCACCTGGGACACTGCCTCATCTTTCCAAGTCTCCACTTCCCTTTCACAGAATGTGGAGTCATCAAGATGGCCCTGATGACCTCCTCGGGTGGTGTTGTGGGGATAAAAGGAGCTAATGCATGTGAAAGCATTTCGGGAGTCTGTAAAGCTTAAAGGAGGATGGAAGATGTTGTAGCTCTTGTTACTGAGCATTCTACTGGAAACTTAGGCAAAGAATAGCAACGTCTCCACGTGACCGCAAAGTGCTGTGTGCACAGCCCGCTAGACTGTGTTCTCTCGTGTGGGATGGTGCCATCTCAGGCAGGTAAAAGCAGTATCCGTGTCCCAGTTCAGAGAAGCAGGGGCTGTGGGAAATCTGCTTGCTTTCGGTCTCAGTGGGGCTCACTGCTGTCATAGCCGGGCTATCCTCATCCTCTGCTGGGTGGCCCACAAAGCAGGGGGGACGCTGGAGTCCCTGAGAATCTGGGTGGGAAGCAAGGGTGGGCCCAGCCTCAAAGTGAATGGTTGCTAGGTTATCAGCAGTGCCTGCCCCAGGACTGGTCCCCCTGGCTGGTTAGTTCTAGTTGGGGGGTCGAGAGATGCCCACCTTCTCCTAGGCAGCCCCGCTACGGGCTGTACTTCAGCCATCATTTAACTGTGGTCATTATTTATTTTCTTTGCTTATTCTCTTTACCCTCTCGTCTGTTTCACTTGGTACATCCAAAGCTGATGGGCAAAATCGTGTATTTGCCATGCTGGTAACTGTGGGGCATATGGACAAAAATGTGCATGCATATTTGTCTCAATCTGGAAGGAATATTAAAGAAATGAAATTACTTGTTGTATTAGGAGGGAGGGATTATGAATGTTCCCCTTGCCTCTTTTTCACACTGTCTATAATGTTGTTAAATAGTCTTGAAGATAAGAAAGGAAAGGAAGTATAATTGGAGTCTTAACGTTTTATAAAATGGCATCCAGTTACCCTGATTTTGACTTCACTGGGCTTGAAAGTGCAAAGTTAAAGAAATGCCGCAGAGGCTAACGAATTTCAATGTAATAATTATATTTTCAGCCTCTAAATTACTTTAAGGGTGGCCTCTTGCATTTCAGGGTATTTTTTGGAGTATGCAGTAGATGGCAGAGGCCATGAGATAAAAGTTGGAAATCATATCATAGCTTTTTTATTTGGAAACCCATTGTTAGAAGGCTACACTCTTTTCAATCAACAAAGAATTAAATATTTATGGAGTGCTTACTATGTGCTGAATATTGGGCAAGGATTTGTGGATTTCCGCTTAGTTCATCCTTTTTTCCCATTTTTTAGTTCATCCTTTCTTCCCCCAAAGTGATTACCACTGGTTGTTTTTAAGGCACTCAGCAGTCAACTTGCTTTGTGCACAGTTTTTTGTTTTTGTTTTTGTTTTTTAAATACTAGGTACTAGGACACCTGGGTGGCTTGGTCAGTTGAGCGGCTGGCTCTTGATTTCAGTTCAGGTCACGATTTCAGGGTCCTGGGATTGAGACCTGCAGATGGGCTTTGGGTTCAGTGGTTAGTCTGCTTGAGATTCTCTCTCTCCCTCTCCCTTCCCATTCCTACTGCTCTCTCTCTCTCTCAAGTAAACAAATAAAT
This sequence comes from Neogale vison, assembly GCF_020171115.1. Classification (NCBI taxonomy): domain Eukaryota; kingdom Metazoa; phylum Chordata; class Mammalia; order Carnivora; family Mustelidae; genus Neogale; species Neogale vison. The sequence continues at coordinate 72,218,617 of NC_058101.1, read as the reverse complement.
AATTCTTAACACAATTTTTTTAAAAGACTTTATTTACTTATTTGACACAGAGAGAGAGATAGCAAGAGCAGGGGGAGTGGCAGGCAGAGGGAGAGAAGCAGACTCCCCGCTGAGCAGAGAGCCCAATGTGGGGCTCAATCCCAGGACCCTGGGATCATGACCTGAGCTGAAGGCAGATGCTAAATGAACTGAGCCACTTAGGCGTCCCAATAAATATATCTTAAAAAAAAAAAAAAGTAGTAGGTGCCAGGGTGCCTGGCTGGCTCAGTTGGAAGAGCGAGTGACTCTTCACCTCAAGGTGGTGAGTTCGACCCCCATGTTGGGTATAGAGATGACTTAAATAAACAAAACTTAAAAAAAAAAAATAGAGCAATAGGTGCCAAGATAATGGCAGTGAGGGGAAATTCTAATAATGTGTGGTATCTCAAATAAACAACTAGAAACCATTATGAAACAAGGTCTGGCCCCCAAGGCAGCTGCCACACCTAGCTGTTTCTTCAGGGATACAACTGAGTGGGCAATGGCTCCAACCTTCTGGTTTTTCTCCATTTACTCCCAGCTCATCATTTCTTTGTGCTCGATTTAAAAAGTCATTCACTCCATTCAACAAGGAGTTAAGACAAGGGGAGCTAAAGGTGCCCGCTTCAGGGCAGCTGGCAGAAGGAGAGTGGAGGGGAGGAAAGGAGCCTGGCCTGGGGGGCACGGCCTCCCTGCGTCCTGGCTGTCCTACCTGCCATGGCTGTGGGCATGTGGTGAACTTCACGAGACTTCATACGCCAGCCTGGGCTGGTCACTTATGCTCTGTATCTCAGTGCATATGTCTGGAAAATTGGAGGTTATGCTACATGGTCCCCCGCTACAGCACAAAAATGTCTTGTATACACACATCACCATACGATAACCCATTTCATTATCCTATCTGTTGGCCACATTCAGAAATGAACTGACGTCCTTTTGCCCCTACCCCAGGAAACAAGCAGACACAACAAGACATCAGTGACAGCAGCTTCCCAGTCGGCAAAGGCAATCAGTTCTAAACGAGCAACTCTACTCTGGGTCAGGCCCACCCTCCGTCCATTCAGCTCAACACTGAATCTCTTGTGGTGGCACCAAGGACGCATTGAGGGGTGTGTCAGCAAAGAGGCCCGTCTACGTTGACAGGTGGGTTAAAGTCACATGGCAAACCAATGCATTTTCTCAAACATCTCTCTCGTCATAGAGCTATCATCTGTGAAACTCATTTACGTCTAAAAGCTATTTATAGTTCTTGTCTCTCCACATCTCAAATTGATAAAATTCTGTAAGCTTATGAAACCAGTCCTGTAAATCAGTAATGCTATTTTTTTTCTTTTTGAATTTGCTTCTTTCAAATGTGAGGGAGGTCCTCCTGACTTTGTCTGACTACCTCAAGATATGGTGAACGTGCAGATGTTTATACCAATCACACACTTGGTGATTTAAAAAATTTCGATTACTTACAGCTTCTCTCAGTCTTTATGGATTTGGACAAAAGAATCCAAACTTTTAAGTTCATTCTCACATGGTGTGTGTTTTTTTTAAATCAGAGGTCCTTGAGTTTGGTCTGAATACCCCAAATTTGCCACATATGTGCATGAAATTGCTCACAACATTGTATGTGTACACCCATGCATTTCTCTGAGGTAAAGTGTCAGAGAGAATCTGAAAGCGGTCTGTGACTCCAAAAAGATTAGGAACCACCACCCAGGATCACTTGGCTCCTTCTGGAAGCTCCTTTAGTTCTGGTTTGTTATTTCCTGAGATGCAGTAGCCAGAATGGCATATAATATTCTAGATGACAATATGTCAAAATTCTGAGCAAGATTATTTTGTTATATTTGTAATTCTTTACTAGACAATGTCTGCTATTTTAGTGACTCTTTGGCTGTATTAGCCACCCATGTAACCACGCCTTTAGAGAATGGTGTCTAATGACTCTCATTGTCCACTTTCTGAATGGAATGTCATCCTATGGAATGTGATCATGCCTTTAGCATAAGCTCATTTAGATTATTCCCTAGAAGCACTGCTTTACGTTTCTCCATACTGAGTTTCATCTACTACTTGTCTACTTCTCAGCTGTCATAGTAGAAGACCTTCTGTAATCTGTATTAGGTGAATTTGACTTTTCAGTTAAGTTTCCTCTGCAAACTTGCATGTTGTCCTGTGTACCAAGCAACTGAGAAACAAGTAACCAATTCCATATGGCAGAAAAAACTAACTGCCCTTGAGATACAGCTCATCTTTCCACAGTAGAGAGTCATGAGTGGGAAGGGGCTCCCCAGCAGAGACCATAGTTTCCAGAACCTCTTGTGTCTAGATAGGGCCAAGTAAGTAGTTCTTACCAGGAGGATGTAAGCAGAAGTGAAAGTTGTCCTTTTGGCCAGAGTTGTCTAAGAAAGGGGCGACTTTTCTATCATTTCTCTCTTTCCGCTTGCTGATGGGATACCAAGGACTCTGGGGAGTTACAGACGGCAGAGGGAACAAGCCTGGGTTCCTGCATCGCCAAGTAAAGAAAAGGCACTGATGACAGAGAACACCCACATCAGACTATTAGGTTTCCAGTGAGAAATGAACATTTGTGGCTTGACTGAAATGTACTGGTTTTTTTTTAAACAGACGATAGTATTCATATAGGCCACCATTTGAATTATTTCCATTCACAGAAGGTTCTGCTTCTCTCTATCCTTTATTCACATATTCCTATGCCATTTTCCCTGAAGCATTGGTGTCTGAAGCATTTTAATAGGTTTTGTATGAAGGACGTCAAAGATACTTTTGATAGTCTTATGCCACAGATTCAAGTTATTTCCCTCGACCTAAGTTTTAGTAAAAGGTAATATATCTGAAAAGTATATTTGATTCAGAGGAAACAAGTTGCTTTATAATTTCCACCTGTTGATATTTCTTATTGCTCACGTTCATTGACCTTAACCCTGTAACAGCAAGGGCTCTGGTGTTTAAGTCTAAACCCTAGTTTTGAGGATACGTACATACCTCCTCATGAATCAATAGCAGTGTAGATGAGGAACATCTGACCCTTGAACTGCTCTATTAATGTTTAGGAAATAAAGCCATATTCATGAGAACTCCTGCGTTGCTCTTGGTACCACAATGGCGGAGAGAAGGTGGCTTGGGTAGGTCAAGGTAGAAATCAGTTCTGCCACAGCGTGTCATGTTCCTGGCAGATAGGTGGGCTTTCAGAAGACAGGGAGTGATCACGGTGGCGTCCTGGACCAAGAACGGGACCCTCACTCTTCAACAACCTGCTTACACTGGGGTCAACAGTCTGTTTCTCTCCCTTTCCTCCCAGGCGGTCCTCTAGGACCAGACCGGTTCAGTTCACTTGGTCTCAGTGAGTTGACACAGAGCATGTGTGACGCTGCATGGCTGGGGCAGGAGCCCTGGGCTGTGGCTGGGCCCAGTCCCGGCCATGACTGCGTTGATAAGAGCACAGCGTTTAGGAAGAAGAGTCCAGTCTCTTTCCTGAGCTCACCTCCTGGTGAATTCACTTAAGGAATTCTAAATCTCAGCAGAAGCAGAGGCCCTACCATCAGCAAAGGTCTGGGGGAACCCTCAAGGTGGTAAAGAGCCCTCGGGTCTTCAGGACTTGGGTGGGAGCAGGGAGCAGACAGGCTGCCTGAAGGGCTATGTGGCGCATGCCCTTCTCCCACAGGAGGTCAGGTGCTGCCCTCTCACTCCCAGGGTCTGTGAGCTCCCTGAATCCTTGCCAGTAGCCGACGAGGAAAGGCCAAACCCACTCCCCTGAGGACACACCTCAGGGACACACAGCACAAACAGTGCTTTCATGAAGTGTCCTCTTTTTGTGCTGGAACCCGCAGGACAGTGACATTCTCTACCCGGAAGAGCCTTTCCAGGAAAACCATTTTGAGCGACGTTATCTTGCGGGAGACTGCCAGACTTAATACAATCGCCAGGAAAATCTACATAAATATATGATGCTTATCAACCAGCAATAAAATATGAGCGATTCTGAAGAACTTTCACATCAAGGTTCCTTTTCTCCCTTAGGAGGAGTCAGAGACTTCGTGAGAAGCATTTTCCCTACCTCTGACTACGAATAAAGCAAACAATGGTATTGGGGGGGGAAAAAAAAAAAACAACCCTTGGACCCTTGTGGCTTAAATGGGCTTAGGGAGGAAGCGTGTTGGAATCTAGTAGTTACTGCCCCTGGGATGGGACAAGGGAGGGAGAAGGAAAAGAGAAGTCCCCACTTTAGTACTTAACTTACCCTTTTTCTTTCAAAAGGACTAGGCTGTTTGTGGCCCCGGTAACAAGCTCCTCCCAGGTTCCTAAGGGCGCTGCTGGCTGGGGAGGAGGGACCGACACTGCCGGTGGTTGGGTTGAAGCAGGACAGAATAGGACCCTGGCGTCAGAGGGCGAGGCAGGCACTCAGTTGGAAAGTTGTTCTTTGTTCCTAAAAATAAAACATTCGACCCTCCTTTTTGGATCTTTCCCTGGAACGAAGCCAGTCAGCTGCTGGCTTCCTTTTAGGATGAGCTCAATAGCCCTCAGCCCAAAGGTGAACTCCAAAGGCCCTCACGATCTTCCGCCCCTGATAAAATGCCACACAGCAAAGTGAATGACATAAGAGAATGTTTCTCTTGAAAGGACACGGCCGCAGTATACATCTGTAAAGCAAAATAGGCCCAGCAGAAAGGGTGAGAGGACAGGAGGAGGGAGAGAAACTGGGTAGGAAAGGCTGCCCAGAGGTTGGGAAAGGACTAATGAGTGGATGTGGCAGTGTGCTTTAGAACATTCTCTTAAGAGGCCAGATGGCAAGGCTTCCTCCTATAAAGACCCCCGCCCCCGTGAAGGAGGACAGCACACCTTCCTTCCAGAGAGTTTTCTATAGCACACAGACTCTTTTCCAACTTTGCTCCATTCATGAATTCTCCACCCAAAGTTATAGCTTTGGTTTATAAAATGACAGTGATGTTTTATGCTGCATATCTAACAGATAGCGGGGTCGCAGCCCCTCTCCTTTGAAGAGGCTCTATTTGGGGAATGTTTGGGGGAGCCGTTGTGTAGACCAACCCGCTCGCTGTGACGGGTCCAAGAATCAAAGCTGCTTCTCGGCGCTCTTCTAAGACTGAGCCTCATGCTGATGGTCCCGTATATAAAGAGAAAGAGCTCTCACAACATAAAGGGACCCTTTCTGCCCTATCTTTCCTAACTATCTCGTTGTGCTGCCATTTTGAGACTAAATACATAAATAAAATGTCAGGTAATGAGGAAGACCTTTCCCTCCCTGGAAGAGGAAAAAAATGCCATGGGCATTTGCTGCTGAGTGACATCAGCAAAAACTGGGAGGAAGATTCACTAAAATCATTATTTCCTATATAAGTAGTTGGGGCCATAGGACATCAACTAATGGGCAAAATTCACTAGTTAATTTACATATAATGCCTCCAGAGTTTAGCTGTTGGAAGTAATTTTCTGGTTGAGAAAATAGAGAATGTAGATTTTTGCAGCCGAGGCCCGAGTTTCTCCATTAGGTGGTAGAGAGAGACCACCTCTGGGGTGGGCCTGAGAATCTTCATTTTGAACAAGCTCTCCCGGTGACTCTTCTGCACGTTGAAATTTAGGAATCACTACTGTGTCTTTAACCTCCTCCTACTCTTTAAAGCAGAAGAGAAAAAAAAGATATTGTAGTCCTTTAGGTATAGTTCTTGCTCACTTAGTTCATGGATGTTTTTGAGAAGGATACTATTCTGTCCTGCTTATCTTAACATTACTGGCCTCCCATTAACTTTTACGTGTATTATATCAAGACCTAAAAGGATGAGATGCCCAAAACGGAGAGATTAGTGAACCTTCCACTGTCAGAGGTATTCAAGTGGAGGTTGGAAAACCCCTTAGCAGGGATCCTGTAGAAAGGTTAGTTCCCAACCCGGAACTAATGTTTACATTTCTTCCAGCTCTATGACCCTACGATAATATAACAAAATCACCTTTAATATATCAAGCACTACATTTTAAAAATCTAAGCACATACTCAGAAATTTTATTGGTATTTTGTAAAAGAATCAAGAAGACCAGTCTATAAAACCGAAGTTCAGAAGCTGGGGTTAGAACCAACAAGAAACACGGGGCTTCTTAGCTTTAATGCCAGCTCTGAAACTTAACTGGCTAATCATGAACTCATGATGGCAAAAGATAAAAGGCAGAGTCTGTCCTCTTGATAATGGTCTCCATATCCCAAGCACCCCCATTTCTGATGGGACTAAAATGACCGTTGAATCTTTTCATTCTTTGACTTGATCTCCGTAAGGTCACAGGCCTTGAATCCTTCCCAACTCTCCAGGTTCCTCCAACCCAAAGAAGGATGTCATTAAAGGACGAAAGGAATTATAGGTCTCCAGGGGATAAATGCCTGCCTGGGCTGGTCAATGAGGCTCTTTTCCGCTGCCCTCGCAATTACTCTTCGCTGGTTAAGAATATATGTGCCTGTGGATTGTTACTACTCCAGAAGAAAAATGCCAGTGTAGCCCATAGAGAGGGTGGCTAGCAGTTAACGTATTACCAAAAGGTTCAGTGTTAACGGGAACAGAGGACGGGCCTGTGCAAAAGGAAATAGAGAGGAGATCCTGAAACTCCCCCAGTCAATAAAAACAACAATCCAGATAAAGCAAGAAGCGAACCTGCAGAGCCTGAATGGTCTGGGAAAGCCACCTGCATAGCATATTGATAAAATGCAAGCCAAATAGCCCACACTTGCAGTCGTGTTGCGTGGATGATACGCAAGCGCCTCGACAGCTCTGGACCTCAGACTTGACACTGGCACTCGGAAAAGAGGACTGAGAAGAGGAATGCTCAGTGTGATGGAAAAATCATGACTAGCAGGACCCCAGTGACGTCACATTTATGAATTCTTTCTTTCTTTTCTCTCTCTCTCTCTTTTTTTTTTTTTAATTTTATTTATTTATTTGAGAGAGAGAGAGAGGGAACACAAGCAGGGGGAGCAGGAGAGGGAGAAGCAGGCTTCCCGCTGAGCAGGGAGCCCGATGCAGGACCCGATTCCAGGACCCTGGGGTCATGACCTGAGCCGAAGGCAGACGCTTAATGACTGAGCCACCCAGGCGCCCTTATGAATTATTTCTAAGCGTGCTCTTCTGGGAAGAGTTCTCAGGTTTTGGAATCTAAGGCAAATAGTTAAGATCTGAAGCAAGTCACCCCTGGCCAGCCTAGCACTGTGGTTGGCACATCATAGGAATTTGCTCCGTAGTCGTCAAAAGGAGGAAGGGATATATGGATCATCAATGAATGAAGAAAGGAATGGAGAGACAATAATAGACTCTAAAAGGAATTAGGGCTCGATTGCGTAGCCCACTCCTACGAGTGACAGTGCACTAGGGGACCTGGGTACCTTAGATTCAGACATCTTTAAGTATATAGTCCTGTGATGCATGAAAAGGATTTAAAGTCTGTGTTGCTCCATTAATGATTAAGACAGGAGGACTCCTAAGAAGGGAATGAAAAGTAAGGACAGGGGAGGACAGCAGGAGGAGAATCCTGTTGAAGAACTAACTGGAGATTTATGAGAGTGAATTTTGAATCTTAGACATGAATTATCTAACCATGATAACTAAATGCAGTGCAAATGGCAGTCATAGGACGGCCCAAACTGTTACACGATATTTTTATTGAATCTTCGCACTGCAAAATTGGTGGAAATTAAGCTGTTTGTAACTTACTTTGGAGGGAAGAGAAATAAACGTGCGTGTACCCATTAATCAGCTTGATGACCTGTCTTTTCCTGCGATTTGATAGCGCCACCTGGGAGACGAGTCCCACTTTCTTCAGGAAAAGCCTTGCTTTGAGAATACCAGCAATCCCCAATTCCATAACGGTGAATGACACGGGTCTCAGAATCCGAGGAAAAGCCACAATGACTAGAATGAAAGGATGATGCAGGGGTAGTTGGGCTGCCCAGGGCTGCACGGGATACAATTCTCTGGGTTTTTATACTGCTCCTTCCTCAGCCCTCGGAAGGTAATCCTATTTTCACTGCCCCAGGTAAACTGGGAAATATTTTCTCCTCCTAGGCTGCAGTTACTCACACAATAAACAGGTAATAAACATTTTACTGCCCTAAGCAACCTCCTGCTAGGCAGGCAGTCAGAAGAGAAAAGACTGTGCAGAGAGTAACCACCTACAGGAGACACCGCAGGGGACAAAGGATGTGAGTAAGCGTTTAATAGCGAGCCCCCTCTCCGGGCTCCAGGAAGACTACTGGGAGCTGCTGGGGCGCATTAGCAAGCCCGTGGTCTAGGATTCCTCTCTGCTTGAGGCTAGTGGGGAAGATTTGATTTCACCAAAAGGTAATTTAGTTGCCATTTCAAAGCTCTGTCTAGCTAAATTAAGGAATGAAACTGGAGTTTACAATCTCCCAGGTTAAACCGCCGGTTCTGAGACCAGAAGGCATGAGGATGGACAGTTGGCAGCCGACCCAAGTGGGTCTGGGGAGAGAATCATTCAGTTCGATTTCCGTTTGATTTCAGGTTTGCATTTGATTTTCTAACCCATCCTGGTTTCTTTGTTACTGTTTATATCTGCCTCATACATCCAATCAAATAGTTGTTACCATCCGTTGGCTGTGGGAAAGGCACGGTGGCCATCCTCTGACATCCTATTTTCCCACTGTACAGGGTTCCCTCGAAAGCCGATTACCTTAAGGCATCTCACAGTTCCCACTGCTGGGGAGATCCTTCCATTTCCTTTCATGCCAGAGGTACAACTTGAAGCTGTCCAAAGTCTCTGCCCCTTTCCGCATCGCAGGGAAATGAGGGCAGAGCCAAATCTAATACGATCAGCTCTGCTTCTACCTCTGCCATTTAACTTATGGGAAATACTAATCCCACTTACGTAAATATTTTCCACCAAACAGCATGCCAAATCTGAACGTATTAACTCAAGGTGAGTGGATAAATGCCTCTGCAGAAACAATTTTCTAATTCACGTAGGTCGAAGGAGTGATTGTTCTGTAAACCAGCAGTTCTTTGGTATCAACTGCAGTTAATTTATGGTATTTTGCTCTAACAGAGTATTAATTTTTGCTGTATTTTGCGGCAGGAGTGGTGCGGCTATCTAGCAAGAAATAACTCACGGACATGTCTCAAGAGATATATTTGAGATCTGACAGAATCCAAAGAGGCCGCTGTCCAGGGCTCCAGAAGCTCCCCATGCCATCACCTATCCACTCTCGTTTCTGTTACGAACCTTATTCTGGAGGGTTCAGGAAGTGAGTCTGCAGACTGCACGATAACGATCAGCGACCACTTTGGTGATGCAGGCGGGATGGGGAAGGGAGGCATCACGAAGCTGCGGGCAACTGTAGGAGGAAGTGCAGTGTTGCCCTGGGGTTACTGGCCACTCTGGAGGAGGCTCTCAAGAAGCCCGAGTCTTGCCCTGCACTGAGTTTGGAGGACTCCTACAAAAACACGGTGGGAACACGCCCAGAGCAGATACTTGCCGACAGCACCACTGAGACTCCCAGACAAAACCCACTGTCATTGGATAGCAAAGCGTGGGCACAGACAGAAGCAATGGGACCGAGATCCCAGGTAGACCAAGGATCCCAGTCGGGGCATTCATGGAGAGAAAAGGCATCATCTTGGGATGGCCCAAAGAGAGAGATAGGAAGGGCGGGGAACAATCCTGTTTTACAGGCAGTAGACTGATACTAGACTTCTGTGCCCTACTTTGGCTCCAGCGTTTACAAAATGACATGAAGGAAACCGGTGAGGACCCAGAGGCCAGCGACAAGCACGATTAAAGGGATAGAAAAAATGGTCCTCTGAAGCAAGATGAAAGGAAATATGTTGTGTATCCTGGAGAAAAAAGGTTAAGGGGTGACAGTGATTGCATTCAAATACAGATGGGGTTTAGGAGGGGGGCACAGATCAACTCTTCTCCACATGCAAAGGGAGACTGAAGGGAAGTAACAGACTTAAATAAGAAGGTGGAGCTTTCATTGGCTAGAACGAACACTGTATGGAAGGGTACAAGCTAATAGGGATCTTGGATTTTAACATGTCCCAAACAGAATTTCTCTTCTCGTTCTTCCCCGTCCCCCACCCCCACCTCGCCACTGCCCCTAAACTCCTGACACTCCTGAAGTCTTCCCTATTTCAATAAACGATACCAACACTTACCCCGGCCAAGTAAAAAACCCTGGGGATCATTTACATTTCCTTCCTTTCCCTACCCACCCCCAACCCAGTCCCTCAGTAGGTCTTGTCAGCTTTATTTCTGAGTTTGACTACTGGTTTCTATTTCCACTGTCACCTTGCCAGTCGCATTGCCATTGCCTGCTTGGACCCAAGCCAGGAGGATCCTTGTATCTTCCTTTAATCTGTTCTCCCTATGGCTGTTTTTAGAACATGAATCAGACCCTGTTATTCCCCGGCTCAACCCTATCCAAAGACTTCCCATCATGCTTGGAACAAAACTCATACTCTTTACCACGGCCTTTGAAGTCCTGCCTCACCGGCTTCCTGCCCGCTGTCCTCATCCATCCCTCTCTCCCTGCCACTCACGTTGGCCACACTGACTTTCTGGCTGTTCCTGAACAAGCCACTGCTGGTCCATCTTTGCGCCAGCTGCCCCTTCTGCCTTGCTCTGTAGTTGGCTGGTTCTGTTTTGTCATTCTGGTCTCGGCTTAAGTGTCACTTCTGCAGACTTCTTCCAGCCACTAGAAATGTACGCTCTGAGGGTAGAAAGTAGAAACTATCTTCTTCATGATGGTATTTTCAAGCCTCGAATGGGCACCTGACACACCGGAGTAAGGCAATAAATATTGGTTGAATAAAGACAGGGTTGACTATAAAAGCAGGTTGTTACTTGCTCTCTCAAGAGAGCTGGAGATGAGAAAAAGAAGCTTTTGTGAAGAGACTATAGGTGATCTTTTGGTCAGAGAGCCACAGGGCTGGGTACTTTGGAAGTGGGGAAGGTGTGGTGGGCTTGCCTCATCTACTGAGGTCCCAGTGAAGAGTTAAACCCAGCGTGGTATCATCCTTATTAGGGCAAGGAATTTGGGGGGAGTTATGCTGAGCAAGAGAAAAAGCCATTGACCTTTGGTCTCAGAGGGCAGTCACAGTGGATGGAGAAAAGGACGGAGATGTAAGATCTTCTAACCCCCTCAAAAACCTTTAAGTTGGATCGCCTGTTAGGATGAATTGAGGTTTCTATTTTCCTTCTTCTTCATACTGAGTCACAAGACTCTCTCTTGGGTGAGTGTGAGCTTCTCCCTTATCTTCATGAAAGTTAATCCCTAGTTCTACCTCCGTAACATTTGTAAGGCACTGCGGTTTTAAGTTCTCACAGGAAATGCTGAGTCATCTTCAATCAACCTTCACATAGACTACTCTGATTCAGAATTGGACCAAGGAGGGTTGGGAAGGACCACTGAAAGGCATGATCGCAAGATTTCTGTAGGCCTTTCATATAACGACTTACCGTCACCTCAGCCAATTAGCCAAGGCTTTAAAACCAAGGCCAATGGCTTCTATTTTATTTTTGCTCTCAATTTTCCCCCAAAGCTGAGGGCCATCTTTGACTGGGGACTCTATAAATGTTAATGAGTGCTTGGCTCAGAAACCTCATAGAAAACATAACTCTAGCAGGTTTTAGGTAGGCTTTGTTACCCTTTGGTTCAAAATCCCGAAGCGTTATCATCAGGTGGCAGATAGAGTTGGAATATAATTAAAATAAAGGTAGAAGCTTCATTTTAAAAATAATTTATGGCCTCCCTCTCCACCAGACCTCCCAGCGATGACAGTTTTAATTGTGCTTTTTAAGGCTAGCGTCCTGATTTTCCACATTTAACGCTGCTTCTCAAATGTTTGAGAAAGGGCAGTAAAAATCCCCTCCAGTGTAGAAATCCAAGTTAAAATTGCTCTCCATTTCAAGAAGTATTTCTTAGACTCTATCTGTTCCCTGAGACTTGCCAGTGATACATATGACCATATGATATGATGACAGACTACAACATGGACTGGGTTCTTTATAAATCAATAATCGGAGGAGGGGTGAGGGACTGTCCGCTTTGGTGATTTCATTTCCAGCCACAGCTGGCCAGATTGCTTATTGGAAAATAAAAGTCATGGCAAATTGAGCTTGACAATAACCAGGCTTGACTACATAGGCCCCTTCTCTACTCTCTGCAATTAGAATGAGCGGAGGAGAGGAGGCCGACAGGGAAAGACTTTTCCTCTGCTCTGTCACCGATCAGTCTTAGTTTATTTTGTGGGGCACAAGCCATATGTTGTGTGTGGAAGGGCTGCTCTCTCTCAGCTCGAGACTCCGCTGTTGTGCCTCCAGGCCGGTGAGGTGCCGCAGCTTCCAACTTGCAGGCTCCTTAAGAAGTGTGTGGAAACCGGAAGCCAAGCTGTACCATGCTGTAGTCACATTTAAATTAAACTAAAGTCCCACGAGCCTCTTTTCAAGGGCTCACGGCCTTGTGGGGCTAGGGGCGACTGCATAGGACCACGCAGATACCGAACATCTCTCACATCCCAAAAAGTTCTGTTGGACAGCCCTGATCCAAAAAAGCTCACTGGGTGCCAAGAGGCCCTTCCTTCTTTGTCCATAGATTCTGAGATCGTGGCTACCTTTGTGGTGAAGAACACAACCAGGTCTGTTAGAAGTTGAGAATTCTCTGGGTGCGTGCATCTATCAGGAGAGCAGGTGCCACAAATCTGTGACTCGGGACTCAGATCAAGGAACCTTACACCAAGGGACAGACTCTGAACTAACCTCGATTTTTTAAAAAAGTAGGAACATAAACTGTGCAAATGCTGATTTTACCAACCTGCAAAAGGCACGTGGAATGCTTTTCTCTGTATTTGCTACCTTTCTACTGCTACTCATGAGCGATCCCTGACAAAACTTTTTATCTTCTCTGTGGCTCTGCATGTCTTCCATCTCTGATGACAAAGAATCACAGAGGCTTCGATAATTCACCTGTGCTCACAGGACATTGAAATCGTAATTGTGATGCTCAACACCCTCTACCCGTAAGCCCAGTCACTACAGCTGGTTCCACCAGCTTCATACCTAAAATATCTTAGTTTCTAGATGTTGCCTGCATTGTATATTATGAACCCCCAAGTTCTTAATTTAGTATCCTCAATTGTGTTACACACCATCACTGAAAATTTAAGCTGTGGAAGAAAACCCAGAAATATTCCAAAACATGAGGCAATATAACCCCCCCCTTCCTTCTTTGGATCAGAATCTATCTGTACCATTCAGCTGAAAAACTTCGGGGGAGTCAACAGTGAAAGGGAGAGCTCGCCATACCTCCAAATCGATATAAAACTGGGGCGTTGTACAGTTTGAAAAGTTGTACAGTTTGGCCCTCTCTAAGTTCAGGGCCATTTGAAGTTTGGATGACCTCAAAATCCCAGTTCTGCCTCTAGACCAGATTTACAGTAAGAACTTTCTTCCAATGATCTTGAAGCATTTTCACACAAATAATCCATCCTGCACACCCATTACAGCTATTTTCTCTGTACTAGCCTCATTTGTTCTCCTGCATTAGGCAAGATTAGCTCTTATTCTAATTTCATAGGTGGGCAAACGGAGGCAGAAAGCCCGTAAAAGATGGAGGCCTCCCACAGGGCAATGGAGTGTGGTCTTACTTCCAGCACACTGAACACATGCCAAGCTCATTTCACGGCTGGGGTACACAGGCGCTGGTTTTGAAGCCAGGTGCTCCATTCATGGTGATGCTGCCTTCTCTCAAAACCCTGAGAAAATGTCTGGCATCCTAAGGTCAAGGCAATTGAGTAAAATGAGTAGCACACACTGTTAAGGATGAAAAATTCCCTTCACAATATTTACTCTAGGTGCAAACGCCCCATTTATATCACCTGATGAGAAAATACACACAATCATCCGTTTGGTCCAACAGAAGCTGGAGGTGTCTGTCTGGCTGACCGGGGTCATTGGGAACCGGTGGGAGCTGCATCAGGTAACACGAGTGTGGAGGAAACTTGGCGGGAAGTGGTGGGAGAGGGAAGACGATGAGTCTCAAGAATTATGGTGAGATCTATATGACTAACTCCTAAATCATGATGAGTCATTACTTCAGCTCATGAAAAATCAGCCAAAGCATTTTTTAAATAAACAATTTAACTGTTTTTTAGGCCAACCTGGCACAGTGAAACTTAGAGTTCACAAGCACACAGAGACAAGTGTTGGATCATGTACATCTATGAAAACAGACTTCCTTGGATGGCTCTCCCCAAATGAAAAGGGCCCCGAGGAGGGCAGCATACGGGGAGGTGATGGTGTTCCTCTTTTGGTTGGCCTGTAGTGAGTGGGGGAGCTGGACCAGGAACACCTGTAGGCTGAGCTCTTTCCCTGTGGAGTTGGTGGCCCGGGGCAGTGGCATCTCCCCATAAACATGGGGTTGGGGGGAGGGCTCTGCTGTCACTGGGCCTCGGTGGGCTGCAGGCACATGTTTGGGGCTCAGTTTGGGAATGACTTCTCATCTAGGAGTGTCTCATCCCTTCATCTTCCCAAAGGGGGTTTGCCACATCCAAAGTAGGGCCTTACAGTTTTATTTGCTGCTCTTTCCTGTGCTCCAAATTTGGCTGGAGGCTGCCTATTTTCAGAGTCTGGGAACCTCAGGAAGGGAGCAATGCAGAAAACCTCCAGCAAACATGAATCCTTCCCCAGGGCTTGGCATTTAGCTGCAGCTCCATGAGGCATTTCGAATTTAGGTGGGTTGTGGGTTGGGGTGGGGGAAGCACATGCAGCCTCTCTAAGTTCAGGGCCTTAAAGAAAACACCGTCCTCATCAGCCCTTTTGTGCTCTGACTAGCAGCAGTGCAGGACAATGAAAACAATGAAAACGGATACATGCTGCCTGTTGTTCCTATGCAAATGCTACCTCGAGGATACAGTCTTCACCAGGCAGATGGCTAATTTCTCTGCTCTAACCTCATTTCTCCAGTGTTCCCGCGTTCGTGTGATGTCCTGGCCCCAGAGTCAGGTCCTAATTGCTGTCAAACGTTCAGAGACAAAAGTGGCGTCTCCACATCATTCACGCGAAGGCTGTGACTGGCTGCGTGTCCCCGTCGTGGCTGCCGCCGAGATCGTGGGGTGGGCAGTACCTGGCGGGGCCGGGGGGGCGCCCAGCCAGCTTCTCGGCTTCCACGTGTCAGGCTGAACACCGTCCTTTGTTGTGGCTTGCAGCCCCGGGACTCCAACGTGCTGAGAGCCCCCTGTCTTTCTGCTGGGATCAATATGCACTTCCTTCACGGCTCCTCTCGGGTCAGATGGTCTCTTGGCGTCAGGCTGACCGTGCCGATCGGGGCAGGGTCGAGAGAGGGTCTGCCGGCCTCAGCACAGATTTAGAGGGGGTTGGCTAACTTGTGGCCCCTTGTAAGCTCTGCCGTCACCGGGCAGGCAGGTAATCCTTATAGCCAGGACCCTGCCAGTCAGTGACGGGACGTCTGATTGGATGCACATTCATCTTCAAATCATGTTGTGTGACAGCCCAGGCTGCTGAGCACCATTTTAACATGCAGATTGACTCCTCGGAGGCTCTTCATTATGCATTTAGCGGTCTGTTTTCAGACTATCCAGCATGCCGGAGAGGCCTGCTCTCCTTCTTCCACCTGGGTGGAGGAAAGAGCTCGCCGACTGCGGGGGAGCCGCCGATATTCACATGCGTGTGTTTACTTTCCCGGGCATCGGCACACAACAGCCTTCCCTGATGCGAGGGAAGGAGAAGAAAAGAAAAGACCCTTGGTTCTGAGATTCAGGGAAAACGGCTCTGCAGAACAAGTGAGCCTTTGTGGAGGAGAGGAGTCGAGCAGGCCGGGCCAGCCCGATGCCCGCCCGGCTGCCCACGGGCCCGGCCGGGTGCGTCCACACAAGCGCTCCTCTTACCGCCACACAGACCGGCTCTTTCTCTCGTGCACACAGCCTGAAGGATTTTAAGCAGAACGCTTCCCATTTCCTGTTTCTAAAGCTGTCTTGCCTCTCCAGCGGCATTCCAGACGATCCTGGGGAATGACAGGACAGCCAGCTTGGAGGGAGCATGCACAGGGTCTGGTTTAGGTGGCTTGGGGGTACCTAGGAGGCTCTGGGGGCCCCGTTTCACCCCTTCCCCCTTCTCTTTCTGGTGCAATTTACTGCCACTTGCTAGGAATATTTCTCTGTGCCCTCAGGCGGCTACTGCTTGAACACGGATGTTTTCTTGTTTTGAGTGCGTGCCCACGCATCGTGTGTGTGTGTGTGTGTGTGTGTGTATCTCCTTTCTCAAGAATCTCTTCCCTTGCCTTAAAAGGGAACCACATTTGCATTGCTTTTTAAAATTCCTACCTCTTTCTATTTTATCCTCCAATGTGGTAGTATCTCAATTCTTCTGAAAGACCAACAAAACTTGAAGGGTGTTCCTTTCCTTAGGCCCTAACTTTGAGCTATGCCTTGGCCAGGTAGGGCCGCCCCTTCTTTCGCCTCTGGTCAGTGGGGGCTTCCAAAAGTGGGGACTGAGGGGGCTCTCCTGCTTCATTTCTTTGTTGCCACCAGAGAAAGACACTAGGTGGGCTCAGAAGGCTAGCTTGAGCACAAAAGCTTATGAAGCCAAGGCTGATACCTGGATTCCAAACCAAGAGCCAGCCTGCCACGTTGTCTAAAAGCCTGCCCCTTGGCTTCTGGGTCCTCCCAGGCATTGCTGGATCCTGATCTCAAAGACATGGATGGAGTTTTGCTATTTACATGTTTAAAATATTAAACAGCAGAGTTCGTTTTAGTAAGGCTCTGGGCAGAAAGAAAATAAAACTGACAGCAAAGCCATTTTCCTAATTCCCCTGGAAAGGCTGAGAGGAGGAATCAGAGTGTTCCTGATGACTGAACTGGGCAGTAAACACAGCTTTTTATTTTTGTATGGAATATGGTGATCCCCACTGACAAGAACAGGTTGCATGTGGTTGCTGAGCTATCGCTCGGCTGGGGTCGCCCTGTAGAGTATTGTCTGGAAAGCTCTCACCCGGCAAGAACAATATGGCTACCCAGTGCCTGAAGCGGAACATGGAGAGATCTGTCCCCTCATTCACATATCTCACTCATTTGTTTTTTTCCTGTGATAAAACAAAGGGATTTGCCGAATTTAAATGCTATTGGAACTACTCTCTCTTTTAAGAGAGGTCCTTGATTGACAAATGAAGCAAGGGGTAACGTATGGTTTGCAAGCTTCTCCTATTTGAGAGGAAGGGGACTGAATTTCAGTTCTAATCGTGATAGTTACTCATCACATAACCAGGGAAGGTCATGAAATCCTGTGTCTTAAAGTCACGGTGGTAAAACTGGGGTGTTGGGGACAGCACTGTGTCTCCCACATACACATGTTGAAGTCCTAACCCCCAGTTACCTCAGAATGTGACTGCCTTTGGAGATAGTGTCTTTAAAGAGGTGATGAAGATAAGGAGAGGAGATGAGGTTATTGGCACACAGAGAAGACCCTGGAAGAAGATGGCCAACCTACAAGCCAAGGAGAGAGGCTTTCAGAAGAGACGAACCCTGACCACAGAACCCACCCTCCTGCACTGTGAGGAAATGAATTCCTGTTCTTTCCACTCACACCCTGTGCCAGCAGCCCTGGTGCTTCAAGGATGGGCAAAATAATGGTGGGCGGAAAGGGGAATACCACAGTATCCAGAGGATTTCAAGTGTCATTTTATTTTATTTTATTTTTAAAGATTTTATTTATTTATTTGACAGACAGAGATCACAAGCAGGCAGAGAGAGGGGAAGCAGGCTCCCTGCCGAGCAGAGAGCCCGATGCGGGGCTCGACCCCAGACCTTGGAATCATGACCGAGCCGAAGGCAGAGGCTTTAATCCACTGAGCCACCCAGGCACCCCTCAAGCGTCGTTTTAGTGGAGAGAGATCTTCAGAAGGGTGGCCTGTAAATCTCAGCCCAGATGCTAATTTCACAGGGACCCTGTAGATATCCGGTTGCATTTCTGTTGGCCAAACACCTGTAACAGTGTACTTGCTCCTTAGCTTCCCGGTTTTAAGGCAGAACTGACATCTTGAATGGAAAAAATGCTGTGAAGGACCTATCTGGCCCTTCAAATAAATCTCTAGATTTTTGTTTGAGCCAATCAATCGGTTCTCCAAGGCGTCAGCAGGTAGCAGGCATATCTGTCAATACAACAGTATTGCCGTCACCAGGCAGGTCGCGTTCGCAGCGGGAAGCATGGCTCAGCACTTACTTATATTTGGAAAATGGATAACCCGGGATTATGTGTTTCAGGAGATGAGGTTAAAGTGGGGTCAAGGGCCAGGTTAATGCTAGTACAGTTTCCACTGGAGAAAGAGAGCATGATGTATTGATTTCAGGGAAAGGATCTGTGTTTCTAGCCTGGCTTCCCAACCCTGCTTCTCATTCACCCAGGGACGTTCCTTGGCAGAGTCCTAACACCCTCTGCCTTCCGGAAGCACCCCTGCCAGTTGTTGCTGCGGGAAGTGCTGACTCGTGACAGTGGGGCTGGAGGAGAACGAAAGAATCTGTACGAAACAGAAACACATACGGGACTCATCTGGGTTCGGTTTTCTCTCGCCGGCTGCCAGCAGCACTCAGCTGAGCCTTCCCCATTTTGTACACTGACTTGGTCTGCTATCCCACAGGGAACTTTCTTACACTTCACTTACTCATTCTCAGCTGAACAGGCACAAATGTTAATGTAATTCTGTGCCCCTTAATCAAATACAAGTCCCCTCCCGGAACAGCGAAATCTACAACTTGAAGGAACACTGGTTAAAGATCATCTTATATCTTTGTTTAATATTCTTTTTTTTTTTTTTTGGATGAATTTGCCAAGTGTTGGCTTTTCATACCATAGGACACTGGATCCAGGGAGGAACTTACCCCTTTCTAAATTGTTATTCCTGCTCTCTGTATTATACCTCTTCCCCTTTTTCCCAAAATGCCATTTTCCAAGTCAGTAAAGCTCATATAAATCCCAAGTCTCACAACTTCTTAAAAACTATTTTCAAGTCCCTTTTCTGGGATTTGATATCTCCTATGATAACCAAAACTGGACACAGAATAGCACTAATGTTTTATATGTTATCTTAAATTTTCTATATTATTTTTTTCTTTTAACCCCCAAGCATCCTATCAGCTTTTTAAATTGCTACCGCATACCAGACAGATATTTTCCCCAAGTTATCAGACATGACTCTTAAATTATTTTGCTACGAGTTCAGAGCCTATCAGAGATTATGAGAAGTTTAGATTATTTTTCCCAGAGTGCATTATTTTACACTTAACCAAATTAAATTTCATCTGCTTTCACACTACCCAATCCCCTAGTTTGCTTAGCTTTGCCTGAAGTGTCTCATAACAATCCTTAATTTTTTATTAACCGTGCCAATTCAAAGCTTCCTACTTAACTCTCTGCTTTACAGCTTTTGCCTTCTACTCTCTTCACACTTCTGGAAATCAGTGGGATTTAAAAGGTGTGGAATGAAGCACTATTTGTTAAGATTCTCTGCTAAGTGTACGAACAAAGATCCCTACCCGTTAATGACAAGACTCTTGAAGGTGAGGCACCAGAGTCAAATTCAGCCTCGAGAAGTATCTTCCTTCCTATACTGAGAATAAGTGATCCTAAAATCTTTCCCATTTCATTTGGATATTATGTTAAAAACTCAGATAGGAATCCTAGCTAATTCTCCATAGAGCCACCCTCGGTTCTGGCTTCCTTTGTAGCCTGTGGCGACAATAGGGAGCCTGGCAAATTCTTGCCACGCTCCTAACCCTCCCCTCTCTTCTTCACAGCGGCTTTTCTTTCGACTGAATAGAAAGGAGGATCAGTTAGCTCACTAGATGCTTTTCTGTGGGTATTTCCTTCTTTCTCTCCTCAAACGACAACAGAAAGATAAATATGTTGCATCTAGGCCCCGGCTCTCTGCTTCCACTGTCTCTAAACCTTTCCCCCACAAGGCCAAAAGAAGGAATATGGGATCTAGCAGAATAAAATCCTCCTGATTTAAAAATCACCATTAAGAGTATTGTCGTGTGGAAGCAACCTAGGTGTCCGGTCAGTGAATGAATGGCTAAAGAAGCTGTAGCGTATACGTACAATGGAATACTGTTCCGCCTCAAGAAAGGAGGAAACCCTGCTGTTTGCAACAATTTGGATGAAACTTGAGGGAATTATGCTAAGTGAAATAAGTCAGACAGAGAAAGACAAATACTGCATGATATCCCTTATATGTGGAACCTAACAAAGCTGAGCTCAAAGAGAGTAGAGTGGAGGTTACCCGAGGCTGGGGTGTGGGGAAACAGAAATGTTGGTTAAAAGGAACACACTTCCAATTACAAGACTAACAAGTTCTGTGCATCTAATGCACAACATGGTGATTACAGGTAATATATTTTATTATACACTTGAAGGTTGCTAAGAGAGTAGATCTTAAATGTTCTCACCATAAAAAAGAAAAGGTAATTACGTGACAGGATGGGGTGTTAGCTAATGCTATAGTGGTAATCATTTTGTAATATGTGAATGTATCAAATCAACACATTGTACACCCTAAACTTGCAATATTCTATGTTAATTACAGTAAAGTGGGGGTGGGGGGAAGAATTTGGCTGAGGCTACTAGTTGCCTATCAAATATCAATTTTTTTCCCCATTTTTAACTCGGTTTACTCCTATCATCTTCACCTTCTGTTGCAGATAAGGGTGGCCCAAAAATTAAGTTTGGGCCTATATGAAGTAGGTGAAAGTTAGGGTAGATCTTTTTGGGAATTTCCTTCTAAGAGGGCATCCTTTCTTCTGTTCCTGGGAGTTCCATCTGAACTCTGATGTTGGTACTCTAGAAGCTATTCCAGACCATGAGGGTCACAACTTAGGGATGGCAGAGTGGAGAGCTAAAAGAGGCCTGAGTTCTTGATGACTTTGTGGAGTTTGCCAGATTAGCTCTCAGCTGCATACTTCCATAGATCCTTTTTGAGAAAACAAACAAACAAACAAACAAACAAAAAATAACAAAAAACTAAGCTGCTTAAGCTACTATTGCTTGGGTGGGTAGTTGAAGCTGGAGGTAGGGAACCTCTCTTATCTGCCGGACTCAACTTTCATCGATACAGAAAGACTTGGCTTAAGTTTATGTCATATAATCAAGACATTTGAATACTAGAGAGTGGCCTTAGAGGGGATCAGGTATAATGCTTTTAACTACAGTCCAGTTTATTTTGTTTCTTGAAGACTTACATGTGAAAATCATGACTAACAGCCACAGGGGAGACAGAATGCTGTGAAATATGGGTTTTTTCCCTTAAAGCGTCTTTCATCACATAGTTGAAAATAATATAAGGCAGAATGTGTCAAACGTCATGAGAGAGGGACTTCCAGTGTGCTAAAAAAACACTGGGAAGAGTATAATTGAATAGGGGATAGGGAAAGGGGGCCTGGACCAGGGAAAGCTTCACAAAGGGTGCTTGATCCAAGTCTTGAAGAAGGGTAGCATTTCATAGCCAGGGCAGGCAGAGGGAAAGGCAGTCTAGACAGAGGGAGCGTCATGAGCCAAGAGTGGCGAAGAGCGGGGAAATCCAGTCTGTGTGTGGAAATGGCTGGTGCTCCAGTGTGACCAAACACAGACGTTGGGAGTTGCAGACAGGGTAAGGCCTGGATGGGGGCTGTGAATCTGAGTCTGTAGGGTTTGGAATGTCTTATAAAAATTTTTTACGTTCGTCTGTAAGTCCTGGGGAGCCATCAAAGTTTTCTGACCAAAAAGTGATATATGATCATCTTTAAAAAAAAGTCTTGGAATACAGAAAATACTGGAGATCAGAGAGAACAACCAGGAGGTTAACTCCAAAGATATTTTACAAGCTCAACTAGGGCAATGTTGGTGTGTTCGGAAAGGAGGCGGGCATGGAAGGATCTGGGTATGAAGATGTAGCTGACTGATGCCGAATGACTGAAAAGCTTGTGAAGCTATTAACTAGATTTTGAATATGATGAGTTTGAGGTGCTGGGCTAATGGTCTCAGAAGTCTAGCTGACTGTGGGAAATGCAGGTTTGGAACATGGGACACTCAACTCTTGTTTGGAAGCTCAAGTGGAAAAGTAATTATTCAAGCCTGCTCAACCGACAATTCCCTGAGGATGCTGGCCAAACAAATCTCTGTGAGGATGCTAGGAACAGGCCGGGAGCAGAGAGCGATGAAGGGGCCACCCATCTAGCCTGTATGATTAGTTGACCCTGCCAAAGTGACCCATAGGGAGAGATAATGTCCACATCTGAATGAAGCGGGCTGTCAGGGTACAGAAGTCAACCTAGAAGGCACCGGTTCTGAGGTGAAGGCCGCACATGTGCATCAGTTGATGAAGGAGAAAGTGAAGTGTGGGGAGAAAAGGAAAGGTAAGTGGGCCTCTGGTGAACTCGCCATTTTGTTTAAGGTTTGTGGAAAAGGTAGAGTGGGGAAGACAGATCAATGACAAAGACCTAGAACAAGTAGCAGGAAGAGAACGAGAAATGCCCTTGGATGCCCAAAGTTGGAAGTTTCCAGAAGGACAATAACTTCCTTATGAAACAGCCACGGGGCATTAGGGAGGCTCTGGGCCGTGGACTCAGTAGGGCTTGGATCCTAGCTCTAGCATTTGTGCTCAGGAAAAGTTAGGTGAATTCTGTAAATCTCAGTTTTATCACAAAAAACAAAACAAAACAAAACAAAAAAAAACAAAGAATGACAAAAAGCTTAGTAGGAGACCACTTTACAGTAAGTACTCAAGGAATACAAATCAAACAAACCAGTAATGATAAAGCCCTAAGAATATATTTCCCATCCCCCCACTTTTTCTTCATGTGTAAATAAGACCATTTTTTTTCATTGTAAAAAATATACATAACAAAATGTATCACTTTCACCATTTTTAAGTGTACAACTAAGTGGTATTACTACATTCACAATGTTGAACCATCACCAGCAACTATTTCCAGAACCTTCTTATCATGCCAAACAAACCCCATACCCATTACATAGTAACTCTTCTCCGTCACTGGTAACCACTGTTCTACTTTCTGTTTCATGAATTCACCCAGTCTAGGTCCCTCATATAAACAGACTCGTACAGTATTTGTCCTTTTGTGTCTGGTTTATGGAACCTAATGCCTTCCTGGTTTTCATCCATGTGATAGCATGTACAAGAATTTCATTCCTTTTAAAGGCTGAATAATATTCCATTGTATGTATATACCATATTTTCCACAAACCTGTTGATGGACGTTTGGGTTGTTATCTTTTGGCGATTGTGAATAATGCTGCACTTGAGTAGTTTTATATTAAAAATCTCCTTAACCAACCAGCTTTTGATTAAGTTCCCATAGCAACATGGAGAAACTTGAAATTTTTTTTATTGTGTCCCTTCTTTTTTGTTTTGGGAGTTCTTCACGGAGGTTATATCATGTAAAAAAAACCCACAGTAACAAAAATTAAACAGAATTTTTGAATAGAAAACTAAGTTGTTATCATGACATGAAATCAAACTTAAAGACAATTCAGATAGGAACTTTGTTTAAATATCTTGTGATATTTAACTCTTTTTTTAAAACTCTTACTATGTACTGAATTTCAAAAGTTCTATAGTAGAACCTTATTGTTACATAAATTTTTAAAGTTTATAAAATATATTTTTATCCATTGTCCTTGAAGAAAATAAGGGAACCTTTATACAAACAGACAATGTCAGTGACTTATGAAGTTATACATTTCCTCTGAAATAAAGAGAAGTTTTATAGTATATACAAGTATTTCCTCCAGTGCACTTATCTTTTAATGCTTTTAATTTCAAGACGAGTATCAAGGCAGCTTTACTTATAATACAGGGAAATACTCCTCCTGAAGGTTAACCATTGGGCTGTTTGGCCATAAGGCACATTATTCCAAAATCAGTATTATTCCAGAGCCTTGAAAATATATTACAGTGTTTCTCGTCCATTGTGTTCTAGCCACATGTTCTGTATTATTTTTTCACCAACGCAAGCTATTGTTAACAGGCAGCTCCCTGGCGTTGTCATAGGAGAAGAAGGGGTTCCTTCCCAGAGACGTGGCTGGGGACAGATGGACACAGCAATTATGGAGGCTCCATCTGCTAGGGAGTGCCGGATAGACTAGCATCTCTGAACTTTCCAGCATTTGGGCCATTGCACGTTGTAGGCTGGAGAAGCATTAATGCAGGCACTGCTACATCAGTTTTTGCTGCTTTGAGCAAATCAATTCAAAAGAGTCATTAATTGAGCACTTGTTAAGTCTCAGGCACTAGGACAGGAGCCAAGCATGCAACTCTGCTCGTAGAGATGTGGTGAGAGCAGAACGAAAACATCGTCACTGTCACAGACAGAGGGCTGACATTCAAGCTCAGGTATATTAAATCTGAAAGAGACCTGAGAGTTCATCGACCCCAGCTCCCCCTTTAAAAGCAAGCAAATGGTATCTTTACAAAGAGTATATTTATGACAGTACAGATGGCTTAGGGACAGAGATGTAAGCTGATATCTCAACACCAATTCAGGTTTAAAATATTTAAGAAAGAAATTTTGTTGGATGTTGATTTATTTATGTTCTTTATAAATTAATGTGCTCTGAATTGCAAGCATTCTACAATAATACTATCTCACAACTGTGCAGAGGTTATGTGAGTTAACCAAGATCACACTGCTATTTGGTTCCAGTCTGTGTTTTCAGATAAACAGCATTAAAGATGTCATGTACTAGGTACCTGGGTGGCTCAGTGGATTAAGTCGCTGCCTTCAGCTCAGGTCATGATTCCACGGTCCTGGGATTGAGTCCCGCATTGGGCTTTCTGCTCAGCAGGGTGCCTGCTTTCCTCTCTCTCTCTCTGCCTGCCTCTCTGCCTACTTGTGATCTCTCTCTGTCAAATAAATAAATAAAATCTTTTTTTAAAAAAAGTCATGTACTGGGGTGCCTGTGTGGCTCAGTGGGTTGAAGCCTCTGCCTTCGGCTCAGGTCATGGTCCCAGGGTCCTGGAATTGAGCCCCGCATTGGGCTCTCTGCTCAGCAGGGAACCTGCTTCCTCCTCTCTCTGTCCGCCTCTCTGCCTACTTGTGATCTTTGTCTGTCAGGCAAATGGATAAAATCTTAAATTAAAAAAAAAAAAAAGTCATGTACTTTGTGCTCTAAGCTACTCAGACACAAATAAGACTAATGCAATGTCTTCAGCTCCAGACAATGCCAAAAGCCCTTCTTTTTCTGTCACCTGATTCTTAGACACTATTAATATTGCTTTGGATGACAGAACCGTAGCTCTGGTAGAACTGATTTTCTCCACTAACGTTAATAAGTGGCGAGTGGGTATTACCTCACTGGTCGAATCCAGTCTTACTTAGCTCGAGAAAGGATACGCATTTACTCATGTAACAGCTCCCTGGTATGCTGACTGCTCCTGAGTCACCCCTCCCTCCAATCCACCTGGCCTAAACTGAAGAGTTAGAGATTCATGAAAAAGCACCAACCCAGCCTGCTCACATCAGACTGGGAACGTGAAGACTCAAAGTGGCTATGGGAACCTTCCTAGCTCACAAATTCCTCTTGGGGAGCCATCGCCACTGACCTTGTGGATCTGCCAGGCAAGGTATCAAGTTCTCCTCTCACCAAAGTATTTGCATATTGCCCACTGGCCAAGTGGACACTCTTGCCCTGGTCTCTGAGCCTCCAGCAGATGGATGCAAGAGTGGAAGACATTGGCAGTGGACTGAACCTAGTGACGGCATCCTGAAAGTCTAAATACGCTGCCTGTTAAAGAGCCTTAGGGTTGCTCTCACTCCCATGCTTTTTCAAGCATGGGTCTCCAGTGCTCTGGAATCTGTGGGCTACCTTACTAGCTATTTTACCCATACAGATATAGACATATATAAAAATAGTTATAAAGCACATTATGCAAAACTATATTAAATATACTATGCAATGATTATATCACATATTATTAATATAAAATAGTATATATATATATATATTTATTTATTTTTTGCTAAAATTCATCTGAGTTGATTTTTGCCACTTAGAACCCAACTTACACAATATCTGAGCCCAGAAATGCAGATCTTCAGCTCTGGAAGGTTGCAAACATTCAACTATAATTGTTCACGTGTTATTAGCAAGCAACTACAAGTGAGTGTTTGAATGTTCCACCTATAGCATCTACTGGTGGGGCACAACCCCAGAAGAATATTACTATATAGTTGTGCACTGATAATACTTTACTTTTCTAATTAGAAGGGAATGGATGAAAGAAATGGTGCTGTACATCTTGTCTATTCACATTTCACCATTAACCAAAACTCCATGTCAGGAAGTACTCATTTATCAAAGGAACCATCGTACTACCCGACTAACCAATGTCTGTGCCTATGACCAGTAGCCCGGTTACGATCCCAAGGTGACTTATAAATCATCAAAGAAAGAATACAACATACTTACTCCATTTTAATATAATGCATATTTTGAAAATTTAGGATATTCATTCTAAAGAGTAATTAGAATTCCATATTTCCTTATAATGCCAGTTAACAGACAAAGCCATCACATATCCTTGGCCAAAAAGTGATGCTCTACCTGGGAAGGCTCCCTTTCTCTTTGGCTGGCTGGAAGTAGCAGCCCCAGGAGGGACATCTGTAGAATGGTGAGGAGGGGGCCCATCACCTAGTCCACTGGTTGCATCAGCAAAATCAACCTAGACCACCAACATGGTGTCTGGTGTCCTCACACCCAAGCTCACTATGCACCAAATGCCTGGGTCCCTTACTCACCCTCCCTCTGTTCCTGGCCCTGCCCATCTGTCTCCTCACAAGGCCCTAGGCATACTGGTATTTCTAACCCCTTCCATCTCCACCTCAACAGTTCCTTGGCTCTATAACATGAACTCCCATGACTTGTGGAGCTGGCCTCCAGATTTTGGCCTCCACTTGGTCTGAAAAGCTTCAGACTGACTTCCTATTGGAAAAAGACTAGCCCCTCTGCTCCCAGCTCTGTGGCTAAGATGTAGCTGGAGGGGGCATATCCGCATTCTGTGCTGGAGGAGCGCACCTACGTTCGATTCTTGCTGCTGGCACTGCCAACAGTCTGCTCCTCAGCGGCCAACGTTATTCCTGTCTTCACACTGTTTAATAGAGTGGGGTCGGGTGCCAAGAGGTTGCCTGCCCCGAAGGCTTCTTTTCTGAAGCAAGGTAGGAATGGGTGGCAGTGACACCTAGAAACTCCCAAATAGCTGAAGTTTTCGAGGAAAAAAAAATATTCTGCCTCACCAATATAGTTATCTCTCTTAGAGAGTGACTGAGACGGCAGCGATATTGCTTCTTCCCCAGGGCTCAGAAAGGGCAGCCACACGAAGGTAGGTGAGAAGACACAGTTGAGTGATGGAAGATTTGCATCATACCTGTCAGGTATGTCAATAATCCATCCTGAGATTCAGGAGAGCCTGAAAAACTGTCTAACTTGAAATTTCATTAATAATACTAATAAAAAAAAAAAAGGCCAACTCGATGACAGTGTTCACACGATGTTGAATTTCACAGACATTTTACTGAAGGAGAAAATAAGCCAGTAAATTTGGAAGCCCCTTAAAATGTAGACTTCTGGGTGTTGTTTTTTAAAAAACAAAAGTCTGAGGATGTCAAGTACATTTGAATTCGATTGAATGGGTCATGCTTTATATGTCATGCGTATTATACATGAAATGTTTTCGAATGCATTTTAGTGAGTGTTAAGGGTGAAATTAGAATGATTTCAAAATCAGAGGCAATTTCCTGTTAAATTGTCAAAGCTATTTTGTTATAGGAGCTTCTGGGGAATGTTTAAGGAACAACAAACAGTTCTTGTGTTCCCTTTCACAAGAAACCAAAAAGGTGGTGGAAATAGTCAGAGTCATATTTTCTAGTAAGGAACGGACTCCACTCCTTTCTCTGTAACACAGATTCTTGGCATCAGGTTGTCGAACCTCCCTACCACAGAGATGTCGTGTCTTGAAAGCTGCAGGCTGGAAATGAGCTTCTGTCTTTTTAGCAACAGTGTTAAATGAGGGTTTAAGCTGACCCCAATTACAACATGCTGCGGTGTTGGGACACAATACACTTCTGAAGGACCCTAAATTTCCCCAGGACAGGGTGTTCCACCAGCGTGTTCCCACACATGTATGCCCATAGAAATGCACCCCCAAATCCAAATATTCTGTCTCCCACAGGCAGAGACTCCCACTCACACACCCACGCACCACCCACCCCACCCACGGTAAGTACAACTGTATCTTCAGCCCAGGTGTATCACAATGCCGGCATCTGGCAGGGTAAGTTTTAAGGAGCACATGGAAACCTCTTCCCTCAGGTTGGAAACCTAGGTTCTTTCGGGCAGGCAATGTGAGGTGAGATCTCATCAGACATGAAAATGTGGGGCTTTATTGTTTTGTTCTGGAACGCCTTTTCTGTAATTTTTTTTATAAACAAAGGAAAAGATCCATCTCTGACACTGAATCAGATTCGTTACGCATTATAATCCTTGGCTTACAGACATGATGAACTATTATGAGGCTTTAGGAACTGCTGATATCTGCTCGGGTTTTCGAGGGAGAAAAAACTTTGGAAAAAAGAAGATATTTTATGCTTCATGTGCCTGACAAGGGTGTGTGGGGCCAATTTACAGCAGGGGCTTAATATATTTTTGATGAAAATTGCTGCAATGTGGCACACAGATTAAAGAGAAAACAGCTATTTTGTAATGACAGCGGTAGATTTTGAAATGAAGCCCAGCTAGTACAAAGATCTTACATGGATTTTAAGAGACGCTGCCCTCTTCCCAGGCTTTTCAGTGGCGGTAAAAAGTTCTCCAGGCAGGAGTACCCTATCAGAGTTTTCGGTGGGCATGAATTCCATGGCCCTTGAGAAGAATTGGTCCATTATAATTGAAAATCAAGCTAAAGAACTGTGTTAAAAAACAAAAAAAACCCCAACAAACATGGATTTGCACCAGCCATGGTTTTGCTCACTCTCCCAGCAGCTATAGTAAACACCTAATATTAGATAATGAGCCATAAAGCAGAGGCTACTTCTGTCCTCCAGTACCAATTGTAAAGAGGTTACAATATGTACGCTTTAAAGTGATCACAAATCAAAAGAGAAAGGAACAGACTCCACTCTTTTCTCCATAACAGAGAGATCCCTGGCATCAGGTTGACAAAGTTTCCTACCACAGAGATGTGGTATTCACCAAAATTCACCAAGGCCAGCCATAATGTCCGGGAGACAGCAAGCATGAATGGATGAATGAATGAATGAAGGAATGAAAAAAAATGGATGAATGAATGGCGATTAGCGCAAAGACTCAGCAGTTAGGTTTTCTGGATCTTAATTATACTTGAGCACTGGAACTTGGACTCAGAGAACCTTAGGTGGATTATCTCATTTCCCTTAAACTCAGTTTCATCTGTAAAATGGGTCTGATAATCCACCGAACTGCTGAGCTGCCTAAAAGTGATCATGTCAAAGTGCCTGGCATAGTGCACTGGCATAATTGACTGATTATTGAAACCTCAGCTTTCAACTTGTAACAGCTTTCAACTTTGTAACAGAAGAGAATAATATATATGCCACGCAAAACATCACTGTTTTAGTTTACTTCCTACTTATAAAGTTAGCATTGTCTTAAAGCAGTGAAAAACATAATAGATACACACACACATACACATTGATATTTAACTAACTGGAATCCAATTAAGGGGTGGTCCTGGCCAGCTGAAGTGATGAAGAAGTCAGTAGGTTCATGCTGTGAGATGTGGTACTGGCTTTGGGGTGGGGAGAGCATGGATCACTTACAATCAAACAACATCAGGAGGCACTGACCAGATAAACCAGAATGTGACATGGGACAAGTGACCCAGTTTCTTCAACAAGTAAAGGGCATGTTCTAAAAAGGAGGTAAGGCGATGTACTGCTCCTGATTAAAGGAGACTTAATTCAAGCACCACATCCTTGATGGAAATCCTCCCATTCTCAGCAGTGAGGGGTTGCTGGCTAGTCGATGACCACCCAGAGAGGTAAAGATCAAATTCAGGAGTAGATGGAGTTTGCTTTAAAAATACTACAGCAAGGGAGCGCCTGGGTGGCTCAGTAGGTTAAAGCCTCTGCCTTCGGCTCAGGTCATGGTCCCAGGGTCCTGGGATCGAGGCCCGCATCGGGCTCTCTGCTCAGCAGGGAGCCTGTTTCCTCCTCTCTCTCTGCCTGCCTCTCTGCCTACTCTCTCTCTGTCAATTAAATAAATAAAATCTTAAAAAAAAAGAAAATACTACAGCAAGGGGCGCCTGGGTGGCCTAGTGGGTTAAGCCTCTGCCTTCGGCTCAGTTCATGATCTCAGGGTCCTGGGATGGAGCCCCACATGGGGCTCTCCGCTCGGCAGGGAGCCTGCTTCTCCCCCCCACCCCCTGCCTGCCTCTCTGCCTACTTGTGATCTTTCTCTCTCTCTCTCTCTGTCAAATAAATAAATAAAATATTAAAAAAAAAATACTATAGCAAAAGGTCGGGCACCTGGGTGGCTCAGTCGGTTAAGTGATACTCTTGATTTCAGCTCAGGTCTTGATCTTGGGGTCATGAGTTCAAGCCCTGCTTTGGGCTCCATGCTGGGCACAGAGCCTACTTACAAATAAATAAAATAAGAAAAAATAAAAATATTTCAGCGAGAGGGGTGAAAAAAGAACAAATGAGATAAATATGCCACCCCTCCGGAAAAGAGACTTAAATGCAATAGTTGGACTGGGGATCACGAACAACCATAAAACTAGTCATGATGGACATTTTGAGGCCATGTTAACACAGACTAAACAATTACTATAACCTAAGTGTGATAACAGACTGTGCTTACATAAGAAAATATGTATATTTTAGACTTGAATACATATGTATACAATGTAGGGGTGAAATGACCTGTGGTCTAGAACTTGCTTTAAAACACTTCAGGTTTAAAAAAAAAAAAAAAAAAGTGGAGGGATCCATCAAGGAGGGAAGGTGGCGATATCTTGATCACTGAATTTGGGAGGTATGTATATGGGAGTTCATTGTAGTGGTTCTTTACCACTTGCTTAGTTTAAATTTCTTCATAATGAAATAAGAACAAAATAATTTACTCTTTCTGAGACTTGACACCAAGGGTTTAAAACCAGTGGTATGCCTTAGAGTGAGTCATACGAAATAGCCATTTTTGTGGATCAAAAAGAGTCGAATGTCAGCAATTTAATATGGTTCAACCCAATGCAATCCAAAGTCCCTCCAAGTGCCTTTCAGTTTTGACATTCTATCCACAATCCGAGGCGAAGTCAAACTCTGAACACAGCTCCATGCCCAAAGTTGTTGGACGGTACTCTCCAGGGATGGGCGCAAGGCATTAGACAGTTGACGAGCCATCTTCGAGAACGCCTTCTCATAAAACTGTACTGCATTTGTCCATACTGAAAGGTGATAGGCCCAACTAGACCTGGGAAGTAGCTTTAGAATCTTCCTCAGTTCTGTCACTTGAAAAGTAGTTATCCACCACCAGGAGTTTTTGCCTCTATCTTTAAAATGGGGATACCAAAGCTACTTTTCTC
The DNA here is from genome assembly GCF_020171115.1 of Neogale vison. Classification (NCBI taxonomy): domain Eukaryota; kingdom Metazoa; phylum Chordata; class Mammalia; order Carnivora; family Mustelidae; genus Neogale; species Neogale vison. Next base: position 72,186,960 of record NC_058101.1, on the reverse strand, counting down.
ACAAATCAGCTCAACTTACTAATTTTTAAGAGGGCTCAGTTTTCAGATTTTCTTTTGAACTTCTCTAACATATGAAATACAAGGTGTGAAATATAAGTAAGCCCCTCCCCCAACCCTACCCATTTCCTTGCCTTTGGCAGCCCTCATCTTACTATAAAGTACAAGGGAGAGATAAACACAAAAGCCAGAGCTGTCACCTGTCTTGACATTTTTATGGTCAGACCCACAATCACTGGTCACAGTGTGCTTTCCTGAGGCATCTACCCCAGGATTCTCCCTAACACAAGTATCGTATGGCTCAGTCTACGACGTACGACAGATCAGGACCAATCCCATAAAAATAGGCTTCCTCCAAGTGTGGAAGTAGAGGCTCTCCGAGACTGACATCCTGCCAGTTTCTTAGTTTAGTCCAGGGCCTCACCTCCAAAAGTAAAGAAAATAGCAAAACGGCTTTGGTATTGTACTTTAAAATAGGAAAGTTTATCCAATTTATCAGGATGTATAAGCAGTTCCTTTTAAAATCCTGATCCTCTACCAGGACCATTTGTGACCTTCACCCATTAAATTTTATAATTTTAAATATCTCACACGTTTATCTCTTTATCTGAACCGGGCAGATGAAAAGCAGCTGACTCTGTTGGTCTATAAGCAATCAGTTTAGGCAGTTAAAGAAGCCTAACCTTACGGGTATGGATTTGAGTTTCTTTCCAGAGCTTTCTTCTTTATACCACGGTTAATAAGAGCATTCCAACCCCAGCCAGCCTTGCTGTAACCCCTGCTTACCCTAGGTTCAAAGACTGGATGAAAATACTGAAATGCATAAGGTGAGGTGACTAAGGCCTTTTTTTTTTTTTTTTTTTTTGTATGTAAGGTACTACACAGAACTAAATGACCAGCTTCTAAAATGAATCACTTTTATGAATTATAACCATTTCTGTTTGTTTGGGATCAACGGTCCTTCAAGTGATTTTTGCAAAGAAAAACAACCCAACACTATATATCAACCTAACGCTACAAATTGTCTAATGATAAAGGTGGCTGTTCCACTGTCAAGGTTGAAGCAAATGAACTCAGGAAATAACTAGACAAATGTTCATAGATAAAGTGTGCACATGCGTGCTTGTGTGTTAGGGAAAAATAAGCCAGTTCATTTAAACCGCGGGCAGTAGGAAGGAAACTCAGAAATCCGAAGAAGGCACTTAACTAAACTCTTTTTGTTCTCATAAGACAGGGAAGATCAGGTTCATGTAAGGAAACTAGGAAGGAAGCTTGTAAACCAGAAGAAGGATCAGACTGGGACACAGAAGGGGAGGAAGGGGCTTGAGGCCCATCTTTTCGCCCCAGGTTAAAGTGGTCTGTGGCTCCTGTTCCGTAGAAATTCAAGACTGGATTTTGAATTGAGCAGTGATCCCGCTGCATCAAGTGAGAACAAAACACGGTAACGGCTGATTTCAATTGTGGTACTTCACAATTATTTTTTTCAGGGGGCGGGCTCCCAGTAAGCCCTATGACTCATATTTGAACAGAAGCAAATGCACTTAAATATTTACCCTCTCAAATTTCAGAAGAAATAAAGGAAATAGGAGGAAAAAAAAGAACTATGAGACCAAATATTTATAATATCAAGAAAAAAGTGTACATTTTTTTGGTATGAAACATAATTGCACTGTGGGAGACTGTCTATTCTTCCATCATACTAAAGAATACATAGTATATTATTATAGTATTAAGTCTATGACAAAAGTTATTTTCATTTCAGAAAAGAGTAGCCAGGTTGGGTTTTTTTTTTCAGACCTTAACAGCATGCATTTTTTTTTTTTTAATGGTACATGCACCACCCAAAGTAAATATTCTTAAATGTTTTCTTGTGAAAGTTGATGAGTGTAGTGATTTAGGAGTCGTTAGAACTGGAAGAAGGCCATGTCTCTGTCTAGATTTGCTTCATGATTACCTGTCCCATCTTCCTGGAGAAGGCAGAGTCCCACAGATGACTACGTGTGTGGTCTCTGCAAAGCAAATGTATAAAGATGTTGCCTTTCTAAGCTATAAACTCCTGTGTATGGGGCTGTCTTGAATACCTGGGTGCTTAGTAATTAACTGGATGATGAGAATAAATCAAGATGAAAAACAGAGTGAAATACATAACTCACTAAAAATGATAAAATTCCTGTTTTCCAAGTTGTACGGATGGGAAAGAGATTTTAAAAAGGCAAAAAGAGAGAGCGCCGCGAAGCTTCCGTTGTCAGTGGGCCCTTACCCACAAGGAAGGCTTTCTTCCCTGGAAGACTGTGAGTATAAGACACAACAGAAAGCATCAGAAAGGCCTCTGATTTGTTTTCATTTGAAAACTCAAAGTCAGCTTTCATTTTTGAAAGGAATGAAAGATAATGACTCAAAATATGGCAGACTAGTTTTACAAACAGCCATTTGCCCAAAATGAATAATAATTTTGGATGATGAGTTGTAAACAACACTGATTTCATTTATTTTGCAACTAGTAATCCTGTCGAAGAGAGACAGGGCTGGCAAATTGTTGGAGTTATCCGCAATGTTTCTGGCCCTTATTGGGAAAGTTGGAGGAAATCCTGGCAGAGAGGAAAAAAATAAAATAAAATGACACTTTGGTACTTGTAAAGAGCTGTATCCAGGTGGAGTTTTTTGGGGGTCTGGTCTGGTGCTTGTTGGGGTTCAGATGTGTCTGGGCTTGGCTGATGGAGCAAGTTGGAATCTGCTTAGTTCTCTGAAATAACCAGGTTTCAAAGGGTATTTAAAAGCCTGCATTGGGACAGGACCGTTTCAATGGCAAAGGTGGCCTTTTGCACAGGGCTGTGATCATCACCAGATCTTTTCCTATGAGGTCACTGAGTGCTTTCCAAAGGAGAGGCATGGGTCCCAAGGAGAGGTGCCAGATAAAATACAGGATAGTCAGTTAAATCTGAATTTTAGAAAAACATTGTATGCTAGCCTATTTACACACATATTTAAAAAAAAAAAAACCAACTGTTGTTTATCTAAAATTCAAACTTAACTGGGCTTTCTGTTGTTTGCTTTCTAAATCTGGCAACCCTACTCCCAAGATAAGGGAACTCACCACAGGGGCAGGTCTGGCTGCCTGGCTGTTGTGGGTGATGATGGCCTGAGGCAGGAATTGGGGAAGGGGAGGGAGAGAGGAGAAGCCTACACCGTGGGCTCAGAAACCCAGGCTTTTTTTTCCCACCAAAAGGAAGCCCACAACAACAGGTATGTCCTAGTGAAGATGGAAAAACTGAGGATGGACTTTAGACTGAAATCAGCCTCCAAGGGAGGTCTGAATGTAAGGGAGCGAGAACAGGGTACACGTGTACACACGTGGGAACACGTGTCTGTTCATGTTTGCTTCACTGGAAATTCCAGGCAGCAACAATGGTTTAGCATCAGGAGCAGAGCAAATAACTAAGGTGGGAAAGTTGTTCAGTGAGAAGAAAATATGTTCAACAGGAGTACTGTCTCATCAAGAGTTCATTCCCACGTATAGGGCAGCTGGTAGCAAGTTGAGGCTCCTCAGATGCCCAAGAGACCCGGACAGAAGGTGGCCAGAGAGACAGACTGCCCCTTCAGGATGAGGCTGGGTGTGTGGTTCAGGGTATCGTGGTCAGGTTATTTCCACACACCAACGCTGTCTTTTGCTACAGAGTTTCCATCCTAGGGCTCAGGTCAGCATCAGAGGACTTCCGAATCCCCATACCTAGTCACGGGGAGCTCTGAGTCTCTAGCTCTGCTGGGATCCTGTTGGTCCTGGAAGGGTGAAGTCGGGTGCAGGACGGAGAGAATGAAGATGTCCTGTAGCTGGGGACCTTTCTTATGAGCTGCTTGGTCTCGAAGCTGACTAGAACATCCTACTGGAAATTAGTATACACCTTCTAACGTCCGTCTCTCCTGTGAATGCCTGGCACAGTTGGGTAGGTGTCTGTCACTGTGTCCCTTTCTCTTTCTCGTTGGTTCCTTGTCTCTTCTAAACAGAGGTTTCTGTTGAGTTTGCTTACTGTATGTTTTCCCATGAACAACTCACTTCTTTTGGCCTTCTGCTATTTCTGTCTTCCTTTCATTGTCTTAACTTTGGCTTCCTGTTTTTCCTTTTGTTTATTCGTTCTCTGCATACTTCTCTACATTTCCTTCTATCCAATATATTGGAATAATACAAATTGCCAAAGAAATACAACATCATTATATTCTCTGAAAAAAAAAATCAAATTATGGGTGTCAGAGGAGAGGAGAGGGGTCAAATCCTGGGTGTGCTAATGTTTACGTGGGCCTCCAACCACTCCTTTCCTTCATTTTAAAAATGAGGATAATCATTCCTTCTTTAATAGGACTGTTGAAAAGATTAAATTAAGGGTATATTTATGCATTAAATATGATGTTGAAAACTGCTTTAGAAACCGAGTAGCACTTTTCAAATGTAAGTATTATGACTTAAATGACCAAAAATGTTTTATACTTAATTGTGCTCTATAGCAAATAGTGTGAAATGAACATATGGCGTTTAGAAATTACACAAATCGTCTTTTTCATACATGCTCCCTTCCCCAATATCCAGATTAGCGGTTCGTTCAAGATTCTTCATATGACTGGGTGAACTCCCACTTAGTTTTGGGACCAATTTAAAAGGCAGCTCTACTAGACATACGTTTAAAAAAAATTTTTTTTTTTAAACAGTTTACCATAATCCTTCAAATGTAATAGCTTACCATGATTTGGAAAAAGTCCAGATTTTATAAAGCAAAACAAAACAGAAACCGGAACCCCTATGATGAAGTTCTAAGAGTTATCTGTACTTTTTCTGAGGCATTATCACCACAAAGAGCATTTCTCTCGACAGGTGTCTGGGAGTTGTGTACGTTAATGACCATTTCTGCTATCGAAGCAGGGTAGAGGGCGGTTAGCCCAGGGGGCTGGCCCCAGTGCAGGCTGAGATGTTTGGTGGCTTCAAGGTGGCAGCTGAAAGCTGATAATGTCCCCAGATTGTTCCACGGTACTTCTGCATTAGCAAGTACCCCACAGCCATGATAAAAACAGTAACTACTGCTCCCCAGCACTTGACAGTTTATAAAGTACTTAGCTATGTACGTACATATACACACTGTGTCATTATCTCCTCTTTAAAACTCTATGAGATAGGTCTTAACTCCAGCAACTCAATTTCATAAAAGAGGAAACTAAGGCTAGAGTTGAAGAGCTCTTCCAGGGTCACACAACTAGTGAGTCCAGAGCCACATCTCAGTTTGGGGCCTTGGCTCCAAATTCCGCGCTAGACCCAACACAACCAGCTCACATGGTGCACACACGTCGGATTTACAGGGATATGACAGAAACCTCATACTTGTGTGCAAAATGGGGTCACTGAAAAAGCCGAAGATCAGGAGGCCCAGCTGCCTTCGCCCTGCCCCAGAAGGGCTCTGTGCCCAAGGGCATGTCTCTGCAACAACTTGGCCCCCCACTTTTTTTTTTTAAAGGTTTTATTTATTTATTTGACAGACAGAGATCACAAGTAGGCAGAGAAGCAGGCAGAGAGAAAGGAGGAAGCAGGCTCCCCACTGAGCAGAGAGCCCGATAGGGGGCTCCATCCCAGGACCCTGGGATCATGACCTGAGCCGAAGGCAGAGGCTTCAACCCAATGAGCCAACCAGGCGCCCCAGCCCCCCACCTTTTAAAAAAAAATCTCATCTGGTCAGCGACAGGCTTGGAGTACCCCAGTCATTCTCAACTTTGTTTTAGGGTCTTAACAGTAAGCAAGCACATAAAATACAGCCACAGACTTTCCCCACAGAAGAACACACATATGAAAACACACACACAAACACAATCTCACTAACAATTTCAGAGCATTCATGGATCCCAGCAAGACTAGTAACTCTGGGGGCGCCTGGCTGGCTCAGTCAGTAGAGCACGTGACATGATCTTGCGGTCATGAGTTTGAGCCCCACATTAGGTACAAGAGATTACTTAAAAAAAAAGACTAGATGACTTTGGCTAGTTGCTTTTTAAGGTCTGTTTATGCTCTAAAATTCTATAAAGCATTCTCTTTCTATAAACATATTAGTTTATAGATGCATATAGTCTCATTTGCATGTGTAAATTTAAGTATCACTATACTAAAATATCCACTTTTATACTGGAAATCAAGTATGTTTTTTAGAAATCAAAAAGAAAAGTTTCAAAACCCAAGATATGACTTAGGAGAGAGTAGGACTGAGAAGTAAGAAATAATGTATCTAGAACACTACCATTTAGTAAAGACAAATAGCAATGTGTTTAAAAATGAATTTATTATAGGCACAAAGTTCATTTATTTCTCACTTAGCTAAGAAGAGGATATTATTAGGGTTAGCACTGATGGCAATATACAAATAGCAGTTGGACATTCCTCGTCTGAGAAATAATACCTTAAAATGGGTTAATTTAATCCAATTAGTTTTCAGATGGAAATTATTTAATTACTAATGACTTCTAGCTTGTCAGGTTCTGTTGGGTTTTCTCATAGCCTAACCTCAATTTAGCTAATCAGGACCCTCTTTTTAAAAATGCCACTTTGTGATGATTTCAGAAACAGAAATAATTAAACACTTGAGTTACTCAGAAATAACCTTAATAAGAAATGAATAGGAACTATATGAAGAAAATTAGAGAATCATAAAAGAAGACTTGAATGAATGGAGATAAATTTCACATTCCTGAATGGAAAGACGATATACTGTAAAGGAGTCAATTCTTCCCGAATCGTTCTATAGATTTAGTGTAATTCAAATCAACATTCCAGAGGGATTCATTTATGAATTTAATGAAATGTTTTTATAGTCATTCTGGAAAAATAAACTGGGAGGAAGTGTGAACACACCTAAAGATGAGCAATGTGAACCATGAAAACTTACTATGAAGCCAGAGTAATTTAAGATTGTGCTATTGATGTAAGAATTGATCGGACAATGGAAGAGAAATGATAATCTAAAAAGATATTTTAAGAATTTGTTGTATGTTAAAAAAAGGAGGGAGTATTAAATAAATAGACAAGAGTTGAGAGAAAAATCGGAAGCTAGACCTGCCTCTCACAACTATACCAAAATACATTTTTCTGAAAAGCATATAATTAACTGTAAAAAAATGAACCCCCCAAAATTTAAAAAGTCAATATTTAATGATTTTCACATAAAGTCTTTCTAAGTATAAAATAACTGGAAGTTATAAAAGAAGAGGTTAATAGTTTTCATTACATAAAAATGTTAAAATTGCACATAAAAAAGCCTTAAAAATTAAGAGGTAGATTAAAAACTGGGTAAAATATTTGTAAAAAATGCAAATTTTAATATGTAAATTTTTAAAAAGAAGAACTATCCCATTCTCAAAATGGGGAACAGGCGTGAACAGAAGACAGCTTATGAATGAAAAATACAATGGAGACAATAATTCTTTTTCTAAAGATGTATTTATTTAAGAGAGAGAGTGAGTGAGTGTATATGTGAGCAGGGGGCGGGGGAGGGTGGGGGGTGGGATAGAGGGAAAGAATCTGAAGCGGACTCCCTGTCAATCCCACGACCCCAGATCACGACCTGGGCCCAAACCCAAGTCAGATGCTTAACCCACGGAGCCACCTAGGTACTCCTTAACCAATAATTCTTAACAAAGATGTTCAATCTCACTAATGATCATACAAAGCAAATTAAAATGGTAAAATACATATATCTTACTTTTGTTAAAAAATACTTTAAGTTCAGGGGTACCTGGACGGCTCAGTGAGTTTAGTGACCCACACTTGGTTTCGGCTCAGGTGGTGATCTCGACATCGTGAGATCTGGAATCCTGGAGTCTGCCGCAGATTCTTTCCCTTTCCCTCTCTCTGCCCCCTGCCCCTCTGCCCCCGTTCCTGCTTGCGGTATGCACTTTGTCTCTTCCTCTCCTCAAATAGATAAATAAAATCTTTAAAAAAATTTTTTTAAGTTCATAATTCTTAAAGCTGGAAAGGGTGTGGAGAGAGAGCTCACCCAAAAGGTGGGTATAAATTGATACAATCTTTTTAAAAACCAATCATACAGCCCATGTCAAGATCTAGAGAATTGTTAGTAACTTCTAACTCAGAAATCCCTCTTCTATGAATCTATACTATGACAGAATCAGAAATTCCACTGAAGATTTGTTTACAAGGATGTTCATAAGCATAAAAAGGTAAACAACTAAAATGTTCAACAATCGAGGATAGATTAAATTTTAAATAATTTATGGTATAGTCATACCAGGGGAAATTATGTAGGCATTAAAAATCATGTTTTATAAATAATGTTTAATGACAAAAAATTCTCAATAAAATGATAAGTGAAAAAAGTAAGATACAAAACCAAATGCTGCATGATTTAATGCAGTATATATCAAAGCCTTACATTAGTCTTATGTGCATAGAAATGACTAGAATGAATTGCTTCAAATGATATTGAAGAGATTATCTTGGGTGATCATGCACAGTATAAAAAACACATCATGTATTTATTTTTAAAACATTTCTTAGATAAGCATATTTTTTTGCATTATCATCTAATGTAAAAAGTAATTTGCTGAAATTCACCACGATCATTTAAAGAGATAATATATGCTCAATGGCAAATGAAACGAGATGCTTCATGTCCTGGCTTCCATACCTGTTTCTGTTTTCTCTATGACCCTAAACAAGTCACTTCACTCTCTCCAAGCTTTGGCTTCTTCAGCTTAAAAATAGCAACTGACAAGACCTACCATATGGAGAGCTGCTTTGCAAACTGTAAAACATCCTACAAATACAAGCTATTATCATTATGTGTGTCCGTGGGGCTGAATTTAGAACCACAACTTAGAAAGACCTTCTAAATTAAAGCAAAAATTTGCTAACCCCTATCTGTAGAAGCCTTGATCCTAGAAATCTTAAAATACATGTACTCGTTTCCATTGCACCATTAAAATCATTGAATCATTGAACCATTTTTGGTCCAGTGTACAAACACAGGCTAATCTGTAAGGACTGGCTTGGGAGCCCAAAGAGGAAGGATTACTTCCTTCCAGAGTGATGGGTGACACAGGTAAGAGAAAGATCTAGCCCAGGATAGGCTGAGCTCAGACTCCACGGGATCCTCCGATCCAGTACACGTGTATCCCAAACACCCTGCACCTTCGTGGCAGAAGTGACTCGGGGAGAACACCCCTGGCGTTATGTCTGGGGTACACCAGGTGGAGCACAACTCTTTGCCGCCACTCCACTCTCCTTTTGAAGCGAGACAGTTTGGTGTCAAACAAACAGCGAAATAAATGAGAAAGGCTGATTTTACTAAGAAGCCTGACAAAGGTGAAACGGGCTCTGTGCAGACAGAGATAGGCACCATAGATGGCACCTTCCACATCTGGCATCTCTTCTTACCACACAAAACGAAGGACTGTGAATCCTAGCTTAGCAGGCTCCATGTCCGTGGTAAGGGGAGACAGCTCTGACTCACAGCTGGGGCCAGTTGGCAGGCTGAAGGGTGGCATCGGGAAAGGGCCACTTTTCCACTCACGTCTAGCTTTGTATCCCTCACTTCCTCTTCTCTATCCCTGGTCGTAATGCTGATGAGAGTTCTAACTTAGGGTGTGTGGAGAGGGACAAGGCATTCATCTGTCACAGAAGCTCTGCAATTTTCCTGGCTTTTCAAGCTGTGCTCATAACACAACACTGAACTCTACCCATCCATCATTCATCCATCCGTCCGTCCATTCATGTATTCATTCACCCATCCATTCACTCTTCAAACAGCTCTGTGTGCCTACAGAAGCCCCCCGCCACCCACATCTCTGGTGGCCTCGATATTTTCAATGAACATACGTCAGGGTACAAGTGAAGGGTGTGTATCACCGGCCTGTGGCCAACCGCTGCAGGCACCACACCACTTCTAAGCCCTGTTATTTGATTATCACCATCTTTATTGGCCACAGAGGGGAAGGGATATTATAGCTTTGTGGCTTTTGAGAGTTCGGTCCTTAGTGAACTGCCAAGCCTCAGCAGCAGCTCCCAGATCACAGTGTGGGGGATTTTTATGACCACATCTCAGTTCTCACCAGAAAAGGCAAAAAGGAGGAAGCAGGTGACACATCATAGAATCCACTGCAATGGGTAAGCCTGACAAAGCCAAATCGTAAGCACCCCCTTCTTACCTTTGTGTTCTCTCCCTCCCACTTTTCCTGTTGACCCTCCCAAGGACCCCTCCCAAACTCTACTCCAGAAGAATTTAAATTGGCTCAAGCTCAAAGAGAAGGAAACAGAAAACTGACTGTTCATTATTCTGTGCCATGCTCTTTTTTTTTTTTTTTTAATATGGCTCACTGAGCCCACCCCCATGTGAGCAATTCCTGAGCAGAGGACATGTACACGTGGGTCCACATGCATGTGTGCGGGACAAGCCAGAGGCGATGACACTGTGTGTGTGTGTGTGTGTGTGTTTGTGTGTGAGAGAGAGAGAGAGAGAGAAAGAGAGAGAGAGAGAGGGAATGTCGGTGTGTGATCCCCCCTCTATCCGCGGAGCCCGAGAGGCACTTCTCTCTCAGAGCAATTACTACAAATGATTTATGTGGCCAGTCAAGAGGGCCTACCAGGGTTCTTATTTCATCTCCAGAAAAAGGAACTCTGCTGGAATGTTATCAGGGAGTTTGGGATTAAACTGACAGCTGCCTTTTGTTTTCCCTGTGAAAGAGCTTCTCCTTTGGACTGTGGCATTTGGTTTCTACACGGAGAGCCAGAACTCAATGTAGGCAAAGACCCGCTAGAGAAGGGCCACAAAGGAGAGAAAATATTTGTAAATGGAAGAGGTTTCTTCCTTTCCCTTCTGTCTTTATCTTAAGAGGAGGTGTTCCTGGTTGCCGATTTTCGAAGGCAGCATGGCTCATGCGAGACTGGAATACTGTTTCCTTTTCCACCGTAATGGAAACAAGCCAGCACCAAAACTCTGCCCTCTGTTACCATGCTCATCTAGCTGGAGAGAGGAAAACAAAGGTGCCTTCCAGTTTAGATTGTTAAATGGGACCCTGGTCCCTGTCCCCTGTTAGACTGTGTGCATTGATCCATGTTAGGTCACAGGGCACCGGGTATGAAACAAGGCAGGCCACAAGGCCTACACATAATTCATCGTATGTACAGACGAGAAAATTCCATGGACATAAAAACCCAGAAACCATACATGTTCTCACCCTCTGACACCCCACTCCAACAGACCATTGCAGTTTTCATAAATCGTCAGTTGTGGCTTGGCTGGCCACGACCCTCCCCTCACATTAGCTTCCCCACCTCTTCAACCCAACCTGGTTTATAAAGGCTTCACACAGCTTTGCTTTGTGTGGAGGGAGCAAAGGGGCACTCAGTCACTCGGGTTGATTAAAGAAACACACACACACACACAAAATGATGGTCCAGTGATTGCATAATAAAGCTTTGTAGATAAATAACAGTAAATACAAATTAAAGAAGCTCTCAAGAGATCAAGGGAAGAGTGTGGTAAAAAGAGGCTGATGGGTGGGACAGCTATAAAGGCAAGGGATATAAAGGAAGATTAAGGATTATAATAAAATACATGGACTGTAAAATCATCTTTATAGTCATATTCTCTGTCTTATATCCAGACATGCAGTACCTTTTCTGACGTGTGATTCCCAAATCTCGTTTTTACTGAGGCTCCATCAATAGGTGGTATATAAGGCTCCAAACAAACTTAATTTCTATCAAGTAATATACAGCTGTGGTCTTCACAGCATGTTCTGACACTGTGGGGTTCAGAAAGCCGACCGGTATAAGGGATCATAGAGAAGGGAAGCAACGTTTATGGAGGGCACGTTACATGTCTGGAATGGTACTATGTGCCTTATCAACATCATCTCCTTTATTTCTCATCACAACAATGTGAGATAGGTGTTTTTATTCTCACTGTGCAAATAAAGTTACAGATGCCAAGTGAGTCTAAATAACTTGCTCAAGGAAGTACACCTAGTGTGGCAGGCACGGTTAGCTGTCTCATGAATCCTCCTCTTCCTTTCTTCATTAGACTCCTGATTCCCAGCCTCCCTTGCAGCTAGGGGTAGCCATGTAACACAGTTCTGGCCAATGAGCTGCATGGGAAGTGTGCTGGGAATCTGTGATTGGCTCTGACCCCGCTCCTTGTCCGTCTTTTTTTCCTGGAGCCAGAAGTGCCGATGTGAGTCTGGTGGTGGAGACACTATCTTAGGACCTTGAGAAGATAATAAATATGGGGATGAAAGCCACAGAGGAGGGAAAAAGAGAGGAGGTGGGAAGTACTGACATCATAGATCAGTTGCATTTCCTCTCACTTGCCTATCTCTGGCTTATTACATGAAGAAAATGAAACATATTTTTGTTATCTACTGCTTTTTTATATAGACAACTGTTATCTTATTAAGGGGTAGAGCTGGAATCAAAACCTAAATCAAATTTATCTAGGGACCTAGGTCATAACATGATACTTAATATACTATCATATTGTGATATCCTGTGTTTCAGAATGCTAGCAGTCTAGAAAAGCCTTAGACAAAGGGATGAGTATGGTCTAATTTCTTCAGCTCCTACTGAGAGTCATAGCATAGGTAGTTCTAGTTCCTTGGGCTGTTGTGGAGTTTGGGTCTGGATCTCAGTCCAGAATTCAGGGAATTGGTTGGTCCTGATCTACTGTGAGTTTTAGACTACTTACTGGTAAACAAGGAGGATCTGACTTATATTACTTGGGATAGCTCTAGATCACACTGCATTTCTTTCTTTCTTTCTTTTTTTTGAGGCTTTTTTCCCCAAAAAGATTTTATTTGTTTATTTGACAGAGAGAGAGAGAGAGAGAGAAAGAGAAAGTGCGCACAAACAGGGGGGAGTAGGAGAGGGAGAAACAGGCTCCCAACTGAGCAGGGAGCCCGAGCCCAATAAAGGGCTCGATCCCAGGACCCCAGTATCATGACCTGAAGGCAGACACTCAACCACTGAGCCACCCAGGCACCCCAATCACACTTAAGGGTATTCTGATGCAGACCCACATCACTATGGCAGCCCCAAGTGGAAATATTCCAAGATGAGGGACTTGCCAAATAACCCAGACAGTTTTATTTTGATGCATAGAGAAACAGTGTATCCTTTAGAAACAAAGGGTTGGTTCACAAATTGAAGTTAAGCATGGCAGACTGAATACATGTTTATCTCCACTCCTTTTCTACCTTACCTCCTTATCCTCCACAAAAATGACAAAAAAAAAAAGAAGAGATTTTTTTTTTTAAAAAGAAAAAACAAAGCTCTACATAGAGAGGATAGGAAAGGAGCCAGAAGCAGATATGAGATGTCAACATAATTTTGGAAACTGGAAAGCTGATGAATGAGTGGTAACTAATTTAGCAGAGCAGAAAAAGCTGAAATCTGAACTTTCAGTGGGGAAAAGCCAAGGAGAAAGAAGCCAACGTATGTTAAGAACCTTAAGAAGCTCAGGGATGTATACTTTGCGTGGCAGATGCTAGTGGAGGCACCAGATACTTCTGATAATAGCGTGTGGATGGGCTGAAAAACAGGAGTGTTGGTTGACAATCTGTATAAGAAGGGTTAGACACTGAGACCCTTCTTCTGTGCATGGCCCCACCACTCTGCTTCCTCCCTGCTGAAAGGGTTGGTGGTTTCCTTTTACAAGAAGTGCAAGCAGAGGGACTTGGCACATGGACACAAAGCACAGCTGAAGGCGGGGGTGCTATACTGGCAATGGGAATTAAGTGGAAATCTGCAAATCAGTGGTGAGATAACCTTCCTCCACTCCAAACCCTTTCCTCCACTCAGCTTCAAGAACACTGGCAGCCAGTCTTATATTTCCTAAACAGAAGATCAGTAGACTCCTCCCCAGGGAAATTAACCAGTCTAGAAAAATGACTAATAGATTTTGGATACCCCATGTCTGGGTTCCAGGCCAATCACCACCACTTGAAAGCCCTCACATATAAACACAGGACTCCCAGTTACACTGTTAATACCCTCTTAACAGTGAATGTATATGCAGGAGGAAAGCCTCGAACACAAAATAGAGTTCAAACAAACAAAAAGAAAAGAGAAAACAGAAAATAAAGGCAATAGGAGAACACTTAAAAAAATCATGAATATCAGAAAAAAATTAATTGAGTTATAAATTATGTACAGGGTGGTATATAAATGTTTTAAAAGCAAAAATAAAACTTTTATAAACTAAAAATACGGTATTAGAAATAATATCGAACTAAAGAGTGGGAAGGTAATGTTAAGGAATCTTTAGAAAAGTAGAACAAAAAGCAAAGAGGTGGAAAAATGGAAGAGAAAAAGATAAGAAAAGGGGGGATTAGTTCAGAAGGTACAGCATCCAAATAACATGAGTTCCAGAAAGGGAAGAAAAAAGAGTAGAAAAAATTATCAATGAAATCACATAAGAAAATCTCTCACAACTGAAGGACATGAACTTCCAGATTGAAAAGACCTAGAAAATTCTCTGAACAATAAATACAAAAGGGACCACACTAGGATACATCATTGTGAAATTTCAGAAAGCCAAGAATTTTTTTAAAAGACTCTCAAAGTTTCTGAAGGGTGGGAATTAGAACAGCAAAGGGCATTTTGGCAGCAACCCTTTGGAAGCCAGAAGAAAATGCACTAAGTGCTCAAAATTCCTCCTGAGGGCTATTTATAGCCTGGGATGTGACATCCAGTCAGATACAAGAGAAGAATAGTGCTATTTCCATACATGCAGGACCTCAAAAATTTACCTTTCGTGTAAATTCATGAGCTCTCAAGCAGCTGTTAGAGGACAAAGTCCACTAAAATGAGGACTAACCCAAGCTGGAGAAGACTTGGCTTTCATGAACAGGGGACCTAACATAGGAGCCAGGTGGAAAAGAAGGCTTGGAATGCCAGCTCTGCAGTTCTGGTAGCACCAACCCAGGTGGGAGGAGAAAGATAAGGAATTCCAGGAGGAGTAACTAAAGAGATGGATTGATGACCTACGCTTGCAAAGGTACTGAGAGAAGATTTACACTGCTGATGAAGATTCTGTGAATGGCTTAAGGACTGGAACATTTTTACTTAAGCAAGCAGACAAAGCAATACAGCCAACAACTGCAGGATATAAATGTAATCAAAGCCTAACATTTGGCTCAGCTGTGAACATTTATCTACCATATTACACACATGTGCGCATGCGCGCGCGCGTGTGTGCACACACACACACAGCACGCACGTGCACACACACACGAGTACTGATTTGTCCAAGACTTGTGATACAGCAGTAACTGGGAACAAGAAGAAGCAGCGTGTTTGTCAGGTAGAGGGGATGAGTGGGCTGAATCCGTATTTTCTGCAGTAAGGAGTCAACAGGTAATATGTAAAACATGATAATCAAGAGATAACTGTAGAAACATGTTATTAAAAATACAGAAGTTCATTCCAGAAGAAACAGCTAAAATACTGTAAAGCTTCAGGGAACAGACATCAGAAAGGGAAGAGGTGAGGGCAGGACTGCTGTCTTTATCACATAAGGTTTACAGAACTTATGTGACTGGTCAAATTTTGAAGCCATATTACTGGGATAAAGATACCGCCTGAAAAACAAAAGAGCAGACTAGTTCTCCGTGAGGGCCACCTACCGTGTCTAATTCTCTGAGGCTGGGGAAGCAATGCTGGGGTGAGGAGGGGTCTCTGTCCCACGGATTCCGTGCTAGCAGCACTGTGCCTGAGCGTCTCGAGTCCTGATGTGCGGCTGTTGATTAGATATGCCCAACTGCAATGAATGGTGGTTCGGATAATTTTTGGTCCAGCTCAGAAAAGGGGTGAGTGCAACCCTCTTAGATTCAGCAACCCATAGCAACAGTGTAGTTTTCCGGGGGCTCAGAGTTGCTGGGAGTTTTGGTGAGGACTTTCTGGGATCTCCCCTTCACCTGGGCTCTATGGCCCTCCATCGTACGGTTGCCCAAATAAGCCAGCAGCTGGCCTTCCTTCCCACATCCAGGAAAGGAGGTAGGGCTGAAAGTGAGAGGGGACACAGGTGCTGGAAGACAAAGGTAAAACTTCTACAGAGAGTTTTCTATGCAATTGCCATGGCTGTATTATAGAAATGAAAGAATATCAGTAAGGCTTCCAGTCTAGGGGCACTTGGGTGGCTCGGTCAGTTAAGCGTCTGCCTTTGGCTCAGGTCATGATGTCAGGCTCCCTGCTTGGCGGGAAGTCGGCTTCTCCCTCTCCCTCTTCCCGCCTCTCCCCCTCTCTGAAATAATAAATAAAATCTTTGAAAAGATACTACCTGTTTAAAAAAAAAAGTGTATAGTCTAATGAGGCAAAGAAAGATAAGCCAAAGAAAAGTCACTGCTTATAAAATAAGGTAAGAAGAAGAGGAAGGAGAGAAAATAAGATTGCATGAGATCCAAAACCTAACTGTGAAGAAAGGAGACTAAAATTCTGGCTATGTGAAAGACAGACTGGAACGCTGGAAAGCTCTACCCTTGAATGAAAGACAAAGAGGTCTGTTCTGTAAGTTAGTGTCCACTTATATATCCATAAAATAGGTGGCTTGTAAATTCAGAAAAAAGTGAAGGTTAAAATCTTGAGGGGCACTGCGCTCATTAAAACAAAACTCTTTTGAGGACCAAATCATTTCTCTTGGAACAGGCAATAAGACCTATTGAACGATCGCAGCCAACATTTATTGAGAGCTTATTATGTGCTAGACACTATTTTAAGCACTTTATAAATATTAAATAATTCTCAAAACACTTCTGTAAGATATGTACTACAATGTATGGATGAGAGGTAAAAGTGTCCATTTCACAGAAGGGGAAATTAAGACATAAAGAAATCAAGTAACTAGCCCAAGATTATGGGTAATAAGTGGCAGACTGGGGTTCCAAAAACCCAGGCTCTTAATGTATATCTGTCTCTATAAATCATACAGTTAATATAATTATCAGGATGTAGAGGCCTAGGTAAGAAAAGATATTTTGCATTAATGGTGCCTTTTTTTTTTTTTTTTTTTAAACAGGCAACATTCAGCTTGGTACATGCTTTCTACAGATTCCGGCACAGGCTTCCAGAATTCAACTGGGATAAAGTTAAAAGTTTCAGTTCAAAAAAACCTGAAGTTTTCTCTGAAGCTGTGTTTCAGAAATCAGGTCAGGACTTCCTTCCTTGCCTACAATTCATCTCAGACCTCAGGAGATAAACAGCAGCTTGAGCAGTAACACAGCAACCCCAAGGATGACGATCAGCGTAATAAATAATACTTACAACGTTTGAACCCTTGTGCCACTTGGAAAAAAAGAAAAGAAAATATTCATTGTCTCTAATGGTAGAAATATCATATCTGTGCATATATTCACCTCAGCCCCAATATAATTCTTTTAAGGCTGCCAAGCTCTGAGACCCAGAAATGGTGAGTCACTCAGGAGGGTTGAGAGGGTGTGGGGGGGAACAAAGATAAAAATAGAGATGTTGATTGCATTGTTACTAATTCAGTTTAGCTCCAACAGCCCCAGCCTGGTGAGTCAACAGCAGCGACAAGAAGACACAAGAAAGAAAGAAGCACGCCGCTCTGAGGGGCTGAGCAGAGGGGAAGCAGAGGGCCACACTGGGAACTTCACGCCAAAACAAGACCAACAGCACAGAGGCGTTGGTGTGAGTTCAAAAACAAACAAGTGGAAAGGGCTGAGGGATAAAATGGGCTCAAATCGATGAGCGCCAGTGCCACTGACCCTGTGGTAAAAGCTGCCTTTTATAAGAATCCCCTGAACGTGGGGGATGGGGCCTGCGGACCAGCAGCGTTGGAGGCCAACTTGCACCGTTCAAACAGCGTATTGTTTCTCTGGGGTATAAGGCTTACTGTGATTCCAGACTTGTCGCCATGGCAGCGGTGGGGGAGGGAGGGAGGAAAGGACGAACAGATGGGGGTCACCGAGGTCCTAATTCTCATGCAAGGGCCCCCCCTGCTCTCCCCGCTCCCCTTGAGGAGGCCTGCATTGAGCTGCATCCTCTCTCGCTACCCCAGTGACGTCAATCCGGTTCAATCTCATAGATCTTCCCAGCGCCTACTGTGTGTCAGTCTTTCACTTTTAATTAACATTAGTTCCCAGTAAGATACCTTACCTCTGTGTTGTTATGAAAAACTGAAACAGGAAAAAGACCTAGTTTCTTACTCGCAGAGTTTCTCTTTTCCTATTCCCAAACCTGAATAGAGAGAAAGGTGAAAGATGCATAGCCTCTTGGATGTAATATAATGAATGAACATCTGTGGACATTCTCATGTTAACCTTGTGTTATAATTACAACCTTACACCACAATGAGGTAGCATCCTTAGAGTTACTGTGCGATGGTCCTCCTCCCTCTAGTTTCTTGCCTGCGTGTAACACTACTAGGTCAATCTTCCTGAAACATACCTCTACCATGATGTGACCCCACCTGCTATCCATGATAACCCCATTGTCAGCTTGGAATTCAAGATGGGCCACAGCCAGTCCCGTCCCACCCACCGATCCCCCTCTGTCCTTCCCATGTCTCCATGTTCTTGCGAGGGTGTGATAGGAAGAAGGAGTGAATGGATGTATGAACGAGTCCATAAATAAAAAAACTCATTTCCAACTCCATCCTTTGGCTCATGCCCTTACCACAAGAATTATTCTTTTCCCTAACTTTTATCCGTCCAGTTTTGACTGGATCTAATTCATATCTCAAAGGTTTCTCAAATGCAGTATGACCCGAGTGGAATCCAGGATCTCCACGCTCTGTATCTCAGTGATGGGAACCGCACTGTCAACCAAGTTCCACAACCCAGAGAGCTAGGCTCCATCCTGACGCATCTTTCTCCCCCAGTTCCAATTTCAAAATATGGTCAAAGCCCTGTCGCCATCACCTCCTCAAGATATCTCCACTCCATTCACTTCCCTTTGCTCCAGTAGCCTACCAGTCCATTCTATCAGTTTTCCAGTTAGAGGACTGAAGTCTACTCCGTTCTCTGCACCGTGGTCAGAGGGATGTTTTCAAAATGCATGTGTGATCATATTGTACACCTACTTTAAAACTCTTCAGTGACTTTCCATGGCTTTCAGGACAGTGGTTAGAACCCTTGCCACGGGCCCTGAAGCAATCTGACCCAGGTGAACCTCCTAGGCTCCAGCCTCCATCCTTTCTCCGTGGGACCTTCTGGCAGCTCCGCCTGCTCTCCTACCAAGCTTGCCATATTTCTCCCAGCCTGGGGGCCTCACTACATGGTTTCTTCTAGCTGGAATGCTCTGCCCTGGGAGATCTTCTGTTGGTGCAGTGGTTCTCAGACTTCAGGGTCCATCACGATTACCTGTAGGGATGGTTCAACCCCAAACACTGGGCCTCACCCCCAGAGCTGCTGGTCCAGCGGGTCCGGGGTGTGACCTAATGATTTGCAGTGCTGACAAGCAAGCCTCCAGGTGACGCTGGTGTTGCTGGTCCTGGAGCTACACTTTGAGAATCAATGCCCTAGCTGCCTTCTTTTGCTTTTCTTGATCTTGGAGAAGTCTTTCCTGACTACTCCTCCACCATCACGAGGCTAAATACGTTCAGGGCCAACTGTATATTTCCTTCACAGCACTGGCCTGCATCCTGTGATTATGTGTCTCTGTGTTAGACTCCTGTGCGTGAGGTTAGGGACCCTCTCTGTTTCGTTCAGCATTCTGTCCCCAGCTTCTACCTGGCACACAGTGTGGGTTCACTAAACACCTGCTAAATGTGGACAAATCTCTCGTATAATGTTTGCTCTAGTTACCTGAGGGCCTATCACTGCTCCTTCCTGTGATGGTCAATTTCATGTGTCAGCCAGACAGAGCTTAGGGATGCCCACCTAGCTGGTAAAACATTATTTCTGGGCATGTGTGTGAGGGTATTTCTAGAAGAGATTAACATTTGGAACAGCAGCCTCTCACCAAGGCTGGTAGGCATCACTCGG
This sequence comes from Neogale vison, assembly GCF_020171115.1. Classification (NCBI taxonomy): domain Eukaryota; kingdom Metazoa; phylum Chordata; class Mammalia; order Carnivora; family Mustelidae; genus Neogale; species Neogale vison. Next base: position 72,166,986 of record NC_058101.1, on the reverse strand, counting down.
CGCATTGAGGGCCTGAATAGAACAATTTTAGTATATGTGCTGCCGAAGCGAGCACAGGGCCTGAATAGAACAAAAAGGTACAGGAGGGCCAAGCTGCCCTCTGCTCGAGCTGGGACATCCATGTCTCCTGTCCGTGGACTTTGGAACTCCCAGTTCTCGGGCCTTGGACTCTGACTGGGACTCAAATCATCAGCCTCTTGATTCTCGGGCCTTCATATTCAGATTGAATTACACCACCAGCTTTCCTGTTTTCCAGCCTGTAGATAGCAGATTGTGGGACTTCTTGGCCTCCATAATCATGTGAGTGAATTCCTATTAATAAGTCTCCCCTGGTATATATACCAATATATATACATCTTATTTGTTCTTTTCTCTAGAGAACCCTAATAGGCTTCCTACATATGACTATTTTACTTACAAGAACCTCATCTTACTTCGGAGTAAATATAACCTGGAGCTTTCCTAGAATAAGAAAATCATCAAGTACTGTTGAAGACCAGTGATGACCAGAGAAAATGTGTCAGAACCGAGAAAATGTTTACAAAGACGCTAGTGCCTGTTGTGAGGCCCACTTCCTTGTGATTGAAACTAGCAGATGCCCAGCTCTGCTGCAGGAATGCTGGCAAGCCCCAGCGAGCAGGGCCTTCTCCAAGGCGAGAGAGAGACAAGCTCTGCAGAGGAAGGGGCTCCCAGGTTTCCTCGTTAAGAGACCTCTCCAAGTCTTGGCTTCCTATTGGCAAAATGCAGACACAATAACAGTACATAAGCCTCCTAAGGTTGTTGGGACGATCAAAAGGGATATTATGTGGCAATACTTTAGCACAATGCTTAGAATGCACCCAATATTAAAAAATATTAGCCATCATTATGGGTTGGTGTGAAAGAACCTTCCTAATGTGGGTCTTTTAGGACTAGTCTAATTTAAAATATTCTGTCCCCCAGACAGGACAGACATTTTTTTTGGCCAGGAAACCATGGTTGCACATGTGATCTCTATCAAACACCTTAATATTTATATATGATCTTGTATTTTAACAAATGCAGCAAACATGGATTAAGTGACTACTGCATACAGTCCTTTGGCTTGGCAGCAGGGGCATTTACAGATGAGTAACAATCCTACAGGGGAGAGAAACATAAATAACCAACGAAAATGTAAGGCAGAATGAAATAAACATTATGAAGGCACCCATAAAAATCTACAGGTCTGGCAAGGAAGGTCAGGTCCTTTCTGACTGAGATGGTGTCTGATTCGACCTGGAAAGTAGAGTGTGATCTTGATGAGCAGAGAAGCAAAGCATTTCAGGCCATTCCAGGCCTCGGGAACATAATTGGCGGAGGCTCTGACTCCCTGAAGTGCATGGCTCACTCAGAGGAAAGAGAAAAGAACAGCGTGCCTGCAGACATGAGGGACGTCGTGAGAGGGAGCGGAAGCTGGGAAGGCATTTGGGGTCAGATTATATTCAGTCTTGAATGTAATGCTAAGAAGTTAGCACTTTGCTCCATAGGTAACATGGTTCCAGGTATATCCTTTATACGAAGCGGCTCAATATTTTGTCATTTTTTCCTCAGGTTTGGCTTAAGGGAGACAGGCGTGATGTCTGGAGTCATTTATGATTGGCTGGATTCGCAAGACTAGGCCTCCGTTTGCTTCCACCTCTTTAAGGACGTTTTCTTCCACTTGGGCTATATTGCCAACAAGTTAAGTCGTCACAGGTAGTTATGACTATTTCTAAACACCCAAGTGTTCTCAGAGCTAGGATTAATTATGAAAGCAGGATTAATATAAATATTGAGATATAACGAGGTAGCTTTCTTACAAATTCTCGACTCAGAGTTTTCTCCACTCTAATCCTTCTGAGGTTTGAAGAGTTTCTTCAACTGGTTCTGAGTGTTTACCTTTGATATTGTATGTCAAAATTAGGGGACACACAGAGTCCTCCTCTGCTGCTGTTTTCTGACATGTTGAACAATCTGCTTATTTTTTTCTGCTCTGACTCCTCTGGTAAGAGCCTATTTTGATGACTTGGACTTTCTCATTTGGGCAATGGTGCTGTGCTCAGCACTCTAATACCCTAACTTTCTCCCCCTTTTCCACCTCTAGTATAATGAAGGAACGACCTTCTCTCCATCCACAGGGCTGTGCCAAGATATGACGCATGCGCTCAGGACAGCAGCGCAGATCTCTGACACGCCGTTTTTCTCACGGGGAAAATGTTTGTCAGCCCCTTGGCCAACTTATTTGGAGATTCCGGCAATGAAGGGGCTGTCATGCAAATGGCACAGAGACCTCTGCTTCTCTTTGAAAGAGACTGCTTTTGAAGGAACACAAAACTGCAGTAATACCGGCTTGTGTTAGAATACAACTTCACATAAAATGTGTTTCCAGGAAAAGAAGAAAATTGAAGAGAAACCTGAAGTTGTTTCAAGACTGATGCTGAGCTATCCTATCTCTCGTTTCCCTGGAACTTGGGCTGATGAAAGTATCTCTTCCATGGTCACAATTTTCTCTAGGTTAGTTCTGAAAATCTTTACCCTTGTTTTAGGGATGGGAAACAACAACAACAACCAACCAACCAAACAAACAAAAACCTTGTTTTCCATTTCATTAAACCAAATATCCAATCTCAAGTTGTTTACGTTCTCAATCCCCTTAAAATATTGGCATCATATGTAGTTTTTTATTCTTGAGAATTTTCACTTATTATATCATGGATGTCCCCCATGTTCTTAAACACTCTTCTAAAAAACTTTAATAGCTTTGAAATATTCTTTCAGTTGAGTGTATCATAATTTGTTTAGCCAGTCCTCTAATTTTGGTCTTACAGTTATTTTTTTTGTAATGTTTTTAACCATTAAATAATGCTGCTATAATAATGCTAAGTAACACCCATATATATACATATATATTTTTTCTTTCATCTCATTTCCGATCATGTTCTTAACATAAATTACCTTAAGTATAATTGGTGCGCCAGGGGATAGATAGGGTTACCTCCAAGGACTTCCCTCCACATACTGCTAAATTGCTCTAGGCCTATTTCCCATGTGTGAAATGTTTGGTGACACTGCTTGAAGGTTTCTATGAGAAAACCCATTATCAAATTGACTGGAAGCAGCAATTTCTGTTATCAAAGTAAATCTATTGTTATCATTATCGGAATGGATTATTTTGTTTGCCCGAATGGAGCTGATCACTGAGTTTCACTTTAAGTTAATTAGATGAACTATCAATTGCAAAGGTTGTGAAACACAGGTATTAGGCAACAAGCTCATCTAAGCAAGGGAGGCCCTGCTGCAAGGCCTGTCTTTCTACCATCACCGCCCCCCCAGGACAACAGCAGAGGCTGAGAGCAGGGGAGTCAGGAAGCATGGCCTGGCTGGTAGATCGGCCATTTCTGAGTTCAAGGCCTGACTCTGTACCCTGGTAGCTGGGTAACTGCGAGCCAGGCTCCTTTTCCTCCTCTACGTAATTTAGGTAATAGTGCCTTAATTCGAAGGACGTGTGAGGATTAAGTGGGAAAAGACACTTATCACAGTCCTAGGTGAATGGTAAGCATCCAGGAAGCACTTATTTTTTAAAATTATTAATTCCCATCTCACAATTGTCTATGGAACTTCAATATTTGGAGTAGGTGAAAGGGGAAATAAACCATCTATTTGGGACCAGAAGTTTCTAAACTTCACACAGCGTTCTTAGCCTTTTGTGTCAGTAAGGTCATTGAAAGTCAAGATCATCATCATCGTTATCATCATCATCACCACCATGGTGGTAAACAAGGCAGTAGGGGCTTCAGAGACATAGTCTCTGGGAGACTAGTGCCTCCCACTCTGTCCTTGGTCATGATTTCCTTCCTTCCTCCTTTTTTCCCTCCCTCCCTTTCTTTCTTCCCCTCATTAAAAAAAAAAAAAAAGATTTTATTTATTATTTGAGAGACAGAGAGAGAGAGAGAGAGAGAACACATGAGTGGAGGAAGACCAGAGGGAGATGGACAAAGAGACTCCGCATGGAGCATGGAGCCTGCCACAGAGCCCCATCCCACAACCCTGAGATCATGACCTGAGCCAAAATCAAGAGTCAGATACTTAACTGACTGAGCCACCCAGGTGCCCCTGGTTCTGACTTTCTACTGTGCATTCTGGGCCACAGGCCTCCTGCCAGCCCCCACTCTGCCTCTTTGGGCAACAGGTTTGTGGGAGGAAGAATCAGTCCTCATGCTTTTGAGTCTGAGGCGCACCCTTCTTGGCCCCAGATATATGGGCAGGGCATTTCTGCCAGGGCAAATGCTCTCCACACTTAAGCACAGCATCTGCTCCATCAGAAAGTGGGCTTCCTTCGAATCTATTCCTTCCTTTGGCCGACCACAAACAAAAGGAAGCAGCTGCAGAAGCACACACAGATGTCAGGGCCTCGGCAAGATGGCTGCCTGCACGGGGGAGGTATGGGCCCACTTCAGCAATCTGCTCCACGTCTAAACCCTAAGCAGGCAGAAGCTAGGAATCCTAACTCCAGTCCCAGATAAGGAGTGAGAAAGAATCATCAGAATCCTCTCTGCTTCACTCTTCAACCAAAACGATGCCATCATCTTTACAGCGACGCAATAAGCATAGCCCTGACTCTGAGGAACGGAAGAAATGGTTGTCTACCATCTCTCCCCAAAGTGCTCTAAAATCAGTCAGGGGTGTGGCTGGACGGGACTGTGCCTGGAATCTGTTCTATGTTGCTGCAGGTGTAGAACACATGCAGGGACAAAAAACAAAAACAAAAACATTATTTTAAAATAAATAAAATGGACCAAACGTAGGGGAAACTTGGATATTCTGTAGTTTTGTCTTTGGGATGTCACTGGGTGTTAAGAAACTCCTAATGCTGGCTTACTCCTTCTTAGAACATGGAGAAATGACTCCTCATCATCGAAGTCAGCCACATTTGAACACCCGTACCCTGTGATTCCAGGGATATGCTCGGCATCGGGAAAGGTGAGTTTCATACCGCAGGTTACACGAGGAACCACTGGCAATGGCTGTTCGAAAAGAAACCCAAAAGTCCAGCTGGGAGTCCTGAACCGAGCTGGTCCTGCTGAGGCTAGCCCTCCACCCCAGGTGAGGTCCTGAACCATCCTTCCAACTTTGTCCCCTTTCACAGACACACACATGGAGCACTGCAGGCCCGTGGCAGCCGCCGCCTGGGTCATAGCCCTCGTGGCTCTGTGTGTGATTGCTGACCTTGCCTGTCCTTGGCCTTTGTGTGCAGGCTCTGCTCAGGTGGGAGGCAGTTGTACAGGAGTGGGATTTAAGGTGTCAGCTGCTCAAAAACCCACTGCCCAAGACCTTCACTCGACCTTCTGTTAAATTCATGAAACAAGGAGTCCATTAGACAGAGCTGGTTCTAATACCTCGACAGCCTAAGGAAGCAAACAAAAACCCAAGTCTGTCAAGGCCTCATGGAGAAATCAGAACCTAAGGACAACCAACCCTAAGCAGCCAACTGGGCTTTTCCAAGGAAGGCAAATAAGTTACAGCCAATCAAACAATGTCCTTGCGTTGCCTCTACCTGTTCTCTATTCTCCGTAAGCCTTTCCCCTTAGCTCCAGTCTGTGGAGCACTCCTAACCATTTCTGGTTCGAGGCTACCCCATTTGAATGGATTTTTGCTCAAATAAATTCTTAAAAAAAATTTAACATGCCTCAATGGACTCTCTTAACACCTCCTTCACCCTGCTCCACTTTTTCTTTTTTCCACAGCATTTACAACAAACAGACTGTATACTCTACACTTATTTTTTATGTTCAATGGCCACTAGAACAGAACGTGGGCTGCATGAGGTCAGGCATCGTTACCTGTTTTGTACACGGGTATTTTAAGCATTTTGAACGAAAGTGGCTGGCACACAACAGGTACTCAATAAATATTTGTTTCATAAACGCATGCTTCTTAGCCAACCTAATTTAGATTCTAGTTAAGCAAGTGATACGTCCATGGGCCAAGACCCATTCATCTATTTGAAATATTTACCCCCACCTCCTCACCCCTCAGGCTCCAAGCCGCTCCTGGCATCCACAAAGCAGTTAGCTCTGACATTTTGCCAAACAATCACTGTCACTTGGTAAAATTGAGGAGGAAGTAAAATATTTACTGAAGCAGAAGCTCTGGGGGGCAGTAGCCTGGTTTGTTTTCACTTAACTAATGATGTCCATTGACACCCCACACCCAGCTTGGTATTTATTTCTGCCGCAAAACAAGCAAGTGTATGATTTTGATCCGTGATTCAAGAATATTCAAGGTTTTTGTTAAATCTACCAATTGTTCATAATGCCATTAACTAAAATGAGAAAAGATCCTTGCTTAAATGGCTTTCCATCCTCAGAACGCCTCCTGCATTTGTTTCCTGTACATGTTTGAGAGCGGTCTTGAAAGTATGCAAGAGAACAGAGGACACAAATAAAATTATACTGAAGGTGGGATCTCTCGGTTTCTTCCAGTTGTTGAGAGGTAGAATTAGGGCAAATATATAATTTTTTGCCCAAATCAGGACAAGTGGCGTAAACTGGGACATCTCGGGCAGATTGTACATACAGCTGTCTTAGATACAATCAGCTTCTATCACATTCAAAGATGGGAAAGGGCTGACAAAGATTAGGGCATTTGACATGTGAAAAGTTCTGTGGTTTGCATCCTCCTTGGTTTGAACTCAAGGGTCACAGATGTTGATCCAAATATTCACATTGCCAATTTACATTAATTTCACTAGTTTGTAAGTATCAGGCAAGAGTGTTCAATAAATGACCTAGCAAATTAATCTACTTCCCCCCATTAGTTTCTGACTCTTTAGCATGACAATATCAGATACCCTGTTCAAGCAAAGGCCAGGCCAGCTTGGAGCTGACGGGTTCTGATTCCTCCACCGAGATGCATCTGTCTACTCACTAACCCCCCAACCTCGCGCCCCGGCCGCCCCCCTCCCTCCCCGCACAGTCCCCTCCTCTTTCCAACCAGGCCCCAGATTTTTCAGTTCTTGCAGTACAATCAGAAGAAGTGAGAGAAGACCCTGATTTTCCAGAGGGACCAGACAGTCTGAAAAGGTAAAGACGTCTTCAACATCATTAGCAGTTCATCTTCTAAAACCTCAGGGCAGCCTCTAGGCAGCCCCTCCCGCAACCCCCCCTCCTCTTTCTCAGTGTCGGCTTATCAAATTAATGAAGCCTATCTAGATGGGAGGAAGCTGGGGCAGAACACTGGCTTAAGAGCGATTCAGTGCAAACCCCTCCTTCCCTTTAAGAAAAGAAGTACAAATAATGGGGGGGGGTTTGACCAGAATTTCTTTCTTTTACAATGAGAAGAGGACAGGGAAGGGGTGTTGGGGGTGGGGTGGGCCAGGGTTGCTCCTAGATTGCCTCCAGTTTCCCCGAGAACGAAGGAAGAGATGTCTATTTACTTTCCCTGACTGAACATTTGCATGTTAAAAAGGCGCAGTTCCTTTGTGGGAAGGATTTACTACAGCCCTGCATTTTCTACTTGACAGAGCAGAGTGCTGGGCTAGGGCTCCAGGTAAAGGATAAAGCAACTTCCCAATGTTCCCTCTCACCTTTTCATAAGAGAGCGCCATCCCTCACACAGAGTCTTGGGCAGGCCAGGGTGGGATTTCTGCAACACTGTGAAGAGTGTGGAGTGGGGAGGGAGCAGGAGATAGATCCCACCCTGCGGGCCCCTGGGCTGCCAGGCCCCCAAGCGCCAGGCAAAAGCGCCAGGCCTCCCAGTTCCCCCGGAACAGCATCCAGAGAGGCAATTTTCAGTGCGAGGTACAAAATACATCAACATCTCTCATCTCGTCACTGACCTAAATATAGACAATGACTTCAAGGGGAAAAAAAAGTTGCACATTCTTTTATACCTGCAAATGCAGCAAGAGCTCTTCAAACCAGCACTGGCGGTGAGGAACAATAGAAAACCAGTCAGATGTGAAGGGAGAAGAGAGGAGAGAAGGGTGTTCTAGAATGATCGCTGTGATAAGACCCTGGCAGGTTCTCAGCTGAACATCAATCCTCATTTGTAACCTGGGGCCCCTGCGATATGGCTCTGGGAGTGGTTTTGTGGCCCCTGTCTGCTTTTGTGTGGGGAGCTCTGGGGGGAGGAAGTGGGCCTGTGTCCAGCATCTGCAAGATTGGGCTCTGCGCTGCCTCAGGCAGGTCTCTGAGTCAAAGAAAGGGGCCACTTCACTGAAAAGCCATTTCCTTCTCATCCCAGAAGAGCGTGCTGTTGGTTTCTTTGTTGTTCTCCAGTAGAGCAGCCATCCCTGACAGCCACTTTTAGTCCTCCATGATCCCAGTCTGCCCTTCCACGTCATTTAAGCAAAACTCACAGAGGACTGGGAAGCTGATGTGGGTCAGCTCACTTATTTGGGTGACAAGGGGTGTTCCAGAAAGATTACTTTTCCCTTATAGTATTAACTCCCACTTGGGTAAAGTTCCTAGGAGCCCCTACCTTTTTATTAACTTGGGGATTATTCACCTGCTGGGTGAAGAGAAGGGCCATATGAGAAGCTTTTATGAACACGAATCCTATAACTAGGGACCTTGAGAAAGATATCTGAACAACACATTTAGTATGGAGAGAACGGGTGTTGTCAGCAATTAGGACACAACTGTGGGTAATCAATGGCTGAGGAGAAGTCACATGTCTCTCACATATTTTCACTGCCCTTCCCTTCACTCAGACAACTATCTGCATAAGAACAGCCTGTGTGTGGCTCCCCAGGAACATAACTGCCTGCTGTTAGGGAACCAGCAAGCACTTCAGGCTTAAGCTATCCACAACTCCAGCACTGAGGCTGAAACCCAAACTCATGCTCTTTTGTGTTAGCAAAGCACCCACGAATGCACCATCGGTTTGTTTTTTCAGAAGAGCCTTATCCTTTGAAAAAATAATAATGGAAAACCACAGAACACATCTTATACAAGATCATGAAAGCAAGCTAAAGGCACCACCAAGGAAGAAATAAAATGAAAGCAGTGAAAAGAATCCCAATGAGAGTGGAGGACAAAAAGAAAGTACACCAGAAGCTCTAGCTGAACACGACGACAAAGACAAGGTGTTAGCTAAGGCAGACCCAGATGTGCCCGAGATGAGTGTATGGTCTCGGTGCACGACAGTCTGGACAGTGACCTCTCCGTGGCTTCCCTGGCATGGGGGAACCCTGTGGGACTCACCGTTCTTTTAAAATGTGATGCTGAACCAGAGCATGGAAAACAGGAGTCTACAGGGCCTCAGAATTCAAGACACTGGAAGGATGGCAGAAAAAAGAGCTCTAGATTTCAATTACCAGTTTGAGGTTACCATGACCAAGAACAGGAATCTAGTTGCTTTATGATTTGCAAAAAAAAAAAAAAAAAAAAAAGAGAGAGAGAGAGAGAGATTCTCAGCAATGCCCTTCTTCAACAAAGACTGAATGCTGATAGTTTCTAAAAAAAAAAACACTGGGGTGAAGTTACTTGGAGCAACAGGGAAGTCCTTCCAGAAAGTTTGCTTTTACTAGGGTTCTGCTTCTCCATGCAGTCCCTTGGCAGTACCCTCCCTGAGATAGGTGCATGCAATTAAAAATTACCAGCAACTAGAGGGGGAGAAAAATAGACAATAATTTGGTCAAGAAGAAATATGCCTAGAGTCATTTTTTTCCAATCCAATATCTTCGTTAATTAAGCATTTTCCAACCTATGCTGAGAATATGAATAGTAATCTAATACTATACTACTCATTACTAATAAAACATATTTATGAAATGGAAATATAATGTGCCTATTTCCAAAATGTGGTTATAAATGACTTACTCTAAGCCACAATTTAAAATGGCTTGAGAAATGAGTCTTTAATAAAGAATTGATGAGGATGATGACTGCTGATAATAATTCTATTTGGTGAGATTATGTGGTTTGCTATGGCAATTTGAGCTGAGGTGATTGCCTCAAAAATTACTGCAAGTAACTAATATAGGGAAATTTAATTGATGATAAATACAGCAGTGGTATGTCAACTCTTGAAAAAGTGAGCATGTAATTGAGGAAGCCGGCATCACCTTGCCGGCTGATTATGTTCAGTCATTATAGTGCTGTCAGGATGTTATTTGTCTGACATATCTGCACATAGTAGGGATTTAAAAAGTGAGTGAATAAGCACCTATAATTATTCCTCAATGAGGGTTCCTATATGCAATTATAGTTAATCATAAGCCCATTAACACTGAGGAAAAAACAATTACAGTATGGTTTAGGACGGAGCCATAATGCTACGTGTAAGAGTCAGTGGAGTATGTGTGCAGCACGCTCAGAAAGCTTTGACACTAGGACACTAGGATCCGCTTGAGCTTTCTGAAAAGGCGAGAAAGACACGGCAGCAATGGTATTTCTATACGAATAGGTCAGGGTGTCTCGACTTGAGCAAAGCATGTGACATGACCTCATTCACTATTCTTTGGAGCGCAGAGAGTTAAGTATCCTGGCAGATCCGTAGAGCTTTCATATACAAGTGGGATCGTACTAAACACTAAGCACCGTCCTAGACTCATCATGGACTTGAGAATCTGGGGAGGGCAAACCAACGAACCACCAGTTATATGCCATATAATCAACGATACTTGTCGCGGTGACTGTGGTGTCCGCGCTTCAAGGAGAGGCAGGCTGACCCTGGGCCAGAGAAGTCTTTGCAAAAGAAGCAATTCTCTTTTCTTTAAAGGGCATTTTGCTGGCTGATGAATTATGGTCTTTATTTATAATCTAAAACCAAACCAAACCAAACCAAAAGCACACAAAGGAGCGCTGGCCTCAAGAGCTGGTTATGGGGTGGAAATCCTCGGCGATGCCCCTCCCTCAGGATCCTGACAGACTAGATTCTCTGTTTGTTTTGCTTTCACCAGAAATATTTCCATTTTTGTTTTGACTCTTCTTGACTCTGTCCATTGGTGCATATATTTTTTCTTTTTTCTTTTCTTTTCTGCCCAACCCCTGTTTTAGTGAGATGTAATTGACATACAGCACTGCTTCAGATTAAGATGTACAGCATGATGATTCTACATTGTGAAATTATTACCAAGTTCCCAAATAAGTTTAGTTCACACCTATCATCTCATACAGATATGAAAAAAAAAAGGTGGGGGGGGGAGGTTTTTTTTTCCTTGTGATAACTCTCGGCACCGACTCTCTTAACTTTGGAATTTACCATACAGCAGTGTTAGCTCCAGTCCCCATATTGTACATTGTATCCCTAGCAGTCATTTATCTTATTACTGGAAGTTTCACGTTTTGACCACCTTCCTCTCATTCTTCCTCCCCCTGAACCCCAGCTGTCTACGAAGTAGTGCTTGCATTAAGCCTTAAAGGACAAACAGAAGTTTATGAGTCAGAGAAAGTGTGGCCAAAGCCTTTCATGCAGAGAAACAGCTGTAGGAAGACAAGAAGAGCAGTTGTATTTGAGGAACTGCCGCGGTGGGTCCCAGAGGATGCATGAGCCAGGGAGAGGAGATGAGGCTGTGAAGGTTGACAGGGGGCAGATGATGAAGTTGGATGACATATCAAGGGGTCTGGATTCTACTGTGTAGTGATGGACAAGCCCTAGAGGAATTCTGCTTTCCAGTTGTATGAGTGATTTGTATACTGGTGTAGTAAAGGAAGAATGACAAAATTACACGAAAAAGAAAATAAAGCTTAGCCGGCCAGGAAGGATGAGTATTAATACTTGAATACACAGATTCGCAAGCAGAACTGCTCTTGCATGATGCTGGGACAGTCTTGTCTAAATGTGGTTCGTATTAAAAGATTTGAGGTTTTTAACTGATGGTGATAATTTTTGTGTTAGTTTTTACTCTACTCTGTATTGGTCAGATGACATTTGGGATCTTACACACAGATCTAGGAATCTTATTATTATTATTTTTTAATGTATCAATTAGGGGCACCTGGGAGGCTCAGTGGGTTAAAGCCTCTGACTTCAGCTCAGGATCCTGGGATCCAGGATCCTGGGATCGAGCCCCACATCGTGCTCTCTGCTCAGCGGGGAGCCTTCTTCCTCCTCTCTGCCTGCTTCTCTGCCTACTTGTGATCTCTATCTGTCAAATAAATAAATAAAATCTTTTAAAAAATCTATCAGTTATTATGGGCATGTCTGAAAGAGGACAACCTTTGTAACAAAGGGTTGTATGATTATGTTATACAAGGAATAATGGAAGGAACTGGGAATGGCCAATTTGGGAAAGAGAAGGTAGAAAAATATGAAAGCTTCTTTTAATTCTCTAAAGGCTGGAGAAGGAGAAGGTTTACCCCACCTCACAGCATCAGAAGAAGGTGGAGGTGTACATGGAGACTGATATTGGGTGAATGCAAGGAAGGACTTTCAGATCATTCCATATCCAAAAAATGGAAATGAATGACAAGCAAGGACTTGATAGTCATTGCGACAAAGAATTCTTGGTCTTGGCAAGAGGTTGAGCTACATGATCTTGACAATCCTTTCTACCCCCAGATCCCATAAGGTTGTCAATACAGGCTGGCTCTATCAGATGTCTGTAATTTCAGACATATAGTCTATATCTCCCCTATATATCTATATATCCCATAGAGTCTATATCTCTGAAAATCTAGCTCATGTTAAATAATCACCAATTATTTTGCACACCGTGGTTTTTGAGAAGAGTCAAAAAGAAGACCTGATCCTACCATCTCACCTTCCCTCAAGAAGGCACTCAACGTGATCCCATGGACAATTACTGACCTCTTCTGAAACTGGGGATTGATCCCAATTTGGCACTAGTGAGGAAGGAGAAATTGTCAGTAATAGTTATATGAACAATGGAGCTTAAAAGGTACTGTGAGGATACAAAGGATTCCTTTGGACTATAAAACCAAAACAATAAAAGTGATATTGACAGAGCACATAGAGCATATCGGGTGCTCCCCACTCTGGTTTCAAGGCTCTAAGAAGATTAGCAAAAAAAAAAAAAAAAAAAAGAGAGAGAGAGAATTTCTTTCCAAACTTGTACCAATGACACAATAATGATCAACGAAATCCCTCGGAGAATAGGAGAGGTTTCAACTTTCATAAGCAAGGGACACTCAATGAGGTCATGATGAGTAGGTTTCCAATTACTTGTCGCTACAGCAGCAGAAGTATTAATTTCATACACCAGAGATCTATTTCCACCTATTATTTATTAGAAAATCCTTAGTGTAAAAATTTAGACTGCTGTTTTAAATTTTTAATGATTTCTAAAAGCTCCAATGAAGGTCTCTGCCTCTGTTTTGGGCAAAATAATACCTAAAATCTCAAGATGAAAAATCTGGATTAACGAAATATTTTAAAATGCCCTGACATCAAGTCCCACACCCAACCCCAAGTCCCCTCTCAGAACCTCCAGAATGAGGTGATCCTGTCTGATGCATTCCGTTCACCTGCAAGATAAACACACCACTCCCTGCTTACTGAAAAGGCGCACATACACCAGCATCTTCTTTTACTGACTAGGGGATGGGGCCTTGCTGATGCCAGTGACCAAACGAGAACACAAGGGTACCTCTTCCCTGATACATGTATGAAATATACTTACACATCAGAAACATAACTTCACACCCGAGCATGGGTCTCCGATATGTGGCCAAAAAAAAAAAAAAAATCATATGACGTGGACATGGTAAGTGAGGAACAAAGACCAGCATGTTCCCGGTTGACTCCCCATACATTTGAGTAGGGTTTGTTTTCCTCTAAATGGGTGGGAGGCTTGAGACAGTCTAAATACAGCAGGAATTTTGCCTGGTATCTTCTTGCTAGAAGTTCTGCCTCAAAAAGTAAGGATGTACAAAAGTCATGACTTAAAAATTTTTCCTTAAGATGGAAGACCTTCATATTACAATGAAACATGCAGAAAAGCAAAGGTCCACATGATCACATAATCTGTATAAACAAATGATCTTTAAAGCTTGCTGGGCGGTAAGTTTGAGAATCTGCTATTTGTGTGTCTCATCTTTCCGTGACCAGCATGGGCCCTTTCTCTAAATTTTTAATAATAACCTTGGAAGGAGGGAGACACCTCTCCTTTATTTCTAGTTAAGAGAAACAACAACAGGCCAGAGAGCATAACAGTAATTTATGATTTTGCTGGTATATTATCATCCCGTAATAAGTGCAACTTGAAACTGCCAATTATCTCATAAGAGGGGTATCACCTTTTCTGCTGTGAATGACTACATCAATACATGTAGGTTCAGTCCCCTCGCTCTTTGGCGGGTCACTGGCGGCTTCTCAGCAGCAGAAAGCAGCTAGGACAGCACAGAGGGAAAAAAAACAAAAACAGTCAAGACGCCCAGCCTCTGGCTCAGGAACCAGGAGAAGGGCCAGAGGAAGATGAGAAAGAAAGGGGGCGGGGAGCAGCACGGCACCCGCCCGGAGCGGTCCCTAGGTCACACACACACACACACACACACACACACACACACTCGCGGTGCTCGGCAGCAAACTCAGTTTACAAAGAGACATCTGTTCCATTACTCCAATGCATTGTGGCTAATTACATCCTGGCCCGTCTGTGAAATGACAGCCACTTATTCTCCAGTGAACCGTAAAATCTGTACATGTTCGATTCGGCGAGTGGGAGAGCAGAGGAGTGGAGCAGCCAAGGGGAAAGAGAAAAGACAGGAGAAAACTGAAGACATCATGCTTTCCGGCAAGATAGTCGTGGTCCTCCCGGCAGGAAGATGATGAGAAACAGTGCTTCCACCCGTAGTTCAGAGGCCCTAAGTTGAAGATGAAAGAATTTGTTCTCCCAGCTGTTGCTTTTCCTTCCTAGGCAAAGACCGCAGGGCTGGGGGTGGGTGGCGCGCAGCTCTCCATCATCATTACCCCAGGGTTGCAGCTTGGGGACAGACCCACTTGCCCATTTGCTTCGGTCTCCAGGGCCTTATAAAAAGAGGCATCTGGTCAGAACCAGGGTGAGGCTGCTGATGGGGTGGGGGTGGGGGTTCTCCTCTCAGCTCTCAGGAAAGTAAATAGCTGTATCCTTTCTCACACTGAGGAGACCCTCCGTGAAAGTGAAAGTCTCTGATAGACTGTGGGTGGGGGGCGGGCTTCCTGAAGAGTGGGAAGAAATCTACACTGAGGATTTGGAAGAAGAAAAATCAGGGATAGAAGCTGGGAAAGCGGGCGGAAAAAAAAAAAAAGCGATTTTGGTTGATATTAAACTTGATCCCAAGGAAAATCCCGAATCACTTATGCAACCTGGTGATGGACTTGAGGGAAACAGAAATGGAAAACAGAGCATGCTGCCATTTTGAAATTAGACTTCAAGCCACTGTTTCACTAGGGTTTCAGTAGGAAACTGATCTTCACTCCCACACAAAAGCGTTCTGCCCGAGGAGTTATACACTTCTGGCCGAATCTGTATTACGCAGCTGATGATATTATGGGTTTCTAGTGTGGTGAAACACGGACCTTTGATCCCCTTGGAACAATACTATCTTCTATGGATCACACCACTGGCTTGAAGGACCTGGCATCTCTCTGAAGGGGAGGGAGACCCTGTAGTTTCTACCTGCTGCCACCACGAGACACAGCCTGTTTCCACTCTTGGACACCCAAGCTGCCACCCCTCTCTGAGGCCTGGGGATCCTGGCGACCAGCCAGGTTGTCTAAACAGTGCCTCTCGAGCTTGAAGGTGCAGAGCAATCACTGGGATTGTGGCAAAATGCAGATTCTGGTCCAGGAGGTCCTGGGTACGGCCTGAGCTTCTACCCTTCTAGCAAGTTCCAAAGCGAACCTGAGGCTGGCTCCGTGGAGAGCAGCAAACCTCTATAATACCCCTCCCCCCACATATACGCATACATTTCCGCCCGGTATTAGTTGGGCTAGTGTGGAGGAGCAGCGGGGGAATCAAGCAGAATGGGTTGAAACTGAAGCAGCGCATATAAAAGCTCTGGGAATTTGACTAATTTCACGTCAAAGTCATTTTCACAACTCTGTATTGACACAGATCATCAAACGGGGACCAACCCTTTTGGGGTGAGACCAGAGGAGAATTAAGTATAGTTAGAGTGAGGGTGTGAAACATGAAATAGTCCTGATTTTATTTTTTACTCCAAGAAGTTCATGTTGTACAGTTCCCAGGGGAAAAAGCCATCTTCAAAGAGTCCTGGACTTTTACCCACGTTCTCCCAATACATTTCCAGTCAGGTGAAGAAGCACAAGCTTTGGCAAAAATCCCAGTTGTAGGGACAGGGCAATAAGGTAAGGGGAATTCCCCTCTTCTGATGTATGTTCTTGCATATAGTAATTGGTTTAAACTAAAGTTAACTAAAGTTTAACTAGAGTATATGTCTTTGATAGGAGCTGAAGCTCAGAGAGAGAGATGACCCTTTTCATCCCAGCTCTGAGAAGGCCCCAGGTGCTAGCCAGGGGCTCAAGTACTTCTGGTTGCAAGCATGTTAATAGATTTCTGTCCTATGTGGTGGTGATGGGAGATTTAGCTTATGCCTCAGGGAGCCTGATACTACAAATGCCAAGTGTTCCACGAATGCCGCTGACTGACTAAAGATTCTCGAGTTCAGCTTTCATTTATTATTTGAGGTGTCCTAAGACTGATTTCATTTGGGGTGCCTGGGTGGCTCAGTCATTAAACTTCTGCCATCAGCTGAGGTCATGATCCCAGGGTCCCGGGATTGAGTCCCACATCGGGCACCCCGCTCTGCAGGAAGCCTGCTTCTCCCTCTCTCACTCCCCCTGCTTGTGTTCCCTCTCTTGCTATGCCTCTTTCAGTCAAATAAATAAATAAATAAAATCTAAAAAAAAAAAGAAAAAAAAAAAAAGACTGATTTCATTTTGGTCTTTGCCATATTCCTTCCAGAGTTTGAACCTATGGGTTTGTATGAAGCAGAAAGCAATAAGTAGCTTATAATGTGTGCGCAGGTCCTCCCAGCAGTGGGAGACAACATACAGACACCCAACACAACACTGCACATTCACAGGCCTGCAAATTAGTTTTAAGACTGAAAGGAGCCTAGAAGTGATCTCCTAAGGCCTCCCCATTTCACCAATGCGGACCATCTGCATTCTACTCAATGACCCAAAGTCACTGAGACAAAATGAGTGACTGGGCACCGTCAGCTCCTTGACCTGAACCCAATCTTCCTAAATCTCATTTGGGGGTTTTTCTATTACACCCTGCTGCTTCTCACCCAGGTTTAATACAACTTTTTCAAAGAGGCCCTTTATTTTCCTTCCTGTGACAACAGGAGAGTCAAATACTATTTCCAGGAAGAAGGAATATACTGCAGCTCAAAGGAAGCAAATCTAAATGCAAAATTTTAAGAAAAATTCCACCCGTATAATGGAAAAACGAATAACCTTATCATTCAGGGAGCTGATCATCAGGAACGCATTTTTCTGCTTCCCACTGGAGGTAAGGAAGCCCCGGCTGAGGTGATCTGGGGCTGCAGCAGAGGCTACTGGGGTTCTGGGAGAGAGGGCGGATTACACAGAACGTCCACGTGGAGGCCAGGAGACGTGGTCGATCCCTGTGGCCCTTGGTGCCCTGCGGCTGACATGCCCGTAAGAAGACGTCAAGACGCACTGTTCTGTCTCCTTCCTTAAACAGCAGTTTCTACAGCTAAACCACACTAGTTAATGTACCAAAATAATAGTTCCATAAAGAAACAGATACATACAAGTAGGAGCAGAAATGTGTTAAAGAGACGAGACAGACATTTACATTTTGGCCACTCAATCCGTGTGTCCATTTTACACTCCTATCGTCCGCCAACTTATCGGTAAAAGCAGCAGATCTAAAAAGGGCAGCTGGGAGAAACCTATCAATACCATAAAATCCCAGGCTCATACAGGGTAAGATGACACAAGCAGGCAGTCGGCTGGTGATAGGGAATACCCTCAGAGGGTTGTTAGAAGAACTATTTCTAATTCAAAACAACAGTGATAATCAACTTTATTCAATTATCCACTTCTGCTGTCTTGATGCCATGGTTGGGGGTGGTCAGATTACCAATTAAAAATGGAATACCACAGTTCCAGCAAGCAAGCCCCAGGGGCTTAGCAAAGTGTTAGAGCCCTCCTTTGATAGGATAGCAAGGGCTCTTCGCTGCCTGACACATGTGCATTTCTCCAAAGGCCAAGGAATGCTGGAGAGCTTGGACTGACTTTATTCTTGATGGAATAGTTCATTACTCTCACTTATAAAACAATACTGTTTTTACTATGATTCCACTATTTTTCCAAGATGGTAGGAGGCACTTACAGACCTTTCATTTGCTGAAGGTTACTAACCCCTGTCCTACTCCGACTGAAATCTCTTTTCCCAGAAGAGCACAGTTCAGCTCTGAGACAGGGCAGAAGAGCTTTCTCCTACATTGCATTTACAATTATTTTATAATGCTGTTAATTGTAAGGATGATAAACACTGTTTCAGCTGAACAAAAACCATGTTGTCCAGTCTGCATTAGATGAAAAGGATGGAGGATAGCCGACCGAAAGATCTGTCCATTTTAGGTTATACTCCCAGTCTGGGAATGGTCTGGCTAGGCAAAGACTGGGTTTTAGGTACATTTTTCTGGATCATCATTACTATATTCCATTCCATTATATTATATTCCATTCATATTATGATGGAAGGTGTTGGAGGCTGCCTTGTTCATACCTAGCTAACAAATCTTCAAGTTTGATTGGTTCCAAGCCTACACCCCTTTTTAAAAAAAAGATTTTATTTATTTATTTGAGAGAGAGATAGAGACAGCGGCAGAGAACATGAGCAACAGAGATAGTTGGAGACAGCATAAGTGGGGAGGAGAGGGAGAAGCAGGCTCCCCCCCGAGCATGGGGCCCAATGCGGGGCTTGATCTCAGGACCTTGGGATCATGGCCTGAGCCAAAGGCAGACGTTTAATTGACCCAGCCACCTAGGCACCCCCAAGGCTACTCTTAACAGCAATAATAGCACGTACGTGAATCTCCTATTAATTTTCAACCAGGCACTAGATTTTTAACTTTCTTTTTTGGGATGTTTCCCCCAAAATGCTGCGTTTTGGCAATATTTCCCCATACCACAGATATTCACCTACACCTAGAGTCCCTCCTTCCCTCCTGTCTAGTATCAGTTTGAGCCTAATTTGGGGGAGGAGAGTACCCATTAAGTAGTGTTCGATCCTTCTTCTTCACCTCTGAGCACCCCTGCTTGGTCCATTTAACTAGCTTGGGAAAAGCAAGAGGTCTTTCTTAGAAAAAGGAATCCTAAGCTCAGTAAAATGCATTTCTGAGAAAAGGATTCTGGAAGTCTGATATTCAGGCCCCTGAGTCTAAAATTTTTATTTTTGGTTCTTCTAACTTATTTGCTTTTTCCATTTATTTCTTGTAAAATGGGCTTATTGTCTGAATTTTCTATAGGAAAAATGGTGTCATGTTTAGGACAAGATACTGTTTTGCACATTTTAATTCCTTTCACCCTATGATGGAAAAACCATTATTATTATTATTATTAAACACTCATTACCACTTTCAAAGCATCCCACTAGAATCAAGCTGTGGTATGCACCTTGGTGCCCTGCCTTATGACGGCAAGGTTAACGAAAGAGATGCGACTTGCCTGGCCACTGGATACAGTGTCAGTGACATAGCTCTAAATAAATTTCCGAGGTCTTCTGACCAGTGGCTGAAGTCACTTGAAAACATTCACTCTACACAATCAGGTGAGCTAAGTGTCGAGCCTTGGCCAAGTTCCCCAATAAAGCTGAAACGCCCTTTCAGAGAGATTTCTGGAAGCCAGGTGGCCTGCACATCTGCAAATCTGGCTTGAGGACACCATTTGCAATCAAGAACCCGCTGGCATCGTTCCTTGTCAGAGCAGCCTATGATTCCCACACCTGCCCCACCCCATGCCTTACAGGCAACAGGGTCTGCTCGAAGAGAATCAGACAGAAGCATGTGAGTCTCATTTGGCACAGAAAGTTCACTGCTGTCCACCGACTCACAGATCAGATCCTACAAGGGCAAGGGGGTCAAGGGCTGAAGCCCTCGGGAGACACCCGTTCTTTACCAGGACGGGAGTTAAGAATCAATTTCTTTTGGCACGTTACCCCCAATTTTTCAAATCCGAACGATCGCGAACTAGCTCATCTTCTGCCATAAAGCACCCCTCCGTCCACCGATCTCTTCTTTTTTAAAAATGGAGGGCACTTTTTGTTGGCAAGCCTTCTATACCTCCCTCAAGAGGAATTGCATTTGGGAGCTGATATGCAGCGCGTGTGTACACCCAGCATGTGTTTTCTCGTTCCCACCCTACATTGTTTGTTGAAATAAATATGGAAATAAGCCTGAGCAAGACAGCCAAGCCAGCCAAACTGAAATAAATTCATCACTCATGGGCTCTCAAGGGAACGAAACCGTGCGTTTTTTTCTAAATGATTATTTCTGAAGCACTGAAGGAATGGCCGTATCACTAATGAGGCCCGCGCGCCATGACCGCTGATTATAAACGACCTGCAGAGAGACAAGGAGATGGTGGTGAGGAAGGGGAGCCACTGGGAAGGGGCCAGGGCAGGAGCTGTGAGCGGAGCTCCTGGTGGTGGCGAGCAGTGGAGAGGAGTACCCAGAATCACCACCTCCCCTCGCCCCCCGCCTCGCTGATCCAGCACTGGGTCCCCAGAAGAGCGTGGGACTTACTTGGCATAACTTCAGGTCAATGGAAAGATGTCAAAAGTGCCCCAAAGACAGACAAGCATCCTGTGTACCAGCACTTGTGCCCCATGAACAGCTCTCTACTCCTGTGCACGGAAGCCCCTGGCAGCGTCCCGGGGTGAGAAGAGACTTGGGTGGAGACGACAGTGACGTGCGCACCACATGAAGCCACCAAATGGTGCCATGGTTCCGGGCCCCGGAGAGCCTGCCTGATGGCAAGATCCCAGGAATACAGGAAGAGCCGGTGTAAGCACCGTTCATGAGATGCAATTCTTCCGCAGAGCTGGGGAATTCCGGGACCGGCTGACCCCACGGGACTTGCAAACAAACAAGGGGATCATAATGCTTGGATGGAGAGAGCCCTGGCAGATCCCGAGGAAACTTCTCAGAGATTCGTGTTTCAATCTCCTGGCGTGACCTGATGAGAATCACTCAGGAGAACACACTGGGCCATGTTAACAGCAGCAGCGAGAAGGCCCGGCAAGGAATATTCTTGACACATGAAATGACCCAGTCTCCAAGGGCAAGGGCAGAAGGACGTGGGTAGTACCTTCGTAAAATGAGTGTAAAATAAGTAACTCTTGGGGATATGGACAGCGCAGAGACTATAGTTAATAATACTGTGCTGCATATTTGAAAGTGGCTAAGACAGCAGATCCTAAAAGACCTCATTACAAGAAAAAAATTTTTTTTGGTAACTGTGTATGGTGACAGAGGGTAACAGGACTTACTGCGGCGATCCTTTGATAACGTATACAGATATTGTACACCTGAAACTAACATAATGTTGTATGTCAATGACATCTCAATAAAAAATAAATAAAATGGGTACATTATTTAACCCAAGGAAATGCACTAATTATTCTTACATCCTTATAGAAAGGTAGAGGCAGAAAGGAGCTTCTGCAGCCAGTCAGACAAAGATGCTGTGACAGGGCACGAGATAGGTCAGCGAAGCGTGGTGCTGGCCCACGTTCCTGAACTTCTGGAGGACGGTTTGCTCTGTTGGCCCTTTGCGGCAGCGTACTCTCTGGAGGCTCGGGTGGGGCTGCACGGCAGCTTCTCATCTGTCCCGTGCCTTCTTCTGCACACGCATTCAAGGGTGGAGAGTCCTATGTGGCCAGAGTAAAGCCCTGGGCTCCCAGCTCTGTGGACTCCAGGGGCACTCTAGCTGTTCTAGGTTATCAGCAGCTGGTCCCGTCACAGTGATTGTGAGAGAACCAAGGATTCTGGAGTATCACCCTCCATTTCCTAAATGTCCACAGGCATAGCAGTGCTAGAACCAAAAGACACGAGCTCGATCTAGTCTTTAAATGTCCCAAGGCCATACTGGTTTTTTTTTAAAAAAAAAAAAAAAGAGGAAAAAGAAGGAAACAAAAGACTAAGTCTAAAGTTGCACTCCGTTGACTTCCGCTTTTCAGCCTCGTTTGTTGCAAGACAGGCGCGTGCACTTCACTCCCTCCCCACGGCCCTCCTGGGCAACACAGAGCAGCAAAGAGAAAAGCAACACACAGCAGGCCCCAACATTCCTTCCCTTCATCACTGGGGTGAGGGCTATTTCCAGGCCTCTCTTTCTCTCTCATCTTCTCCACGTAGGGCCAAAGAATAAACAGGGGTTCTCAAATAATCCTAACAAAGAAAAGAGTTGAAAGTCACCCATTTGGAGAGGCAAGCTCCTTGCCTTGCCGCTTCCAACAGAGGAGCAGAGAGCGTCCCCCCAGATGCTGCCTCACAATCGTCTAATGAGTCTGACCCCCGGCCGCAGCTCTAAAAGGGTGCAGCGGCGTGTCAGTGTAAACAGCTAAGCCTAGTGTCATGTCAAGTGGTAACAAGGCCACTGCTGCTTTTTTACAAGCGCTGTGCACTTAGCAGATAAAAATGAGCATCCTATCGCCGGCCTCCACAAGTCACACTTATCAACAGTGAGAAGAAACAATGCTTTGTTTGATAGGTGTTGCTTGGTGCCGGGGATAGGAAGTCAAATTTCGTACAGGCTGCCCATTAGCATGATGAAAAGGCGAGGAACAGCTGCATTAACAGAATCTTTCTGCACGTGTCGGCTGGTAAGCCGTACAGGGCTTCCTGATGTTCCCGCCAATAAAGAGAACTAATTACCCTCCACAATGCCACCTGGGCTTGAGACAACCAATGTCAGGAAAGGGCTTTGACAAACACATTTATTTGTCCAGGACCAAGTCCAGGGCCAGCAACCTCCATTCTTCCCGGTATCACAGTGGAGCCAGATGCACACAAGATCAATAAAAGGTCCGGAGTTCACTGCAGGCTGGGAGCAGCACTACCTGCAGACGAGGCGGCCCCTGGGAGGAGGGAGGCTTCCAGCCACAGCAGTGGCGATGTTCCCAGCCCGCCCCAAGTACAGCTCTGCTCGGGGACCGGGACTGGACACTGAGCTGAAGTTCTCATTGGAAGAGAGCGGGGAGGTTGCAAAGATGTCAGACAGCGAGGGGGAG
Organism: Neogale vison; assembly: GCF_020171115.1. Lineage (NCBI taxonomy): Eukaryota > Metazoa > Chordata > Mammalia > Carnivora > Mustelidae > Neogale > Neogale vison. Next base: position 72,143,807 of record NC_058101.1, on the reverse strand, counting down.
TTGAAAAGAAGGGAGGGGTGTTTCATTGATGCTAAAGCTCTTGCTTTTTAACAGAAGTACTGTAAGCAGATGAATATTGGTTGACACTATATTATTGGTTGACACTATCATATTGCATTTCATATGCAAGGGAACTAGAGTACAGAGGAGATGAGCATATCGTATATCTGGAAAAGGAAGAGAAACGGCATTTACTGAGCACCTAGTGTGTACCAGTCATTTTCATATACATTATCGAGTTCGATTTCCATACTCGTGGGGGGTAGGATTTCTAGACATGCATACACATATGCACATATGCATACACATATGCACACAGACATACGCATACCACACACACACACACACACACACACACACAGACTGAGGAAAGCAAGGCTTAAGGAGATTAATCAACTTGCTCAAAATCACACCCCTAGGGCTGGATTCACACCTCGATCCCTCGGACTTGAAAGTCCCTGCTCAATCCACACCAAGCCGTCAGTGCTGAGCACCTAGCCTGCGCCAGAAGCCAGGTGATCTGATTTTTGGAGTTATTGGAGTCCCTTTGTCAAGCTGCTGGGACTTTCAGAAGCTCTCGGGCTGGCTTTACTGAGGTAAACAGCCCGCCTCCTTTTGTTAGTTGCAACAATTTCTTCAACTTCTTCCTCTAAAGAAAAGGTCGGACTGAAACTGTAGCTAGTGGCATCTGTTCTTGCCAAAGCTCTGTGTGTATCCATTTGATAATGGGGCTCTGACCACCACCTTATTTCCCTCAGCCCAACTCCTCCTGTACTGTAGATCTCAGCACACTATAGAGAGGACATGCCTGTCTTTCTCCTGAAGGCGAGTGTGTTACTGAGGCATGTCTCCTTCCTGGGTACGTGTGCTCCTGTTTAAAAAACACAGCAGACACTAACTTAGAATATCACCGTTTTAGATTTACCACTCAGTTCTAGTACGGGGAGGTACAGTGTTTCAAAAACTATGATCTAAAATGCTGACTTGCCATCAGGTCTTAATTACCCATGTTTAAGGACAATGTAAAAACGAAGCCGAACACCCGGTTACTTAATATTCGTGATAAGTTCATCTAGCCCATATTTTTACCTTTTCAGTTCCTCAAATCTTATGTTCGAGAGAAATTTATGGACTGCCTATTCATAGATATAGGTAAATTATATATAGTCGGTGTTTTTCTAGAAGTTACTCATAACGTACCTTAAATTGTTTGCATTTTCTAATGAAATGGCTACTATCCTGAGTTTAACAGTCAAGACTCTCCTGCTTGGTCTGGTCGCGTCCTAGTCTGGATCCCATCTGTTTCATGGTGGGGACCTCCCCTCATTTCCCAAGACCTCACTCAAAGGCCTGATGAGGCAACCTCCTGTGGGCGGCCTCAAGGCCACGGAGAAACAGCTCACCCGGCGAAGGGGAAAGCTTTGCCCACAGGGCCCCTGGGAGGTGCCATTTTCGTCTTCTATTGCACTGCACTGACATTTTTAAATTATAATGACTCCATATCCCAAATGAGTCCTAAGAACATTCTGAATCAGCTAATTAATAAATCAATTGCTCTTCAGGATGGCATTTATCAAATTCACAACTAATATGTGAGGTGAGGTTAGAGGGGAAGTCTGCAGCTGCTACACCACTGGTAGAATGTAGAACCAGCTTGTTCCCAAACCGTCACCACACTCTAGCTATAAGTAAAGCACCTTCAAGCATCTATGCACACTCTTGGAGTCCGATGGGGTACCATTTCATCGAAGGAGACAACGACTTATGGAATAATGATAGTTGCTCGAAAGAAGGAAGAACAGGAGCATCCCTACTAATCAGACACTTGGTGTCCCATATGGTGGAAGTAACTGAAACATCCTTCTGGCCACACTGTGGAACTAAGATTAAAATCAATAAGATGCCATTGTTTAGATGTTGGTGGCATTCTGGTGTCTTTATCCTGTTCATTAGGCACACATATGAAATGGGGCCCGACAACGCCACGCTGGGCATACTCCTTCTCAAAGAGCAGACCATTGGTGAACTTCTCAATTTCATAAGACCCGAACCTTTTCTTATCGGCTTCAGAATCATTGCCAATGCATTTGCAATCGGTCAGGACAATGAGGCTGTCAAAGCAGCAGGACAGCAGGAACTGCTCTTAACCGTCTGCCCAGAGCCCTGTACGATCTCCATTTCTCTCCCCTAGACTGGATCCTCCCCATCAACGCAGCCCACTGCCCTTCTTTTCATGCTGTCGAGTGGCTGGCACTGGTAGTGTGCGTGGGAGAGAGGAAGTACAAGAAAACAGCACATACGTGCAGACCTTCAAAGGTGATGAAGTTGGACTGAAGAGAGCAAAGCGGGGGGAAAGCCCCTGCTCAGAGGCCGGAGGTTTGGGCAAAAGCTCGTCACTGGTTTAGTTCAATTCTGGCCCACATCATTTACCCTCTTTTCCTTCTTTCTGAACACACTTTTTCTCTTGGAGGGGATTTTTTTTTTTTTTTCGGTAAAGGAGAAAAAATGGGTGTTGGCCGTTCAGTTAAATGATTACTCAACCCTCCCGGCTCCCAGAATCGCATCCTGAAGGCAGATATCAAGAAGAGAGTATATATGTGGGGAATTAGCAGTGTCCCTGTCTACCAGAGAGGACAGTCAAAGAAGAAGGAAGATGGAAGGGGAGAAATGGGGGGCGGGACTGGCAAAAGACAAGGGGAAGGAATTAGACATACGGCTGCACTAGACAGAGTACATAGAGGGCACACCAACACAGAGAGGGGAAAAGACATAAATTAAGAATGAAAATAGAAAAGAGTGTCTTTAGCCAAGGTCAGGGTGTTTGAATCAGGTCAGCTTGGCAGAGATACCCAGGCAGGAATGAAAAGTTAGAAAAATGAAGTGCAAGGAAATAATATTTTGCTGTATGACAAGTTCATTTCTGAACACAGAGATGTCAGAAAGTTTCCGTTAATGCCCATGTTCTCTTCATGACTGTACTAAGATCTCACACACTAAGTGCTACCCGGAATTAGACCGACTTGAGACCAAGCAAGAGCAGGAAACCACTTTAAGTACAACTTTACTCACTCAGTGTTTTTGGCTTTAAAACAGATGCTTAACTTAACTAGAGCATTTGTGATGCAATTCTTCTTTTCTATTTTATAGTCCCATTTATAAATCTATGGTAAGGGGTATATAATCATCTCCTATGCCCGACACTATGATAATTCTGAAATACAAACTGAATAAATACATAGGTAGGTCATTTTCAAAATGATTTTTATTTGCTCAACAGATTGAATCTGTGCTGTGGTAAAATTACAGTTGGTTAAGCAAATCTTGAGTCAGAGTAAGGTTTATCTGGGTGATATTGATCTTTAACCCATTAGTCAAGAATATAGTTTTAGGAGCTGGAAGAAATTCTAACATCCATACAAACAGAGAATTCACAGAGTTTGAAATGCCCCAAGCAGACTTTCTTACAGTTATTTGTGACAGTTTGACAGTGACGAAAAAAGAAAATCAGGAGCTGGAATGCTTTCTCCCCCACGTTGTGGCTGGCTTTATGTAAGACTTCATAGATCATCTTGTGCCTTAATTTCCCTTTCTGCAGATTGCCAGGAGCCTTGTCGACTAGATTACAGGTTATAATGAGCTAGCATTCAAGCTTATTTTTATTTTACTAGCCCGAGTCTGTCCCCAAACTAAGCATTTTTGTCTGTAAGAGGAAGAACTTAAGAAATAAATGATCTATTAATATTTTAAATATTATTTTCTAGTCACAGATATATTTTAAAGCAGTCATTAGTTTACGACTTTGGTGGCAGAGAGAGCTTTTCCCTACAGCCGCAGTCCTTAAGACATAGCTCCATTTAAACATGCTTGCTTCGCCTCTATACTTAAAAATACCGATTGGGTGGCTTCATCAGGATATCCTGAAATTTAGAAAATCAAGGTGATTCGTCTGGATGGAGAAAAACCGTGTGGATTTCCCCATGCAGCTACCAATCCATGTCACAGTTTTTAGAGAGCAGAAAGGCGGTTGGTGATTTGGCAGTGGGGACAGGAGGGCCCCCAAACTGTATAATAAGCCCGAATGGATCAGCTTTTTCTCACACCATTCAGTAAGATTTTCACAGTTCACACTTAGGATTTTCTGAGTCTAGGCAGGCCAGAGACTGAGTAATGGAACTGAGCTCTAACTGACTTGCAAATGGGTATAAATTTCACTACTTAAATCTCTCTGCGTTCCTCCCTCCCCCTGCGCCCCCATCCCCCCTCATTATCCAGGCTGCATAAGATTAGAACATTTAAAAAGACATAGAGTGTTCTTTCTTTTCAGTCAGTATAGATCGTCATTTGTCTAGGTAAGTGGGGAAACTGGGGGGCCAAGGGCAGAGCAGAGAGAACAAGATGTCTCACTGATCCGATCTGTTGAGCAAATCACAAAAATATTTTTTAAGTGGTTCCTGCAAGGATCATAAGGGATTACATAACGCCTGTTTTGAATGTGTTTTCCACATATACGTGACACTATCCTTTTCTCTCCAGAACTTCTGGCAGCTGAGGTTATGGGTAAGGGTTAGGTAAGCTCGAACACCTTTCTTGGGCCTCTATACACAGCCTCTTAAATATGATTTAGAGGGTTGGGAATGATTAAGGAACAAGGTGCTACGGTGGGCACCAGGTGGCTGACTGTGCAGCTCACTGACCACAGAACCTTCCAGCATACTTCCCAACCATGCCTAGCCCCTCATCCCCACAGTCCTGGCAATAACAGGAAACACACTTCACCGCATTATGAGGACGCAGACTCTACTGCTGCTGCTATTGTTGTGGAAGTCTCGCTTGAAAGGGAAAGTTAATCTGGAGGAATGGAAGGACTGTGACTGCGGGGCCAGGCCAGGCTCACAAAGCCCGGAACCCTCAAGAGCAGAAAGTCCCATCTGCCTGCGTGGCACTCGGGAGGATGTGGAACTGGGGATATTTTGTTTGTTTGTTTGTTTACTCACTGGAATGTTTGATCGGGGCAAGAGGCTATTTTAGGGGCCTCCAATCTCATCCTTTTGATTTGCTTTTTGCTCTTAAGCATGTGTGCTTAGTAAATTATATATAGTAAGCAACCCTGGGGTATGCGAGCCCATCTCCTTTAATACACTCTTCCATTCTGACAAGGAGCTTCAGTGGCTTGGAATAATCCTCTTCAATTGACAAAAGCAGCCCCCAATTTCTAAGTTTTTAAACCATTAGTGGCTGATCAGTTGCAACAAATATGCCACCACCGCCGCCGCTGCACCTAATGATTGAATTTTAAATATTCATGATGGATGGATGTCTGTGTGTGTGCACAGAAATGACAGCATCGACGGCTGCTTCTCACCAGGGCACTGGTGAAGCTGAGCAGAAGCTGCATATGTCAGATATTTTCTGGTTAAATATTCCAGTCATTAAAAAAATTATTCTATCATATAGATTGAGCGGCATTAATGTGTGAGACATATGCGTCTACAAATACACAATGTCGAAATGGGCAGAACTCTTCCCTCAAAAACAATCCTTTAATCATTCAAAAAAAAAAAAAAAGCCACTGAACACACCAGCAATTTTGATAGTGGTTATGCTGGGGTGTTGTGATATTCAGTGATTTAAATGTTCTTATTTTTGCTTCTCTGTGTTTTCAAAAACATTTTCTATGATAAACATATGATGTCTTCTTATGATAAAAGCTAACTTAAAAATCCCATGCTAAGCAAAATAACTAGATACCGTTTTGACCAATAAAAAAAAATTCCTCATTGAGAAATGTGCACAGATAGCTTATACAAATAAAGACGAAAGAGGAGACGAAAGTAAGCTATGTCTAAGTTTCAGCTATAAGGTAAGTGAGAAGAAAGATCTATTTCTCTTCTATAGAAAAGGTAAGTTAATTTTTAGAGGAAATTCAACAGAGAGGATATAGTGATCAGAAAAGGGATGTAGGTGCTTTATGGGATGAAATGACACCAAATGTATTTCTTTGGCCATTATTTGTGGCTGAGATTATAAACCACTAAGAGAAATGAGCTGAACTGAAAAATGCCCTCTGTTTTGACCTACTGGGATGAGCCCTCATTTCTTTCTTTTTTCTCTCTTCTCTTTTCTGTTCCTTTTCAACTGTTCTTTTCTGGAAATGTCTTTCCTGACATACATATTTAAACATTATTCAATCACACTCTTTCTTGCATTGTACCTTCATGCCATCCTTGTTCAAATGAACACAAATTTAATAGTATTTATGACCACCCCGATCCCAGGAAAAGGAAAGAAATAATGAACAAGCACAGGTATCATAGAGACCCAAACCAGATACACTTAAACGGCTATGTGTCTGAACACTCAGGTCATTCTGTGACAAGATTCTTTAGTTCTCCAGACCAGTGACTAAGTGGTTAAAAGAAAAACTGTATTAACTGCTTGCCTCTGATTGGTCCCTAGAAATTTCCTGTAGAAAAGGATTAGAGCAGATATGTTGAAAGGAGGGCCCAGATTCTGCATCTACAAGAAACATAGGGAGAAAAATAAGACAAGGTTGACCTCGTGGCTGATAAATGGGTGAAACTGTACAACCAGTTTGGCTCTCCCTGGTTTTAAGAGGTTAGATCGTGAGTTTGCGCGGGAGAAGGAGAAACAGCAGGGATGGGAAATGATGAAGGCAAAAGGAGCCTCACTGGAAAAACAAGTTTTAAATTTTGAGTCTGAAAATAATGTGCCTCATAACAACAATATTCTTGGTAGCAATGACATCCCCAAGTACAGACTAGCTGACTCACATGAGAGCCACTGCAACTTAAGCGCTCGGCTTTTCATCGGTCATGTTTGCTCCATCCTATCAAAACACCCCTTTACACCCCATCTGTGGTTCAGCTCATTTCCTTGAAATTTTACATAAAATTCTGAAAGGGCACTTTTCTCTAATTGTTAACATTTAAAATAATATTTGGTACTTACAGAAGTTATGCAGAAACTTTTTTTTTTTTTTAAAAAAAGATTTTACTTATTTATTTAACAGAGAGAGAGAGAGAGAGAGAGAGAGAGAGAGATCACAAGTAGGCAGAGAGACAGGCAGAGAGAGAGATGGGGAAGCAGACTCCCTGCCAAGCAGAGATCCCAACGTGGGGCTCAATCTCAGGGCCCTGGGATCATGACCTGAGCTGAAGGCAGAGGCTTAACCCACTGAGCCATCCAGGTGCCCCAGAAAATTATCTTTTAAGACAATATAGCTTAGTATGCTTACTGGACACAAAATTACATATGGGCCTTTCCCTATATGTAAAGCCACTTGTTCCATGCCTTAGGGGTGAGAGTTTATGGATGAACACAGCTACTGACATTGTAGATCATCTTTTTAGTTGGCTTAAAATTCTCCCTTGCCTAAAACCCTAACTTACTTAGATTCAGTGTTTTTTTCCCCCCCCTTCTTCTAGATTCTGTGCATTTGTAGCTAGCTGTCCTTAGCTTGTATCAGGATAAAAAAAGATGAACAAGTAGCAATTTATGAATTCTAAGGTTCAGCATGGTTCTGTGTAAAAAGAAAGTAAACATTTAAACAATGACCAAACAAAATCCCAAGAGATCGTTTCAAGTCATCACTGTTCTCTTAGCACTCTGTTTATCTGGTTAATCTCATTGTGTGTAATTAAAATGACCATACCTCCCGATCTGCCCAGGACATTTCTGGCTTCGAGTGGTTGTCCTGGAGACCCATTTGGTTAGTGGCTCGTTTAACCCTCAGAAGAGTCCTGGTTTGGATGATAAATTAGATGGAATTGTTTGAGGTTTCTCATGAGCCAACAAGACAAGCGAGATTGTGTTGTCAACTTCTAGCACTCGAACAAACCTCAACCTCGTGTATTTCCTTTGCTTCCAAAAGGGCTGCTGAGAGAATAAAGATTTTGCTGTACATATATACCCATGTTATGATGGAAATATTTGCAAGGTGAAAAAAGAAAAGAGGGCATTCTACCAACATGCAGAATATGGTCAACCCTAGAAGATTACCCATATTTTAAGAGCCCCTTTCCAGAAAAGTAGGAAATTGTGGTGGCTTTAGATGGAAGGTCTGTGGATTTTAAACTTTCATTCCATTGGCAATTTGGGTTCCAGAACTTTCTATCTTCCTTGCAAATACTGTCCCTTTGGATGTCTTCTTTCTGAAGGTAGCAATGTTCGCATAACCCTGCAGACTCCCCACTGGGGTTCCTAGAACTAACTAGAACTAGGAACTGAAGTCCAACTTCTTAGATACATCAGACTTAGGACAAACCGACTTCTTTGGGGGTCCTATTTATCTATGGCCCATGCCTGCTATTGGCTAGCAGGTTTGGCATCACAGATTGAATACACCACCTGGACTTTCTCCTTCTCCACTCGTCTCAAAAAACTCCTCAAAAAACTGAAAGGCTAGCTTCCTTTCACTCTGAAAATTCAATTTATGTTACCAATGCCCAGGGCTGTGAATGCTGGAGCTCGGAGGGAAACACGGGAGAAAAGGAAGAAAAGGAGCATGAAAGAGCAACCCAACTGTTTTAGAATACAGAATGTCTTAGGCTTTCTCTTCATAAACACGGACAACCAACATATAAATAGTTCATTATTTCCATTTTCCAAACAGAGTGCCCACCTTCATACCTGGCAATATGGGGCTAATACATGAAGACATGAAATAGGTTGGGGGAGTACATTGGCTCGGATTCTTATGCATAAAGTAGATTTTGTGTGCATGGCTTCGGGACTCCTCTGGATATTGCAAATGAAATAGCAAAGCATGTATGTTTGCAGAGCGATCATTCCAGTTTGTAGACAAATGTTCTCGCACAAAAACAATGGCCACTTGGGGCGCCTGGGTGGCTCAGTGGGTTAAGCCTCTGCCTTCCACTCAGGTCATGATCTCAGGGTCCTGGGATCAAGTCCCGTATCGGGCTCTCTGCTTGGCAGGGAGCCTGCTTCCTCCTCTCTCTCTGCCTGCCTCTCTGCCTACTTGTGATCTCTCTTTGTCACATAAATAAATAAAATCTTAAAAAAAAACAAAAACAATGGCCACTTGTGAAGAGCTGATCATTCAGGGAAGGTGAAGGGCTGCTATCCAGGAAACTCACCTCAAAGACTTCTCGAGTGACGACCTGAGGAGTCACTGATAGGAAACAGAGTAGGAAACTCCCTTCTACATCTCTACTCTTGGTCTCTTTCAGACAAAGAAGGAGGTTCTAAGACCCTGATTACCTTGGAGCTTGCTGACTAAAATCCGTTGGACTGGTAAATCTTTACCTCATTACTACCAGCTCTGTTGCAGACTCTCTTAACCATATAGAATATTACAGATTCATAGTTCACCATCTGTGGGAATCAGGCTCAGGGGCAGTCTAAATTTTGGAATTATTAAGAACATATTTGGGAATACTTTTTCTGTTCTGCTAAAAATCATTTAATCAGTATACATCATCGCATTAATGAATGAAGCTTGATGAAAACTTTGCAAGGCATGACAATTTTAGGGGTGAGTTTCACAGTTTCTTATAACCTCTCTGCAAATCACCTTATGCACACATCATGGTTAGAGAGTAAAGTGTAAAAGATACAGGAAATCACCACAGGTCCAAAAATGGGTGAAACCTATCGCCAATAGCTTAATTGTATTCCCAGTGTCCATGAAGATTCAGAGAACTGTGTATTTTTAGTTGCATGGTACTTTTCCCATTTCTGGATTGTTAGTAATCCATTCCAGGAATTGCACATTTGCCAAAGTATGTAAGAAGTATCCTGGTTAAGGCGTAAATCGATGCCTTCCTTATTAGACTCAGCTATTGTGAAATGGAAAGAGCCCATCAGATTTGTCTCCTGGCTCTGCCCTTTATGGGGTGGATGCTCCTGGCCAAGTCATGCACCTTCTATGGGACTCTGTTTGCTTACATATTTGTCCTCTCAGGTGAAGATGAAAAGAAGCAAGGTTTGTGAAAACGATCTGTAAACAGGAGTGCACAGTACATGTTACTACTGTCCTCTGGTGTTATAGATGAAGAACTGATGACCCAGAAAGACAGACGATGAAGTGACCAGAGACAGAAGTAACTCCATTACGAAAGGGCAGCCAGCCCCGGCAGCTCTGAGTTTCAGGGAACGCATGCCTTCTCATTTCCGCTTGTATCTGCACACAGATGAATGCCAAGCTTCCGATCTACCGAAAGTTTCATCAGTTTCAAGTGGTATCAAAAAAGTTGCTTCTTTCTTCATCATAACAGTATGCTCCCCTTTGAAGATGGCAAAACCAAACTAACGGACGTTGCCCAGGACACTCAGATATTCTGGCTATAGAACGGTTGTTTGAGTCTCAAGTGAACAAAGTGAAAGAGGAGTGGGCGTGAGGTGGGAGGGGCAGGCGCAGGTGTCTTTGCTGGATGCCAGCAGGGAGCAAAGCCAGAAGGATGCTTTGAGGATTACAGAGCAGCAGGCCTGGAGGTCCCTAGGGGGCAGGGGTTTAGAGGCTGGGTGAGAACACACAAAAGGCTCTTCAGGAGGGAAATGATCTCTGATCACCTCTGCGCTGAGGCGAGCAGTGAACCCGATGTAACACCTCAGTGATAATTCCCTTGCCAAGGTCTTCGGGCACCCCAGTTAGAAAGTCAGAGGATGTGAAGGAACTTCAGGACCGCAAAAGGTTAAGGGAGCGGGATGGTGTCTGAGTACAAGCGCTGCCTGTCACCAGCTCTGAGACCTTGGCTGAGAGCATTTCCACGCCTCAGTTTCTTCACCGGAAAACAGAGGAAAATAACCTCACAGGTGGTTTGAGAATGAGGTCTGATATCTACGAAGCTTTGATCTCCCTGACTGGCATATAGTAAGTGTTCAAGAAATGTCAACTGTTCCTGTTGCTAATTCAGCGTCCTCAGTTCCCAGGGAAAAAACCCAGGGCCGGAGATGGATAGGGAGGGCCTCACTCAAATCCACAAGTCTCAGATTAATGGCAAAATATGTATAAAATAGCTAATCATGTTGCCACAATCACAGTACGTTTTCCTCCACATCCTGCGCAAATTTTGATGCCTCGTGTGTCCTGGGATGGCCATCTGTTGAATGGGCTGGATGAGCCTGGAGAGCCCTTCCAGGTCTACAGAATCAATGATGTTTATTTAATGCCAGAGCAATACGCAAAACCATGTCTCAATGTTCTGTATTGATGGTGGGGAATATTTTCATAGACAACCCTCAGACGCAGATGACCCACTTGATACTGGTTCGGGTCTGGTGGCAAGAGCAGAGAGCAAAGCCGTGCAGTCTAATCCAGGAGGCCGCTGTCCTCAGGGTGACCCCACTCCAGGCTTAAGATCACTTACCAAGCTGAATGCTGTTTGGGGAGCAAGGTCTGCCCGTTGTTCTAGAACACAGTGTGGGCGCTTTGGTCTTCTAGGGCTCTCTCCAGCAGTATGGGAGCTGTCAGATAAATGCCACTGGAGACATGTTCCTCTCTACCGATGGCCCCAGCCAGGCTGGGGAATCTGAGCCTTAGGCTCTCGCAGGTCATCGTGACCATTCTCAATCCCCCACCTCCCACCGCCTCCCTGTTTCCTAAATTATGTATGTGCCCTCACCCAAGAGAAAGGGAAATCAAGTTTGTTGAATCTACTGACCATCTACCTCCACTTCGCAGTCAGGGGGCTTGGTTGTGGGGGTGGCTCTCTGTCTAGGGCTCTGTCCCTTACCACTAGAGTTGGGTATGTGCAAATGTCTAAGGTTTCTAGACTACCCACCAGAGCACGAACGGGGTGGAGGCAGAGCAGGGTGTCATAAGGTAAGCAATCCTGTCCTTACTCTGTTGAACATGAATTTCATCCTGTGCTACGTACTAGTGGATGATAAATCTCGGGGTCTGACACTTAGGGAGGTCTGAGGGATGAAGCTGCCGCAAGATAAGTGTTTCATGCAGAGGGATGAACCACCATCAGAATGAAAAGTTTATCATTGTATACATTAGAGAAAAGAAGTTTGTCTGAGTAAAATGGCTTCAGAGATGTTTTACAGTTAAAGCAATTTTCAAAAGGCCCCCCTCTATTTTTCCCCCCTGTTTTTCAACACATGTTCTAAATTTATCATCCTACTGCCTATCTATCTACATGCGCTGCCTGGTGTTCTTTGCTTCGTATTTCCAAAGACTTCTTAGTTCTTCAGGTTTAAAATCACCATGGAATTTATAAGGAGTGAAAATATTCCCCAGCCTTACATTTCGATGGCTCCCTCTACGTTATGAAGTGCTTTTATGCACATTATCTCATCTTTACCATGAGCATCAAAGGTTTGATATCATTTGGAGAGCGTAAGACTAGTTCAGGTCTGCAGAGATTGTATTACAAAGCCCTTCTTTCTAGATTTTAATTTCCACATGGCAGCAAAAAATGTTACGAGTTTACAGAAAAACAAAATCAACTCATTATGAGGAAACCACTCCTAGCTTCCTTATAAAAATTCCTTATAAAAATTGTTCCAAATGTGGGCTCTTGGAAAACTTCCACTCCCCCTTCAAGATGGTTTAAGGCCTCGCTTTTTCCAGAGCATCGACCTTAGACTGACTCATTCCCCACGGGACCACGCACCCTTCTCCAGGACTCCAGACGCACCTGTGTTCACCAGCATGCTAGCTTGTTCCACAGGGCACTGCCGTGTCTGACTGGACTACAAGCTCCTTGACGCCATGGCAATGTCTTGCTTTTATGTCCCCTGTTCTTACCCAGTCCACTGGGAGGTATGTGGGAGGTATTCAGGATGCTATGGAATGAGTGGAGAGAAAAACACATAGGAAACAGGCACCATTTGGAGAGCGCACAGTGTGAATGGGGGCCTTCTAATGTGCTCACAGTATATTCTCAAGTTAAGAGGATGAGTATCCATAGCTCTTATCATTTAGGAAGTCAAATTCAAATCGGGCACAGGAGAAAAGGAGTCAGAAGGATGCTCCTGTAGGCACAAGACCTTGAAATTTAGGGAATCTGGGTGGACACAACAGTGGTTGAGCTTAATTCTCTCTTCCAGCCTATGCCAATTTCTGGATAGGAAGATACCAAGGAAGTGGAAGGAGCAGGAGGTACTCAGAGTCCAAAAGCAAAGGAAAGCCTTCATCTTTTTTTTTCTTTTTTAATTAATTATTTTTATTAATATATGATGTATTATTGTACCCAGGGGTACAGGTCTGTGAATTATCAGGCTTACATACTTCACAGGACTCACCGTAGCACATACCCTCCCCAGTGTCCATAACCCAACCACCTTCTCCCTACCTACCACCTCCCAGCGAACCTCAGGTTGTTTTGTGAGATTAAGAGTCTCTTATGGTTTGTCTCCTTCCTGATCCCATCTTGTTTCATTTTTTCCCTTCCCTTTTCATTTTTCCTTCCCTACCCCCCCAAACTTCCCATCTGCCTCTCAAATTTCTCATATCAGGGAGATCATATGATAACTGTAAAAGGCTTCATCTTGATTTGTTATGCGCCGCAGGCAGAGGCTGGAGTAAAGCCTCTTGTCCAAGTCCTAAGAGGCTGCAAAGCCCTGGAGTAAGAGCTAAAGCCACACTTAAGCCACGAGAACCTTATACCTTTAAGAAAGTGGCGGTCTCTCACCTCTAAACTTTGTGATCCAATGGAGAGGACAAGAGCATTCTGGTGCCCCATCCCAACCACCAGAAGAAAGTAAATCAACAATTATAATCTTTGCTCTTATTGAAGAATATAATTTGCAACTCTTAGGAGACTGCAACTCATAAGCCGTATCTATGTGCTATTTTGTAATATTAACAGATGCTTAAGGCAACAATAAATACAAATACACAAAGGGGAGGCAAAACTGTGTATGAGTGTCTATGTGGCCCCCGATTTTAAATCCTAGTCATGAGAAAAACGAAGGAAAATCCAAATAAGGAAAAGTCACGAAAACACAACTTGAATGATGATAATTAATTAGCATGGGCATAATGAAGTTTTGTCATTTTCAACAACAAATAGAGCCCAGAGCAAACAGGGAACACAAATATCAGTGACATTAAACACCAAAAAGAAAGAGGAGTGGGGAGTAGGTTTAACCTCTGCACCGGGTTTGCTGCTGGCCGAGGCAGGGAGAGGTTTAAAGGAGATTAAGAAAGATCAACAATGTCTGTTGAACCACTCTTTGGCTGTAAGCATCCAGTCAAGCAGAGGGTCTGACTGGATAGCAGGCTCACAGACACCCAATGGAGCCAGGAGGAAAGGCAGCGAGGCGAGGCAGCACTGGCTCTAGAACATGACGGGGGGGGGGGTCCCCCTGCCCCATCACCCCCACTCCACCCTCTAGGGAACCCGAAAGGAAACTGGCCATCACCAGGTTCTGATTCCATGGTCTTAGATCTTCTTTAGTGTCTAACAAATAAACCTACTGACAGTAAGTTTTCTTGCTCACTGTCTTGACTAAAAGAGCCCTATTTGTTCTCAGAATCACAGAATTTCAGAGATTGGACCTTAAAGGTCACTGAGGCCACCCATCAGTTTATCAAGTGGTCATTTGGCCTAGGATCACCTCTAGTGACAAAGACCTCATTTCCTCTCGAAGCAGTTACAACTATCCTGCTCTGAGTATTAGCGAATCCTTCCTTAGATTGAGCCAAAATTGGTCTTTCTGAAACATCCACCTTTGGCCCCTGGGTAGAGAATAAATCTAAACGAACTACAGCATGAGAACCTTCCAAATGTCAGATAATGCTATTATGTGCTACCCAAGTCCTCTCTACTTCAGGCTAGATACACTCGGTTCTTTTCAGCTTTTATCATACGGTTTTAAGCCTTCTCACCATTGTGGCTACCTTCCTCCAAACCCAATCCAGTTCCTCTACCTCTCTCTCCGAGTGTGGCATTCACCAGACACATGCCGCACAGTGTGGTCTACGAGCATGATCACGGTGGACCACCTCCCCTTTTCTGGGTTACCACATACTCCTGCATTCTCCAGCTGCGGTGCCTAGTGAGTTCTTTGCTACACTTCCTGAGCACCTATGGTGTGACGGGGACTGTCAGTGCTGGACAGACAATGGCCGACAGACCAAGAACTAGCCCATGTTGCAGGAGCTGATGTTATTCCTCTTTTATGCCTACGGGCCCGGAGACACAGAGAGGTTAAGTGGCTCATTTCAAGTCACACCATCACCGGCCAGGCTTCCACCAGGACTCCTGACAGACCTTATTTTGACAGTTCTGCCCAACAGTCCAAATTGTGGGGACTTTTTTAGATCTCCATCCTTTCCTTTCAGCATACTGTCTTCTTCTTCCTCCCAACCCCAGCTCCTGTCCACTTTGATAAACGTTCCCTTTATAACTTTATCAGAGTCATTCATAAAATTTTGACCAGGGCAGAGCTATGGCTGGGCTGCCTGATGACTCTGGCCTCCTTTTATTCTTTCTTTTTTTTGCAATGCAAGTGGGAATGATTCCATTTAGTCAAATTATGAGACTTTTAAAAAACGAATTCATTCTAAGTCCCTTGAAGGCTTGTCACATGTTACTTTGCATCCCACACAGCTATCTAACGCTCAAGAAAAGCCACTGAAAGAAGTACTGTGTTCTGAACTACGAGCCCTTGAGGAGGGTGCAGGGGGGTGCCTCGTGCACTATCTACAGTATATATAATTGGTTTCTCCTACAGACAGTTCCCTCATTACCCCAGCCTGTCTACTGGCCAATGTGACTCTGAACTTTCCACATGTCAGGAACACATGGTGACCCCAGCCAGGAGGTAATGCTTTGGAGACCGGGGATCTAACTGGACACCAGAGAATTTTAAGAAAATGAACCATGTTGAAGATTGAACTGATCCTGACTGGATCAGAAGCAGGCCAGGTGAGAACTATCTGTCCACCGTGATAAGCCTGCTGTCCAGAAACCACAGAGAAGGAGATGTTTGTGGTCTATCCTTCATCTCTGAGGATGCCATGATGCATTATTACTACACCAACTCTCTACACATTGATTTGATACTACAGTATCAAAGAGCAGCCTGAGTTCTTCGAAGCACCATCCATCTCAGCACGCCATAGAGCTGTTAACATGGTAGGTCAAACCGTGTCCCCAGATACATACTCCCAGGAAAAACATCTCTAATTTTACCCTGGAAGTCAGCTTGTCCTCTGACACCAATGTTATCAGCAGTTCTACATTTTCTGGAAACTATCTTGAAGTATGCTGGCATAAAGAACACTGAAAACAGCGTGAATTTTGAAAATAATAACAAACAACGAGTACTTAGTAAGTGTCAACACAGTGCTCTTTAATTTACATGCATTATCTCATTCAACAGTCACGACAAATTTGAGAGAACTATATTGAAACTATTTCCAATTTACGGATAAGTAAACTGAGACACAGAGAGGTTAATTACCTTGCTTGTAATCAGCAGAGCGCTAAAACTTGAATCAGGCAGCTTAAGACTTATCCTCTTAAATACAGTGTGTGTCACGCCAAGACACAGACACCAAGATGGTATTAAATGTCCAATGATTTTTTTTAGAAAAAAGTGAGAGAAAACGGGATAGAGTCAGAGAGGCTGGGAGAGCTGTCAGGAGCCAGTGCAATTCTGACCTCCAGTGTAGGTGAGACAGGGAAGGTTGGTCGGAAAGGGCAGCCTCTGAGTCTGAGGGAGGCATGGCATGGGACACTGGGAGTCCCCGAGTCAGCAGTCAGAGCGGTCCTGGCTCCCCCAGACGGGTCTGCTTTAGTCAGTCATGGGTGGAGAGTGGCCATGGTGACGTGGGCTCCAGAGAAAAGCAGTGATGGGAGTCCAGAGAGTAGCCGCCGACCTGGAGTTCCAGGTCCCCTGGCCCGTTCTCACGGCCACCACCCGCTGCCTCCCATGAGCCTCAGGAGGGGGGCAGTTAATTTGTTCTTAAGGTGTGAAAAGTCCTATCAGAAGAATTTTCATCTATCACAGAGACATTTCAGAACCCACAGCTTGAGTTGCCAGACTCACTAATTCTTAGGCTACAGAGAGGAGGGCCTGACCCACAGAATCAGGGTCTAGTTTCCCAAAGATGCTGGGCAGAAGCCCTGCTCCCGGGAGGGGAGGATGGAGTGGTCTCCTCCCAGCACGTGAAATAGACTTGCTTCAGGTGCATGACTCCGTTCGCAAAGAATGCTCTTTGTAGACAGTTTCATGGAGTCTCTGAAGAGCCTTTGGGAGAGGGATTTCTCGGGGACATATTCCAGAAAGTTCCCAGAGGGGAATCTCTTGTGCCATGGATCTTATGGAAATAAGTAGAGAAGTTCTAAGAATGGATCCTGGCTCAGTCCTAATGCTGCTCAACACACTGTCCTTTTCATCTTTTCTCTCATTGTTTTCTTTTATCCTTAATCAATTCAGCCTTTATTCATGCACAAAATAAAGAAAAGTGTGATAGAACCACCTCCTTTATTTTGTTGAAACACAAGGAAAGCCAGGCTTATTTGTTCTCTTTGACCACTGTCGTGCACCTACCTAGTCAGGGATCTGGGTCAGTTCTAACTTTGTCCATCTTTGGAGCTCATGTTCCAATTTAAGCTGTGTTCACAGCTTACACACAGGGGGCACTCAACTTACCCTTTTGAATATACCTACAAATACATGTGTTTATATATATATATATGTACGTTATGTGTTCTATATATATCATGCACTCTACCTAAAATAACATATATATTATGCTAAGTGTTATATATGTATCATATAAACTCTCTATATGAAACCCTCTACTTCCCTGGCAGACCTCGGACCAGGATACAATCCATGTCTCCCTTTCCAGTCCTTGACATCTTGATGTCTCCATGGTGATGCCTGGAGGCCACGCCCTCAGACCACACAAGTCACTCCCGCCTGGCTGTCCACATACCTCCCAGACACCCAGGTACTACTTTCTCATCTCTTTTTCTTTCTGGTTTCCTCCTTATCTGCTTAATTCTTTTTTTTTTTTTTTTTAAGATTTTATTTATTTATTTGACAGACAGAAATCACAAGTAGACAGAGAGGCAGGCAGAAAGGGAGGGGGGAAGCAGTTTCCCTACTGAGCAGTGAGCCCAAGGCAGGGCTGTATCCCAGGACCCTGAGATCATGACCTGAGCTGAAGGCAGAGGCTTTAACCCACTGAGCCACCCAGGTGCCCCACTACCTAATTCTTAAACACTGGCATTCCCAAAGGCTTATTCTTGGTTCACTCTTTCCCCCTGTGTATAGTCTCACCATATGATTGTGTCTCCTTCCATGCTAGAAATCTCAGGTATACCTTGGTTCCCTCCTACTATGTTTTCACTTCCCTTCCAACCTTGTCGCACCATCTGAAACTCCAACCAACCTATCTCAAAATATCCTCTGCATCATTATTCCACTGTGTTAGGTACTGATATATACAAATGCCTTTCCGATGCCACACAGTCTGCATGGAGCTATACATATGTAGAAATAATATATACAGAATATTATATATAATATTTATTTATATATTGTACTTATTTTTATTCATATATATAATGATATATATAATCTCAAAAGCCTTGCAACAATCAAGCAAAAATAGATTTTATAAATTCTACAATACAGAGAGGGATACTGAACCCACAGAAGTTTAGTTAATAGCCTGAAATTTAATAATGGTCAAGGTGGATCTTTACTTTGAATCAAGATCTTCTTGAACTCCAAAGGCAAGTTCACCCTACAGCCCACTGTTAGGCTCCTACACACCCAATTTTCCCATCTTCCTGCTGGTGGCCTCCAGACACTACCTGCCTGTATACACTTAGTGTGGCAGAGTTCTTTTTTCCAGAAACTGGGATGATCCCATCTCTCCTTTTCTAGAAGCCCTTGCTGATTATACCTCAGGATTAAGTCCTTAATAGCTGGTCTGACCAGTGTTCACCAAACTCATCTGCACATGGAATCACCTGAGGAACCGTCAGAACTACTGATGCTTGTATCCCACCCCCAGAAGCTTGAGTTCATTAGTCTGGGACATGGGCTGACTATGAAACTTTTATAGGATCCTGGGTTTTTCTAATGGACAAAAAAGTCTGGAAAAGGCGCCACTGTCCCTCCCACTCTGGTTCTTATCTCTCTGGTATTTGCCTCCCCTGCTCCAAATCCCACCGTGGCTTTCACCATCCAGTTCCCTGTCCTGGAGTCCTTCTTCTCTTTGACAAACTTCTACATCCTTTGCTGTTCAGCGCAAACGTACCTTTGATTTTCTCTGCCCTGGTCACTTTTGCTTTAGCACTGGCCAGTCACGCCACCTGGGAATCTGGCTGTCTACCCAGTGGTTACCCCAGACGTGCTGGGGAAGAATGGATACCTCTCTTCACGATCTCCCAGGACACAGTGACTGGCAAAGAGGAGGTGTTCTGTAATTCATGAATGAATGAATGAACAAATGAATGAATGAGTCAATGAACACCTATATAAGAAGTGGAAGTGACATGAGACTAGAATGGGACTCTGAGACCTAAACCTAGGTAGCAACCCAAAGAGGAAAAACTTGGGTTTTGCTGCAGTACTAACTTCACTTTGAACCCTGGGTCCAGTTACTAGCTAGGTAATCCTCCTTAAACAAAGCTGAATTTCAGTTTTCTCTTTAATAACTTCATGCAAGGTGAATTCCTACCTACAAAGGAAGGAATTGATATTTATAAAATGCTTAACATAATGTCTAACACTCCAGTAATAAAAACATATTGATTTTATTTTTATTACTGTATCAGTGGCCCTGGTTTGTTCATTTGTGTGCAATGAGATTTGGGGAACATTATTACGTACCTTCTCTGTGCCTTTTTCTCACCTATGAAACGTGCACAGTAACATTGCTTCTTTTCTTAAAAGAAAGATGGAAAGGACATAAAATGTTCTACAAGTGCAACAAATTATAGTTGGTAATACCATGTTTGTGTTTACTTCCTAATCTCTGTACCTTCTGTGATAACACCGGAGCAAGCATTTTTCTTCGACTACAAACGCCTGACATTTGGGGAAAGGTATCTAGAAACATCCTTAAATTCACATTTGCAAACACTTTAGAAGTACATAAGTTTTCCCAGAAAATAAAACAAATTGTAACTAAGTATTTCACTGGGGTCGCACCTTCGGATCCATAGCGATCTGACAAATACAGGACCACACGTATTTTTAAAGCTTTTAAAATAATACTGGCCTCAAAAATAATTTCCCACTATAGGTGTCAATGACATCGCTATTGTCATAATGGCAGACATTAACTGAACAAAATTAGTGAAATCTAAAGAGTGTGATGAATAAGAACACATTTCCCTTTTCAATAGAGCTGCTGTGAGGTAGATGACAGGCCGAGAGGCAGGGTGGAAAGGGACAGACACTGGGCCACTCTGGGCTGCTGTGCCTCATTCATAAAATGATTTGCTTGCCTCTTGTACTGGCTCAAATTCGTACTCCAGTATAATTATCAACTATTCTTACCAGGACCCTTTGGCTTTACTTGTACATCAACATGTTCAGGAGCCAGAGGGCAATGCTAGATGGGGTTAAAGGACTCTCAAGGAATCTCAAATTCTCTGCCTACTAACTTGATCTGGGATAAAGCTAGGAATGGATAAAAAAGAATTTCATGACCATAATATAAAGTTGTATCTGTTTTTTTTTTTCCTTTTGCTATAAAGCTTAACTTGCTACTCATTTTCCACCTCCTAAACACTTAATTAATTGATTAATTAATTTATAGAGAGGGAGAGAGAGAATCCCAAGCAGGCTCCATGCCCAGTGCAGAGCCCAATGCAGCATTCGATTTCACAACCATGAGATCAAGACCCGAGTCGAAATTAAGAGTCGGAGCCTTAACCCAGGAGCCCCAAATATTGTATTTGTAAAACGGAAAAAGTTGTGAAATGAAGATAAATTCTAATGTTGACATATCATTGGGATTTTCTTTCATTCTACAGAGTATGTTTTTATGAAAGTGAAAGTGTCTTTTCCTCTTTAGTTCTGCAAATAGTATAATTTCAAATGTAGCAACTATCCTCTATTTAGTTAAATATTCAACACTGATATCCAATATTTTACACAAGTTATTTCTCAGTGGTCAATATTCTAGAAAGTTATTTTTTTTTCCCCTTGGAGAATCAAAATTAGCCTTCAATCTTATTCTCTTCTGGGGTAATATAATGGGGCGAAATGCTTCCTCCTGAACAGGCTCAGAGGCCAGGAGGCAGCAGGCAGACAGGACAAGGTGCAGAAACAAGATGGAGCCAGGTGACCTTGGGGAGAAATCATTCCTGGTCTCTGCTTTTAGCTCCAAAACCATTATTCTTTTGCCTTTCATATGTCTTGTCACTGAATCATAGAGCCCTCTGGCTTCTAGAAAAGCAGCTTTTCATTCTCTAACTAAACACAATAATAAATTAAGTCTGTCTCTGTAGAGGTGGTCCAGGCCTGGCCTTCTCTCTTCATCAGCCTCGTCTCCATCCTGTTTGGCTCTTCCCCAGTTCGCACCCACCCTGCTTTCCCCCAGCCCAGCCCTCCCAGGAACTGAGCAGTCTTAATGACCTTGCCCAAGGCTTCCTTCTTCTCTTCAATTATGCCCACAGAGACAGGCACTGAGGGGTCCCGCCCTGGCCCCCAGCTTTAGATGGCTCAATCATCTCCTCCAGCCACATCCTTCCCAGCCGGGGCAAGTAGTCTGTAGGGCCCAGGTGAGAGTGCAGATCCCCCTTCTAGTTCTGAGTGTCTGGAATCCCAAATTCCCTATCCAGAGGGCCTCAGGTCTGCTCTCCCGGGTTCTTCCTCTAGAAGGTGTGTGCCCTCTAAGGTCCAAAGAATGGCCAAGGGGTGTGTGTATGGGGGTGTCCGGGGGAGGGTCCTGTAAGTATGGAAAGGCTCTGTGGTACAGCACGGAGCCAGGGATAGAGAGAGAACTGGGTGGTCCATTGCCTCACAAGCCCCGAGAGCCAAAGATTCTACATTCAAACCCAGTCTTTGGAGTTGCTATGAAGGTCTGCCCGTCAAGGTTGGAGGATAGAATATATTTTACTTAATAGTTAGCTTGATGTACAACAAATGTGAAACATATGGCACGGAGGCCTGCATTTGTACTCTCGCCTTGAGCCCATAAATGTGAAGGGCAGGACTTGTTTCTCCTCACCCAGCAATTTTCCTGCAGATCTCCTCTGCTAAATGCCCGGGCCATTTTGGTGTCAATGTCGAGGAAGATCTGAGACATCAGTGTGGCTGAATGCCCCTTCCCAGCAGCTGGGCCTTCTTCTCGTGACTCCTCTCCCTCTCCAGATTCAGGGCTGGGCCAGTGAACAGGGAAGAGAAGCTGTCATGTGCCCCGCAGAGAGGTTTTCGGGAAGCCTGGGTGCTCCTGGGTCAGAGCCTACCTCGTGGGGAGCCCTCTGGCCGCGGTAACTGCAGGCTGACAGGTGACCTCTTCTCTCCCTACTGTATTCGTCCACTCCTCTTTTCTAAAGTGTGTTTCAGGCGGAGAGGGGGAGGCTGGGACGGAAGTCGGCCAAGCAAAGACGAGGGGTGGGGGAGCCCTCGGCAATTCCAGTTTGTCGCTAATGATTTGTGTACAATTCAAGGTCAGAGAATGATATGCGAGGCTTGTGCGCCCACCCACGCAAGCATACACAATTTAGTACTTGATTATATCAGCATATAGCACTAATACATCTAATGCTGCCTTGTTCACTTGCCTCTCCAATTAGACAGAAAACGCTGAGGCCAGGGACCACATGTTAAGCTGCTTTTGTTCCCCCTAACACCCACCACCTTATTAGGCACATAATGGACATTTGATAAATATGTTTTGTTAAAAGAGGCCTGCCTCTGTTAATGAAATAAATGTGTTCTTGAAATGGTCTGAATAGAGCGAGTTTTGTAAACGGAATTCTATTTGAATGAAACTGGGAAAGTTGCAGTGGGAATAATATGATCAGGCCTTTCACAAATTGGGTAATCATTCCATTTGGATTGTTACGTATTTTTTACCCTCTTGGGCCTAAACCAGGAAATCTCATCCTAGGACAGGAGTGTGTGTGAATTCTCTGCAATTGTATCCAAATTTGTTTTGTGGACGTGTGTTTTTCTGGCGGATTGCTGTAGCTTTCATTGTATTCTCAAAGGTACGTGCGACTTAAAAAAGAAAAAAACGTTAAAGACCGTGGGCCTAGAAGGTACTACGGAAGCGGAAGCGGGGCTAAGCTTCTAGGAAAATAATTCACCGGCTTTGGTAGATAGAAAATCATAACCACAGCTAACATTTGTTGAGCATCTGCTATGTACCAAACCCTTGACTTTCACCATATTTAATCTTCCCTGCAAGGTAGCATCATCATCTCATTTTGCAGATGAAGACACTGGAAAGAATTGCCTCAGGCACATAGTTATTAAATGTCAAATGTGAGATTTGAACCCGGATCTGTTTGGCTGCAAATTAGGAAGCTTTTCATGAAAACTGTTTCTCTCTCTCTCTCTCACTGATGCCTTACCTAAAATAATAGCACTGATAATCACAAAAGTAAATAAATTAACTTTGAGTATATTATTATCGCCTTTTCACTGATAGGAAACCTGAAGTTAAGCAATATGTATGGGGCTGCTGGGTGGCTCATTCAGTTAAGCATCTGCCTTTGGCTCAGGTCATGATCTCAGGGTCTTGGGGTCAAGTCCCATGTCAGGCTCCCTCCTCAGCAAGGAGCCTGCGTCTCCTTCTCCCTCAGCTCCTCTCCCTACTTGTGCTCAATCTCTCTCTCTAAAATAAAAGGAAATACATGTGACATTAAGTATAAATGTTAACTTGCAAAAGACTCTCCAGCTGGTAAGTGAAGGGGCCAATATTCTAACCAAGGTCCATCTCTTTCTTGAGCCCACTCTTCCTTCGTGCCTTCCACAGCCCATGGAGGGATGGCCTGGCTTCCCCAGGACTCACACAAATGTCCGTGGACTGGCTCCTAGTTTTGGTAAACCATAATTTATTCTTTTGGAATTTAATTCTTTTCCTTTACATTTTCTAGAGATGAGTGTAATCCTTCAAGCATTTGAACCTAGGGCTGTGTTAGGCACTGTGGGAAATGGGAAAACGTGTGTGTGTGTGTGTGTGTGTGTGTGTGTGTATACACATGTGCATGCATGTAACACACTTTTAACCAAAATTCTGGAGAATGTGTCTGATATGTGATTGCATTTAGAGTTATTTAGGAAAATGGTAACCATGCACTCAGTGGGCAACTGTAATACTCCCTCCTCAATCCTCAAAGAGAACTACTTAGAGATTTAGCAAGAGCTCAGAGACAGTTTTGTTGGTATCGGGTATATATATGCAAGGTTGGCCAAAAAATCATTCAATATTCATCTGAAATTATGAATTCACTCCATTTAGCTATTCGGCTTGATATGATGACAGTATTAAGATGTGCAAGTGCTGTTAGCTATTTGAAATAAAACAGTGTTGAAGCCCAGCTTTAATATATAACCTGGAAGGCAGTTTTACACAGAAGTTAAGCAAAGTCCAAGCCCTGAAGTCAGAGATCTGAGTTCTGTCTCTGTTCTCCCTTTTACCAGCTATGTGCCCTTAGAGAAAAACCACTGGGTTTCTCTAAGCCTCAGTCTTCTCATCCATAAATGGAGATAAAAATACCTTTTATGACATAGTTTGTAAAGATTAAATGAGGACATGTATGTAAAAGCATGCGGAACAATGCTCAAAGCGTGGTATTTGCCAAAAGAAGGTCCTATTTTGTTTTTGTAACCTCATGTCTAAAGAAGTAGAATAATTAGTTTGTAAAATTTCTCCCCAAAAATCAAAACAGGAAAACGGATACAAATAAATGCTCCTTCTCCATGAGTGGTAACCCTGGCATTAAAAAAGAAAATTCTGATAATAAATGCTCACAGGAAAAGAATTCTGAAATAACTCTTTTTCTGTGTATAGGTTTATCCAAATCTCCTTCCTAATTTTATTTATTACCAGTGCCATGTTATGACTGAAAATGGTCTTGTGTAATCCAGAGTGAGCTACAGAATTGGGTGGGGAACGTACAAGGCAACATCAGAATGAATTATTTCCATCCCATGTTGGCAAGGAGAAGACAGATCGAAGGGTCTGACTGGTACTTTCCAATCCTTGCTTCCATAGTCCTTTAGTATATGTAAGATGAAATTCTTTACAAATCCTAATTTTTAATCAGAAAAGTAGGGGTGACTACTGGCAGCAGCACAGAGATATATGAGTGCCCACAATAGTGGGGAACACGATTCTTCCCGCCCAGCTGACAAGCAAGCCAATTAGGTCCACCGAATTGTTGGTGATCTATGTTTTCAAGGACCCAAGGAAGTCAGCTTTCTAGAAGCAATAAAATTTTTGCTTTTAATATGCAGTGTCCTTCGGTGAAAATGACAAGGAGGTTGAGGCAACTTTAGAAAGCTGGAGACAAGAATTCTTTTTCCAGAGATAAAGGTGAAGAGACCCAAGAAGCTGGGTAAGAACAGCGTAAAAAAAAAAGTATGCCTGCCTTCTTACCAGGGAGCTAAGAGGACGCTGTAAAGTGTGACATTCTCAGACATTTTGGAACTGGTTCTCCATGAAGAAAAGGCTGGCAAACTAGAAGGATATTGGCTCCCATGTGCATGGCTGACCAGATAACCAAACCCTGCCCCCAATTCCAACAAAAAGCATATAATATCTGGAAAATGGGGGTGGAAGAAGGGTTAAAGGATGGTTAAAGGGGAAGAAAGAGGAAAGGGCTGGAATTTTTTTTATTGGTTATTATAGTTGAGGAGAATAAAAGTGATTCTGAAGCCGCTGCCTTGGCAAGGATAGAAAATACAAACTAGAACGCCTGATGTGATCTTCAGATGGCTTTCTGGTTCCCATTTGACTATGCGAGTCTCATCATTGAGGCAAAATTGCATCAAGTTTAAGAACTCAGGTTTGGATTCAAACAAACTTCGCTGTGGTTCCTGGTTCCCATTCTTAATCTGTGACCTTGAACAACTACTTAAACTTTATATGACTGAGTTTCAAGATCATTTGAAGATGAAATGCAATGGTTCATGTCAAATGCTTAGCTCAGGTTTTGGAACACAAAGCATCCCACAGCTGGTAGCCACAATATGTACCTTCCTTTGGATCAGAGTTTCTCAACCTCGGCAATACTGACGTTTTGCACTGGACAATCCTTTGTTGTGGGGGCTGTCCTGTGCATGCAGTTTTGCAGCATGTCTGGTCTCTACGCACTTAGATGCCAGTAGCAGCCCTCCCCTCCCCGAGTCGTGACAACCAAAAATGTCTCCAGATATTGCCAAATGTCCAGTGGGGCATGGGGGAACCAAACCATCCCTAGGAGTGAACCACTGCTTTGGGTTAATCCAAGATCTAGAAGATAAGAACAACTCCACTCTTCCCCTGGGCATTTACATTTTTATGTCCCAACTTTAGAAAATTCATAATCTTACTTTGAAAGCCTAGTAATAAATCACATAACTATAGCGGTCTCGGTTCCCTCATCTTGAGATGGTATTATATCTGGGCTCACTCTCATTCTGACCCCAAGACATCTACGCCTAACACTTTCATTTCACCAAGAATTTAAAAATGGTTTCTCCCTATGAGGACACTTACGTAAGGAATACATGTTCAACCAGAAAAATAAGGAAATGCAGTTAAGCAAAAAAAAAGAAAGAAGGGAAAAAAAAAGAAATATCATTTATAATCCTGGCAGTTAGAACTAACTAGGATTAACATTACAACAAATGGGTTTTCAGATATTTTTGAACACATAAATGTGTGCATTTTGAATACACAGATGTGCGCATATACACAAATACACATGTACATATATACTCGCACGATACATACACATATCACGCAAGTATTTCTTGCATGCTTGTCATTTTTCCCACTCATTAATTCTAGCAATCTCCAGACCTAGTGCTAGACACTATATATTTTTTCTCATGTACCACTTCCCTCAAGAACTGGTTCATCAACTTGTGTTTTCAACCACCATCTGGACACGGATTAACCAGAAACCTACTGCTTTCGTGCTTTCTCTCTCCACTGAAAGACATTTTTAATTGACTGTCTGACTGACAATTAAGTCGAGCAGTGTTATGACTATCCCCTTTGGCTGACTCTCCCTTTACCAATAACGAAGGCTATCTTCATTTGTTTGTTTGTTGTTTTTGTTTTTTGTTTTAAGTAGGCTCCACGCCCAACATGGAGCCCAAGGCAGGGCTTGAACTCACCGCACTGAGATCGAGTCCTGAGCTGAGATCAAGAGTCAGATGCTTAACTGCCTGAGCCACTTGGACACCCCAGGTATGTCCAGTTTTTTAAGTTAGGTTTGGAAGTACAGTTTGACCCCCCTTTTCCTCACATGCCCCAAACCACACCCACTGTCGCTTCCCCCCTTCTCAGACTTTTTCTTTGGCCCTACTTCCCTGGTCACACATCAGTCAAGTCCTAATTATTTTGTTCCAGGTGTGCCATTTCCTAGCCTCTCTCCTGCCAATCACTTTGATCAAGATAGGACTCTGCTCTTTTCAGAAACCTACAATGACTACCCATCGTTTCTTGTATCACAGGTTAGATCTTAATAACGAGCTCCGAGGGGCCCCTCACTGCCTTCAGTTCTCCTCCCAAGGCCTTGTCTGTTCCAACTCCTCGGCTGGCACTTCTTATGCCTTATCAACTCCTCACAGCCCGCAATTCCCTTACTCCCCTTTCTGAACAACAGTCCATTAAAAGTAAAGTAAATCAAAGAGCAGGGCTGATGTCTTAAAAAGGAAGAAAAACTAGAATGTTAATAAATTATCCTTCTGCTTGTGCTTTCGTTACCAGCGGTAGCTAATTATTTATTATATTAATAAGGTACGTCTTTTTTAGATTATTAATGAATGCCTTATTTATTTATTTTGATTTCAAAAACAAATTTGAATTTTTACCGCAGTGGATGAAATGTGTTTGTGATCCTAGGAAGTCAATCCCACAAAGTGATCTTCTTGTCGCAGGATTTCTCGTCAAGGTGCATGCATTTACTACATCCAAAAGACAGCCAGTTTTCTCAATTAAAAAGAATACAGAAGAATAACCCTTGAATTTGATCATTGTAACTTGGACAATGTGCCACTCTATCAAATATGAATGGGAATCTGTCTGCTGTTATTATTTAAAAATTATTTTAAATCCAGCTTTTACTAGAGGATAAACTTCTTAAGGGCAGGGACCATGCCTTTCTCGTCCTTTTGTCATGCTCAGCGTAATGGGAATAGGCTTGCATGCAACTGGTCCTCAATAAATGTTGCTAGGTGATTCGCATTTGAAGGGGAAATGGAAAGAAAAGCCTGGAGGACTGAAAGGATTTGCGTGCACGCATCTTGCTGTGAATAATACAAATGTGGAGAGAAGTGACTAAGTGGGCAGCATGGGCACTGAGGGCTCCGGCCCCTGAAACACTCAATAATCGGAAGTTCTAATGTGACTCACAGCAGCATTGTACAATGGAGAGCGGAGGGAACTGGAGAAGGCGCTGGAAGAGCTCCGGGGGCTGCAGAAGGGAATCGCAGCACGGAGCACACGATGCTTTCAGGGGGAAATACTTAGCAGAAGAGACAGCAACAATAGGATAGAAACAGGAAGTGCCTTAAAGTGAAAAGGTAAAGGAGAGAATTCTCAAAGCGGAGGTGAAAACTCACGCAACTAACAAGGTTGGGTTTGGCATGGACAAGAG
The DNA here is from genome assembly GCF_020171115.1 of Neogale vison. Classification (NCBI taxonomy): domain Eukaryota; kingdom Metazoa; phylum Chordata; class Mammalia; order Carnivora; family Mustelidae; genus Neogale; species Neogale vison. The sequence continues at coordinate 72,115,071 of NC_058101.1, read as the reverse complement.
CAGGGCTCAGATGTTAGGTCCTCCAAAATTTTTTTTCCTACTTTAAAAGCGAAGGTTTCTTCACATGTGAATACAGAATCCTACATTAATTCTCTGCCAGGAGGCGTAGTTTTGATATCTGGTCTGTGGCTGCAAAACGTAAGAAGCAGCAAATTTCCAGTGCATTTAGAGCCTATGACTTTTTTCCCTCTGCCCCCCAGCCCTCTCTCTGAATCGGCCACACCACCCTGATCCACATTTCTGCCACCAGGTTCTTCCGATTCTAAGCTTCTCTGTGCCAAGACCTTTAAGCACGCTATGAAATGTCAAAAGCCTTGCCTGGTACCCAGAGTTCACAGACAGGTCCAGAAAACTCTTGACACTCCCTTTGGAGGGTAGAACTAATTCCCACCCCCTGGACTGTGAGTGGGACTAAATGATTTGCTTCATATGAACAGAATAATGAAGATATGAACATGTGTGGCTTCAATATCATGTCATAAAAGTCACTGTGGCTTCTTCCTTGCGTTCGCTTGAATCACTCACTCTGGGGAGGCCAGCTGCCATGTTACGAAAACACGTGGTGGGAGAACTAAGAACTCCAGTCAGCAGCTGTGTGAGGGAGCCCCTGGGGCAGCAGGTCCCCCAGCCCCAGTCCAGCCTTCAGATGGTTGAGGCCCTGGCTGACAACCTAAGGGCAGCCTCCTGAGAGACCCTGAGCCAGAAGCACCCAGCTATGCTGTCCCTGGATTTCCTCAGACTTTTGTGGAAAGTAAATGTTATCTTAAGCTGCTAAATTCGTAATCTGTTACACAGCAATAGAGAACTACACAGTAAATTTTCCAATAGAACTTATTTATTTTAAGTTTTTTTTTTTTTTAAGTTTTATATAAATTCCAGTTGGTAGGGGCACCTGGATGGCTCAGTGGGTTAAAGCCTCTGCCTTCAGCTCAGGTCATGATCCCAGGGTCCTGGGATGGACCCCCACATCGGACTTCCTGCTCAGCAGGGAGCCTGCTTCCCTTCCTCTCTCTCTCTCTCTCTCTGCCTGCCTCTCTGCCTACTTGTGATCTCTGTCAAATAAATAAATAAAATTAAAAAAAAAATTCCAGTTGGTTAACATACAGTCTAATATTAGTTTCAGGTGTAGAATTTAGTGATTCACCTCATCCATACAATACCCAGTGCTCAACACAATATGATCCTTTCAGTAGATGTAGAAAAAAACACTTGACACAGTGTAACAGCCATTCAAGATAAAAACTCTCACAGAAGTAGGGTTAGAGGGAACATACTTCAACATAATAAAGGCCATATATGAAAAACCCACAGCTAATATCATCCTTAATGGGGAAAAACTGAGAGCTTTCCCTCTGTAGTCAGGAATAAGTCAGGGATGTCCACTCTTACCACCGTTATTCAACATAGTACTAGAAGTCCTAGCCTCAGCAATCAGACAACAAAAGGAAATAAAAGACATCCAAATCAGCAAGGAAGAAGTCAAACTTTCACTATTTACAGATAATATGATAGTCTATGTAGAAAACCCGAGGGGCACCTGGGTAGCTGTCAGTGAATCTCTGACTTTGGTTCAGGTTATGATCTCAGTGCCCTGGATGAAGCCCTGTGTGGGGTTCTGCATTCAGCTGGGAGTCTGCTTGAGATTCTCTCTCTTCTTCTCCCTCTGCCCCTTCTCCTGCCCACGGCTTCTGTCTCTCAAATACTCTTAAAAAAAAAAAAAAAAAAAAAAAGAGTAAAACTAAAGAAAAGAAAACCTGAAAGACTCCACCAAAAATCTGCTAAAACTGACAAATGCAATCAGTGAAGTCACAGGTTACAAATCCAACATAGAGAAATCTGTTTCATTTCTATACACCAGTGATGAAGCATCAGAAAGAGAAATCAAGGAATTGATCCCATTTACAACTGCACCAAAATCCATAAGATACCTAGGAATAAACCTAACCAAAGAGGTAAAAGATCTGTACTCTGAAAATTACAAAATTCTGATGAAAGAAATTAAAAGAGGGCACCACTAAGAAATGGAAAAACATTCCATGCTCATGCATTGGAAGAACAAATATTGGGGTTAAGTTTCAAAAGTTTACTAAAATGCCCATTTAAAACTACATGCCCCCAAGAGAGAAAAAAAAGTTTAAAGTATTAATAGTTTTCATTATAATGGGAATACTTTACCTGCTCCTAATACATGAAAAGTTTAAATATTATAAGTGTTCGGTTAAATTTAATCCTGCCTTCCTTTAGCTTCTTATTTTGACAAAGACAAATGATTCTCCTCATATAATGAGGTTCCAAAAACACCTTGGACACTGACAAGCCTCAAAGAGTCTAGGAGACCTGGAAGATAAGGGGTGGGGAAGTGGCTAGATTTCCTATTAAGGTGTTTTTCTTGTTTAATCTCATTTATCACAAATGAACAAAAAAGGGTGACATTTTCATATTGTATATTAAAATATGACAAATAAGTAATTTTTATTTTAGACAAGTAAATGCAGGAAGAACAATCTTGTTATAGCTCGGATGAAAGAAAACTCTTTTGTTTTTTTTCTTTTTAAAAAGATTTATTTATTTATTTATTTATTTGACAGAGATCACAAGTAGGCAGAGAGGCAGGCAGAGAGAGAGAGAGAAAGGGAAGCAGGCTCCCTGCTGAGCAGAAGTCCGATGCGGGGCTCCATCCCAGGACCCTGGGATCATGACCTGAGCCGAAGGCAGAGGCTTAACCCACTGAGCCACCCAGGCACCCCAAAAGAAAACTGTTTTTATGAGCATTGAAATCTTGCTAACAGTTGGCCCGTACAAGGGAACATTAAAACACGTTTACTACTTTGCAGCTCCTATCTATATAATTTTCACATGTTTCTCCCAGAATCTTTCTATCCTTGTTTGGATAGATTTATCCAATCCACTGGATAAATGGATTTATTATCAAATAATAATAAATAGTAAATGTCTGTTGAGGGGTGCCTGGGTGGCTCAGTTGGTGGAGGGGCTCAGCGTCCAGACTCTTGGTTTGGCTCAGGTCACGATCTCAGGGTCATGAGATCGAGCCCTAAGTGAGACCGCACTCAGTGGGGCGTCTGCTTGAGATGCTCTCCTTCTGTCCCCCGACCCCCTCGACTTGTACTCTTGCACATGCTCTCTCTAAAATACATAAATAAATCTTTTTAAAACAGTCTCTTGAATGTATGAATGAATAAAGTTGATTTAGAGGAAAACTGAGGCAGAGCTATATTCTCCCGGAGATTAAAAAGGTATGAATAGCATAGGATACAACCAGTGTTTTCAATTTAAAACACACACACACACACACACACACACACACACACACAGGACCTACCATGGGCGGGTCTGATGCTATTCTAAATGCTTTACATAATTTAAGACACAGAATTGTCATAATAATCCTGTTATTATCATCCCCATTTTCTAGACACCTAAAGCTGACAGAGGGTGGGAACTTGCCCAAGGTTGTGCAGGGAATGAGTGGTCAGTCAGGATCTGGACATGTGTCTGAGCTTCAGTACTGGCTCTTACCACCTCCCTACGAAGGCCCTTCCCGACCTGGTCTCACCCTGGGGCTCCTACCCAGCCAGTTCCCAAGTCCAGGGAAGGCGGGAGTGGCGGGGAGAGAAAGTCCTGCGAAGTGATGAACTGGGCCTACTTTGTGCTGTTTTGGGGAATTGTGTTTATTCACGAGTTGCTCTCACTAGACCACCAATTTAACACTCCGCCAACTGTCCAATTACCCGTGCTCACGTGGAGAGAAGTGAGTTCTCCAGCTGCACACCTTTTTTCCCCTCTACATAATTAATGAAGCTCATCAAAACCCTAGAAAACAAGCCCAGAGCACCAGCCACTCTCATTGACATGTTAATAGGGGGTCAGGTGCTCCTGACCCTACCAGGAGATGTTTATGTGGCTTTAGCTCCGCTCACCAATGTTCTATGCTGAGGACAGGACAGGGATGCTTAAGGGCTGAGCTCCTTCCCCTGAACAGCGGCCACAGGACACACTAATGGTGGTGAAAGTGTCTGAAGGCGGTAGACCACATGGATCAGGTAAATACTAATGCCGAGGGCACAGTGCCTGCCATGTGCAGTCTGTCCAGAGGAGGGACCCAGCGCTGTGAGGACGCCTCCCTGGCCCCTGGAGGACAATGGGAAGCGAGAATCTGTTTTGTCCTGTTCAGGATTACAGAACTTTCCAAAGATGATGTAAAGAATAAGAGGCTTCGAAACAGCACAACAATTCTCATTTGACTTTGCCTCTGATTGCCCTTCCGAACACGGCCGATTTTATGATTGCCCTAGACCCTGCCTGTCCGAACACGGTGGCCACCTGCCACAGGTGGTTACTGAGCACTTGAAGCACGACTGCTCCAAACTGAGCTGGCCTGGCACTCTCAAAGACACATCGGACTCCAAAAGAACTTGGCTTTAAAAAAAAAAGATATAAACCATCTCATTACTAATTCGTATATTGATTATGTGTTGACATAATAACATGTTAATACATCGGGTTAAATAAAAATATATTAAAATTAATTTCACCTGTTTCTTTTTGCCTTTGGTAACGTGGCCAACGGAAATTTTTGAATTCCACAGCTTGGACCTGTGGTTTGCGTTCTATTTCTCTTGGTCCGTGCTTCTCTCAATTTGGAACACCTCCACCTGTTACTGCTGAGAGGGGCGCAAAGGCAGAGCGATTTTCCAGGTCTTTTCTCTGGGCTCTTCTGCCGCATTTACGAAAGACTGACTACTAGGTGATACCGAAACCAGCGGACTCTCCGTACATAATGAAGGCTGTTCTACCGCAGACAAGAACTGCCTTCCAGAACCTTCTGTCAGCCTTCAGCCTGACAGCATAACACTCCGTGCCCTGACTGGCCACGCGCACACCACAGCACTGTGGGGTATGTGTAACTCACATTCTTACTGCACGGACCTGAGAAGCTGACCCTCTGCTCTACATCCAGGAGCTTTTAGGGACTGAGCAGGTATACCTGGAGTCCCTCCCTGTGGGCGTGCTGTAAGTGGATAACACAGGGGCGGGAGGCAGAGGGGGCGCGGGAGGGAGCAGTGGTCATGCCTGCGGAGCCTGTGGGGCTGTGGCTGCCGTCCATCGGCTCAGAAGGGGTGCCTTTTTCCTAATTCTCATCAAGGCACTGTAAAACTCGTGATGGCCTGAGATGGACCACTTTGTATACCATTTTCCTTGCACCACTGCCCAGGCTCAGTCTGGCACTGAAAGGAGTTCTTGGCTTAATAAGCCCATTAATGTCCTTTGTATGAACTGGCTGGAGCCCAGTGCCGAACAGAAGCCCAAATAAACTTTTCAATATCTCAAATGCAAAAGCAATTAGAGGATGCAAGTGTGTTTATAAACCTCTTCTAGACAATTATAATATTAATAAATGGGAGGTAGCAGTTTAGATACTATTTGGGGTCAATATTTAATGTTTTGGAAATACAAAGTATAGGTAACTTGCATAATCTCATGAAACATATTAATTAATCATGACAGTGTATCAGAAATCTAATGAACGTGAAAAGTATTTTGTTTTTTATGCATTGGGTCAGATGCAAGCCATATGGTGTCATAAAAAAGATGAATTCCATAGGAACTTGCTCAGGAACCAAGATATAATAAAATAGCCCTGTATAGGAAAATAGCTTCCCCCCCCCCCAAAAGTTTTATAAGCTGTAGAAAAGCTGAGAGTTGCTATAAATAGTTCAGGAAGGATGACATAATAGGTTTTAAAACTTGGAACCCTGGTCCTCTAATATCCTTGCATGGTGACTCTCCTTTAGAGTACTCTCTTTAATATATAAGATGTGACCAAGTAAATCCTTAATATAGAAATAGTACACCAAAATGATATGTCTGTTACTACTCTAAAGAAAACAAATACTTTCATAATAATGTGAATTTATTGAAAAATAAAAGCTTGCAAAAACAAAAAACCCAACTCTAAAACACAGGAGGAGGAGTAGCTATTTGAGGCTCGATTTAACACAAACCTTTCAATCCTTCACACTTTTTGCTGAGGGGGAGCAAGTACCTTACCAAATGGGAAACACCAATCAGAAGAATAAGGTAAATAACAACAAGTGTTGGAATTGCTTTTTAATACAAATAAGATCTGATATTTAGATTCATATATGACCTGCTTGTCATCTTTCAGAAATGATTACACCACCCCAGTATTTAATCTTATGATCATAAATATTTGATTCAAGGGGCACCTGGGAGGCTTAGTTGGTTAAGATCTGCCTTTGGTTCAAGTCGTGATCTCAGGGTTCTAGGACTGAGCCCTGAGGCTGGCTCGCTGCTCAATGGCGAGTCAGCTTCTCCCTCTCCCTGCCTCCCTCCCTTCCCTCCCTTCTTGTCACATAGTTAATCACCAAGTTCTGTTATTTCTTTCTTTCAGTTACTGCTGCGTCCATTTTCCCTTACATTGTAAAGGACACATCCAGACAGATTCTTACAATCTCAAATTTGAAATGGTAGAAAGTCCCCTAAGTGTCCTCCCATGCCTTTCACCAAACTGTTCCCCAACACGAACCTCTCTCCCCAGCCTGGTTACCGTTTGCACTGTGCCCACTTAAAAAACAACCCTTTGCTTGAAGGAGAACGCCCTTCCACTCACTCACCATCCAACCTAACTCCTCCTGGTCATTCGTGGTCTACTCAAAGCTTATCTCCCCATGGAAGCTACTTTTTTCTATTCCAGGCTATACTGACCTGCCTTCTCTCTGCCCATAATCCCTAATGTAGAATTTTTTAGTGGCACTTAACCGCTTGCTGCCTGGTATTGACTTAACCTGTGTGCCTCCTTGTCTCCTTGACCAGAATGCACATTGTGGGACACTGTAGATGATGATATTCTAGTATCTCTTTTTAGTCTCCATCATTTAGAATTTTAGAAGTGAATATACACAGGGAGAAGTTGCTTGGTCAAGTTTCACAATTTTCCACACTTGTGACAGAACTTTAGGCTAATAGATCCCTGCCAGGTAAACAACAAAGCCAGACCTACTCTCTGATGGGCGAATGCACTGGATATCCATTGGGAGGCATTGGACAGGGGTCTTGGATGCAGTGAATGACCTTGAAAGGAAGGGAATGTCAAACTCAGGAAGGAGAATGAAATTAGGCTTCCAACAACTTCCCAAAGCTCAGGAACACCTGGGAAAAGTGCCTGAATTCTATCCTTGATAGAACAGTGTCAGAATATGGAACATATTCTGTAGAATATATATGGAACATATCAGTAGAGTTGTGGCTCTACTGATGTGTATGTAAGCATTCTTGCCCCACGGAGGATGTCCTTAAAGAGGCCCAAAGGAAGCTTAAGTGAGTTTCCTTTAATGTGTGCTCTTCCCTTCTATGGCAGAGTGTCTCTTTTTATAGGTCCTGAGGACACAGGGCCATGTTCTCTGTTGGTCCTGAAGCAGAGGCATGGACAGATAGCCAACTGTCTCTTGGAGAGACAAAGGACACGCCACCCTTCACCCTGGTGGAACTGGAGGTCATGGTGGAAACGAGGACACAACGCTTTGTGTTCTTAAGAAAATCAACAGGAGTAATTCTATGATTTACAAAACACAGCTAGAATCTTATCAAATCTAAGATTTGATCTCTTAAAAAATTTTACTCTGTCCTAAGACAAATCCATTAACTGCACAGTAACCTAATTTTCCCAACTTGCCTGAAACAATGCAAGTCTTAGAACCTACAAAGTTTATAGTTCCACAGAAAATATTTATGCCATATTTAAGCATATATAAATATTGACTGTGAAATAAACATAGGTTGCTATAATTGCAGATTCAGAGTTGTCTTACACACAACATCTCCATTAGAAAACCGTAGTGGTGATGGTTTCATTAAAAAGGACACTCCCAGGCCCCATTCCAGACCTACAAACCCTGAGTATTTATAGGCAGCAGAGTCCGACTATCTGCATCTTGAACAATTTCCCCAGATGATTCTTGGGCCCCCCAAAAGCTTTAGAACCACTGATTGTTGGGGTATAAGCTCTCTAGTTAAGCAAGAATACTCTTGTCCCATGAAACCTTTAAAGGGTATTCTCATAGGGTGCCAATTAAACCTCCTTCTTGCACAAAACTATCATAAAATAAATTCCTGAAACTTTTTCTTTTCTGCTGTTTACTCTTAGCCTCGTATTTCTAAGACTCTGACAGATCATCAATCAGGATTTTCAAAATATGCCAGTGTGTGTATGGAAATGACTTATTATACCTATCAATATGAACATTTCATTTATTACCTAGATTTTTGTAGCACTTCGCCCACTGGTTTCCCCTCAGCTGGGAGGCCCTGGATTGAGTCAGTGATGAGTGTTCTGTCAATATTTTACCTTGCATCTGAGCTGCCAGATACTATTGGCTTTGTCAGGGTCATGGAACCTAAATTGTTTTTATAGTCCTTGAAGTAAGTCAATATTTTCAAGATTCTGAAAACTATTCAATGATTATAATCACGAGATCTTATTTTAAAGAACCAGGATAATCGTGTTGACACTGCTGTCCTTTCAAACATATGTATTTGACATATGTAAATTTTATAGTAAGGGAACACTTTAGGTTTTATGACACCAGCTCCATTAAAGTCCAAAATGTTTGAAGCAATAATGTGAAATTTGCTGTAAAACATAAATTTTAATTTTAGACAATATTCGATATTCAGATAGAAAAATGTTGAAAGTCACTGAGGGAGCCTCTGGTAGGCTGATCACCCACATTTATCTTGGCTTCCTCCAATGCCTCATAACAATGAAAATAAAGGGATAAAAATGACTAAACATTCAAAAACAAAGAAGATGGGAGAGAGCAATAGCAATTGAGGGGGTATCAACAAAATTCTGAAGATGAAAATCAGATGGCTGAGTGGTAAACAATTAGCAGCTTAGAGAAAGCTAAATCTAAGCCTGCAGTAGGGGAAACCAAAAATAAAGCAAGACGATTCAAGCCAAAGAATGCTATAAATTCTCAGAAATTAGAAGGACCTCTAAATACCAGGGTGGGAGGTGGGGTGTGCACAAAAGGAAAATTGGTTAAAGTCCTGTATAATTAAGAGGTGGACCAGATATACTCCCCCAGCCTGGAAGAAGGAAGGTGCACAACTTGACAGAGAGATGAAGCCGCAAGTCTTTGGAATTCTGGATCCCAGTCATAGCTGAGGGTGAGCTGAGGAGCTGTACAAAAACAGGGAGATTAAATGAAAGTCTACATAGCATTTAGTGAAACACTCCTCATCATCCCTACCAGCTACCAACTCCCTTCCTCTGCTCAGCTCCAAAAAGCCAGCCTCCAGACTTAACTTTCAGCAGTGAGACTCCAGGAGTCTTTTTTGACTGGCCACAGGGCAGAAAAAAATCTATAGACGCTGACCCAGTGAAATGGCTGGGTTCTAGCCCAATCCCGCTATAGCAAAGCCCCACATATGACAAGCCCTGTGTAAGCCTGGAGAGCAACTAATTAGCTATATGATATCTCATTCTTAAAATAATTAGACATTTGAGAAAAGCTTCTAACATGAAAGAAAGAAAAATCAAATGAGCATATGGGGAAAGGGTGCCTGTGAGAAAGAGACAAAGCAGAGAGCATGAGAAAACTTACTTAATTTAATGAATTTGATTTAAATGATAATAACCTTAGATCAAAAAGGGTAAATCAGAGAACAAGAAAGAACTTCTGGAAATTTGAAATGTGAAATAAAATGAAATATTTTAATTTTCGAGTTGGAGAATAAAGTTAAGGAATCCTACAGAACATAGAACAAAAGGACAAAGATATAAAAAGTTGAAAAGATATGAAAATTAGAGAATAATCCAGGATGTCCAATATATGATGAATAGAATTTCCAGAAAGTTAAACATAGAGAAAAAGGAAGGGAGAAATAATCAAAGAAATAACACAAGAACATATCTCTAGGATATTCTTCCAGATTTTTAAAGAAAAAGCTCATAGTACCAAGCACAGAGACACAGTGAATGAAAAATGGTTACATTGAGGCGTATCATTACGAAATTTCAGGAATACAGAGATTTGAAAAGCTCTCAGAGTCAGGGAAAAAAAAAATGGTCACACACATAGTAGAAGAATCCAAATTTCACTAGATTTTTTAATAGTATGATAAGTCACAGGATCTTGAAGAAATGTCTTTGAAATTCTGACTGAATGTTTCTTTCTTTTTTTTTTTTTTTAAGATTTTATTTATTTATTTGACAGACAGAGATGACAAGTAGGCAGAGAGGCAGGCAGAGGGAGAGGAGGAAGCAGGATCCCTGCTGAGCAGAAAGCCTGATGCGGGGCTCGATTCCAGGACCCTGGGATCATGACCCAAGCCAAAGGCAGAGGCTTTAACCCACTGAGCCACCCAGGCGCCCCCTGACTGAAAGTTTCTTAACTATAATTCTACATCTGGCAGACTCTCAATAACATGTGAGGATAAAGTTATCTTCAAAAATAGCTTTTATTAAAAAACAATCTCTTGAGCATCTTTTCTGAAGAAGCTCTGAGGATGTGCTTTAGCAATTTGAGGGACTAAGCCAAGAAAGAGGGGGAGAGGGATCGAGAAAACAGGTAATGCGACGTGGAGAGGAGTGAAACATTCCATGAATAATAGTGCGGGGCGGTTGCAGTATTTCACTTAAGTAGCAGACCAAGAAAACCACAGGTAGAAGAAGACTGGAGCAAGAGGATATAAACCTTCAGGGGAAACAAGTGAGGGAAAGAAAGAAAGATCAAGGAAGAGAAAGAGAGAAGAGAAGAGGGAGAGAGAAAAAAATAGGGAAGAAAATAAAAGAAAAATAGATTATTTGATGTTTGATCATATCTCGAGTTTTACAGAGTCGGACAAGTCTGAGGATGGATTGAAGGTAGGTGTAAGGACAGCACCAATTTAAAAAAAAAAGAGGCTATTACTAATTCTAAGAAAAACAAAAAGTTGTATAGGAAAGGAACTATAATCATAGTATACTACATAATGACGCTGCGATGTGATATGCAAAAGCCACTCATGCAAATAGGGAATACTTTAAAATCATAATCTGTGATATATCTAGTTATACTGAGAGTTTAGGGAAGAGAAAGAGACTCTGTGTGGGGGGTTATGTTTGTGAGGAGGTAGTATAAGCAGGTTAAATCCTCTTCTACAGAATCAAATCACTGACAAATTGAGAACCCAGCAGTTGAGGGAGATAAATAAGAGAAAACAATGTAAGAACGGAGGGCATGAAGCAGTGGACTGCTGTTTCTCCTCAGAAGCTTTGCAGTATTACTTAATTTTCAAAACTATGTCATTTATTATTTGAATAAAATAAATATATTTTAAAGAAACTAACAAAGGGGCTCCAGGTTTTTAAAGTTAAGGAAAATGTATCTTTAAAGAGATTTCCAGGATGACTATGAATACCATAGCTCTGTTCTTTTTGTGGAAATTTTATGGCTAAAAAGCTCAAAATAATACACCTCACATGGTACCCAACATATTTCGGTAAAATAAAATTGAAAGGGGAAAATATTCTACAAAGTATGAGCATACGTGCTTCACTGTGATATACACAGCCACACAGAGCAAACACACATGTAAAGAATAAAGCAGCACAGTAGTCTATAATCTATCTAGTCCTAAGAGAGGAACTACTAAAAATCGACATCACATTTTGGAAATTATTCGCTTTCCACTATTCCATACAGGAATTATTTCTGGGCTTCGGGTATCCCTGTCACCTTCTTTGACCAGCAAGCAGTCATTTGCTTTTGGTTTACTTCTTTCATGGTTGCTCCATTGTTTTTTTTGTTTGTCAGACACAGAGACTGGGTTTGCTGTCCCAGCAATCTCATTGTTGTTCTATTGGTTCAAGATAACCACCTCCTATCAAAGGATTCTTTTTAGACCTGTCTTTCCGGTTCTTCTATTTGATCTCAAAAACAGCTCTGTGTTATTTTTGCTAATGCTCTCTCCACTGGAGCTGATCATCAAGTAAACATATTTTTGGCTTGAACTTTGATAATTGCCATGTTTAATGATTTATTAAACACGGTTATGTTGAAGACACAGTGTTAGGTACCATGAAAAAACAGCAAAAACAGAGAGAGAGACATACAGAGGCAGTGGGAAGGAGAGAAAGAGAGAGAAACAGAGATCCTGTCTTTGAGAAATGAGATTAGAAAAAGATAATAGATAGACATGACCAAAGTAAGTTCTGGTTATTTCAATTCAGAAACACAAATTTTAAAAATTAAAGAGAAATCAAAAAAGCCCAGTATATGATGAAGTTCCAGAGAGTGAAAAGAAAGAAAGAAGAAAATGGAAAGAAGAAAAAGATCAAAGAAATAATATAAGAACATAACCCAGAGAAGATTCTGAAGCTTGTACTGGTGGAAATTTTATTGATTGCTTCACTGTCACTGTTTTAGCTGAAATTTGATGGGAATTAAGAAAAGAAGTAAAAGAGGATGTGGAGAGAGAAAGAAAAAGAGAGTGAGTGTGCAGAGTGGGTTTTATAACTATCTCTAGAAGCAGGGAGGAATTTACAAATAATATACGCAAATTAATAGAAAATAACGGCATCACCTCAATCCAACTGACAAAGTGGATAAATAAGGATCTTTAAAAAAGAATTAGTGGAGCATAAAAAAAACCAGGGAATTTTCTTTGCTTAAAATGTTTCTTTTTTTTTAAGATTTTATTTATTTATTTGAAGAGATCACGAGTAGACAGAGAAGCAGGCAGGGGTGGGGGTGGGAAGCAGGCTCCCTGCTGAGCAGAGAGCCCCATGCAGGGCTTGAACCCAGGACCCTGAGATCATTACCTGAGCCAAAGGCAGAGGCTTAACCCACTGAGCCACCCAGGTGCCCCTTAAAATGTTTTTTTGCTTAAAACATTAAGAATTCTTTTTCCTAAAAAAAAAAAAAAAAAAAAAGGTATTTTTCCTGATGGTAGAATTAACATACATACATGATAGAAAATTTAGAAAATTCAGTAAAGTGTAAGAAGAAGATAATAATCACAATTTTACCAACCCAAAATACCACTCCTAATATTTTAGTTATTCAATATTTTTCTACACATATCAAAAAATACAACCTGGACTGTAACATACAAGCTATGGTATGATCTGATTATTTTGCTCACCTTATGAGCATTTCTATGTGATTAATCACTTATTAATATCATGATTTTTGTGTACATTATCTATTTTTCCAAAATATTTATTTTGGTTCCCGTTTCTCATTACCATAAGCATAATCTTTGTACATAAATCTTTGTTTAATTTTCTAATTATAAGGAATAAGATGTAAATTCTGAGTAGTTGCATTACTCGACAAAACATACTTGAAATTTTGAAATAAGCCTTTTTTTGTTTCTAGCTTTTGGTCCCCTCCTTAAGAAAATATCCAGGTAAGTGAGAAATGGCATCTTCTGAGAGAAATGTCATTGTCTGCAAACATCCCCATCAAATAAACTTCTGTATAAGATAATCACTTTGAAATAAATGTTTCCGTATTATTGGCTTTGGTATTCAAGTCATTCATTAAAACTAAGTGTTGATCATGGTCCTCGTGGCCAACAAAGAGTAAAGTGAATTTTCACTAGCAACAGCAGAAAACAAATTTGAACTACACCTATGTATAATTATATTTTCTATCTTGCCTGTAATTTGAGCTCGTATTTGTGCAATGTACTCGCATATAGTGTAATTAACTATTCTGAGAGCTATGTAAATACTGCTCCACAATCAGGTGAAAGCATGAAATAAATGGGATGTTTGCAGAAAGATATTCACATGTTTATATATGTATTTTGAAGCTTGTTTCAAACAGTGGTGAGTTAATATTTCATTAAAAAGTGTGCTTTTGCTTGATGGTTCTTTTTGAGGTTAAGAAGTGATTATTCTAATAAGGCCTCCAAAAGGCAGATTCTGTCCACCCTGAAAGTACCTCGTGAGATGGAAGGAAAAGAGGAGGCGCCCAGAGATTTAATCCAGAAAACCATCACTTTTGTTTCTACACTTGACTGAGTCCTTTCAAAACATGACCTCTGCAGCTCAGGGCTTCGGTTACTCGTAGTTAGGCAAGCAAAAGGACCTGAAATGAGTACCTTTAAAATTCATGTTCCAGCAAAGACAAGAACTTTGTCCCAAGTTAGCAAATTTCAAAAGACATTTAGTGAGGGTGGGGAGTGAGGACGGGTTCACACTGCACCCGCACGTCTGCAGAGTCTGTGAGTTGGAATTAATCATCTTTGGTCTGGCTCGGAGGAAATACTTCACGGTAAAAACAGCAAATGTAGCAGCACAATTTGTATTCAGATTACCAACAGACCATTCCGACAGCTTGTGATCTCATAAAGCCCTGACGTGTCTGGGCTACAACAAACATCCCTGTGTGTTGCCTGTATTTTTGCCTCCTTCGAAACTTAATATTGAAGTGTATAAAATGTTGCATTTTCCAATGGTGCTTTTTTTTTTTTTAAATGAAACCAAGATAAAACATAAAAGCTCCCATTTCAGTGCTGTTTTTCTACCAAGCTACTGATTACAGCTGGTATAAACCAAGCTATATTTTTATTCCTCCAGACAGAATTTCTTTGGAGCTGGCTGGCATGTGAAGACAGGACACCACTGTGAGGTTTGGGGCTTAGAAGGCTGTGAAGGACAAGAATCAAGCCACAGAGCCCAGGCCTGTCTCTGCAGGCCAACACCACCTCCTGCTCTACAGCCCCCATCAAGCTCTGGGGGTGGGGTAGGGCGGGGTGGCGGAACTGAACCAGGAGATGCAAACAGTGATCTAAGATCAGCCCGTAGTACTTCCCAGGGCTTCTAATGCATCATCTGTGGACACACACCCCTGCACTAGTTAGAACCTGTTTGCACGTGAAAGCCCTTACAGCAAAGAATTTTCTGCAAAATCCCCAACCTACCACGCAAATGTCAGACTCCTGAGAGGGCTGAGGCACAACACAGCCACTGGTAATGAAAGGGTGGCTCTCTGGTCAATTCACCCATGTTTGGAGAAAAGGCAGAACAGTGCCTTTCCCCACTCCTGCAAGGCAGATAAGCAGCTTGCTGGGGGTGGGGGGAGAATGAGGGGACTGAATGCTTGTCAGTAAGGATTCACACCCCAACAGGTTGCCGCTCATTTTCCCCATAGATCACTGAGGGCCTTACATCCCTAAACGAGGATGTCCTGAAGAAAGACAGCGGGACAGAGGAGAATTTATGTTGATCCAGCACTAAGATAGATCCACCATCAACTTTTCCTGAATGAGAGCTGAATGCATGGGGAAGGCTTTATTGCACTCCCTAGTCACGCCACGTTGAAACAACTTCTAATTGTGCTAGTCCCGCAGCCAATGCTTAAGGGCGGAATGGTCCTACAGAAATCTATCCTCCACTTTGAAACTACAGACAACGCTCCCACATTTAACCATCAATAATCCACGGCTCCATTATTCACAATTCAGTCAGATGAGGCGGAGGTGGTTTAGGACCTTATGAAACTGCTGCGAGATCCCTAAACGCTCCACTCTGGCTCCCACCCTGAGGTTAAGCCTCTATGACCTGGGAGAGAAGCCACAGAAGGAGCAGCACGTTTTACCCTGTGACCTCTATGGCCTGCCTCTCTCTAGCGAGAACTTGATCGTCATTTCTGCATTTTTATCTGCCAGCAGCAATAATAGAAGTTTGACTCCCAGACATTCAAAGACAGGAAAGTCTATGATACCAACCTTTTCCATCTCTTAGGAGAAAGGGAGAAACAAAACCGAACCAAACCCAAACCAAAACCTAAGCCTGGTCAAGGCCAAGAGGTTGCACAGGAAGGATTCTGCACGCAGGTAAGGAAAGGCGCAGCCACCGGAGCGCGCAGAGTCCCCCAACCCGGGTCTGAAATGCACCACCGGCGCTGCTCAAGGTGCCGCTCACTTTCACACCTACCTGACCGTGGGATGCAAGCGCGGCGTAAGCCATGGGCTGAGTCATCACTCCTTTCTGCTTCATGAGAAGCATGCGCTTCTGCTCCTCGCTTAGGTGCGCCCGGGGAGCCTGGAGCTGTGGGGGCGGCGGGGGCGGGGGTGGCGGCTGCTGTGGCGGGGGCGGTGGGGGCGGCTGCTGCTGGATGTAGGGCATCAAAGTGTTTTTGTTGGGGTTGGCCATCGGGGGGGTCATCCTCTGACTCAAGTCTGCATTAAAATGGGTCAGAGGCTTAGTGTTGCCGTAGGTAAGAATATTGTGCTGTTTGCTTAAGGAGTTGGTACCCAAGTTATTTGGCTGCTGATTGATCATATTCATGTGGTTCTGCGGGAGGTAGTTATTCATTGTCGTCTTCTGCAGGTTGTTGGCCATGGGAGGCACTATGGGGTTTTGGTTGTTAAAGGCTTGGGGGTACATCATTGGGCTATTTGGTTTTTCCGCAGCAAAAGCTGCTCCGTAGGGGCTGGACGGGGGCCCTAAGGGAGACCAACTGGAAGTCTGGTTTGAGTGTTGTTGCTGCTGCTGCTGCTGCTGCTGCTGCTTCTGTTGCATGAGTTTGGCCCTCTGTTGCTGCTGCACGGCCATCTGCTTGAGCTGCTCCGCAGGGGACAGGTCGGAGCTAGCCACAGCCACGGGGCCTGCTGCGGGACCGGCCACGGGCACTGCTACGGGATTAAGGAGATAACCGTTCCCAGGCCGCGGTGGGGCTTGGCCTGGAGTGTGGGCTTGGTTCGGGGTCTGAGGGGATGGGACAGCGCAGTTTGCTGGTGAGCTGGCAGGGTTTGGAGCTGCGGGAGTGCTGGCCACAGAAGGTAAACTCGTGGCCGTGGAGACGGTAGAAAAGGGAGGGCCCGAAGAGGAGGGCCTCGCCTGCGGAGAGCCCATGGAGACATGTGCAAAAGGAGAGTGAGAGGGGTCGCTCTTCACGCTGGCACTCTCCTGGGAGAGAGGGGTCTCCGTTGCCGGCTGTGAGAATTCGGCCTCCTTTTTCTCCTCAAAGTCTTCGTTGAACAGGTCCTGTATGTCATCTTCGGGAACAGTGTTGGCCAACTCATCGATTAACTCTTGCCACTCCTGATCATTCAGGTTAATGTCTGAGAATAGCTTGTTCTGATTTGAAAGAGATGTTTCTGATGTGTCTATGCAAGTAGGGTCATCTAGAGGCTCTTGTTTGAGGTCCTTGCCCTGCAGGATGGTGAAGCTGTCCTCCAGGTCACTGCAACCGTTGACCGGAAGTTTGATCTCTGGAAGCCTACCATTCTTACTTAGATCTTCTAGAAGCCCAGGAGTGTGAGTTCCACTATTCTGCAAGGGCAAAGAAGGCTTCAGGTCAAGTTGGTGAAGAGGAGAAGCTGCAGGCAGTGGCATGTTGATGGTTTCCATTCCTGTAGGAATGTCCTTTCGTATTCTCTTGCTCGTTGGAGAAAAACTCCCATCGCAAGCACCATTCTGCTGGTCTCCATTAAGTGGTGATCGGGCTCCTTCCAACTTCCTTTTCACAGTCTCCTGGAGCTGGGAAAGAAAAAGGAAAGAGGGTGCGTAAATCTCCAAGTCATCATTCACTATTTGAGCAAGGTGATGCATGACTGCTGTGAACTAACTTTTAAATGCTTTATCACACATGGGAAAGAAGTTCTACGTCTAATTTCAAGAGTGGCCAGGCTTCAAACTCTGTGGGAAAAGGTTTTATCCAAAAGAAGAGCTCATGAGGCTAAGAGATAGAAAACAAAATAAAGATTGGAGGGTGGGGAACAAAGGAAAAGAGAGAGTTAAAAGCAGTACTTCTCTTAACAGCTGAGAATCATCCATTATTATTTTCTAAAGCAACACAAAATGTGAGACTTGTCCCCAAATGTGTTATACTTGAGAAAGATGTTAATTCCTATCGTAACTTTTCTCACCTCTTAACTGAAGACATCAAGGAATTAAATCAACAATATTTTAAAAAACACTAAAAATCCTCTAAGCATATGGAATTTAACGTTTACTTAATAGTGCAGAAATGAAGACTAACGGTTGACATAACCCACAACTTCTCTTCAGTTCTTATTTACTTGACCGCCCAGCACCTCGTGATGCAGCCTGCTCTGCTCTAAAAGCATGCTTTCATTGTTTTCCATGCTATCACATATTCCTGGATTTCCTTTTTTCTCCCTGTCTGCTCTTTCTCAGGGGCATGTGTGGTCTTCGTTCTTTCTAAATGATGGAATTCCTCATTGTTTGCTTGTCAGCTTTTGTTCGTGCCCACTCTACATGCTTGCCTATGTGATTACGGCCAGTTCAACAGCTTCAACCATCCTCTCTAGGCTGATGGTCCTGTTAACAATGTACCCAGTCCAGTCTTCCATGTGGAGGTCTACTACCTCAGCATCCTCTTCCTGGTTGTTTCATAGGCATGTAAAACTCAGCATGTCTCAACAGTAAGCTCATTATCAAACATGATCCTCAACCATGCTCCCCATCTCAGCATCCACCCAGTTCCCTACTCAGTATCTACTCACTTCCCCGAACCGGAAACCTGAGCTTTCCTCTCAAAATGTCTCCCATCACCATATCACCAGATCCTATGGATTCCACATCTAACATATCCCTCTAATATGCCCACTCAACTCCAACCTCACTGCCACTATCCGAGGCCAGGATACCATTTTATCTGGCTAGATTGTTGCAGTACTTCTAACTGGCCTCCTTGCCTTGCCTCCATTCATCCTCCATTATTCTTTCATCTGTTCCTGTATCCGTTGCTTTGCTCTCCAACAATCTATTCTCTATGTGGCCAGCTTTTCCTGTTTCAAGAAATATATAGCTTTTCCTGTTTATAGCTCTGTAATGGTTTCCATTGCCTTTGGTTTGAAATCCAATCTGAGCCTGCTTCACCTGGTTTCTGCTTCTCTGTTCAGCGTTACCTCCTTGTTCCCTGCCAAACATTTTCTATCAACTCCCTTGAAAGTTTTTCAGTTTCTTAGATGTGCCAAGCTTCCTCCCACCTCCAGGGCATTGTCCATGTTGTTTCTTTTCTTGGAACAAACTTCTCCCCTCCCTTGGGTTAGCAGCTAACCATCCTTCAGATTGTATCGTAGACTTCTCTTCCTCTAGGAAAACTTCTTATATCCTTTCCCCACTTCAGCTACATCAGGTACCTTCTTTGACCCGCCTACACTGGGTTGGATATCCTGGAATAAGTTTTTCCAGCACACTCCACTTCCCCATTTAGAGCTCCTACCATTCTTTGGGGCAGTTTCTTGGGTGTCTCTTTAGTGAGCTCCAAGAAGGCTCTGACTGACTTGCTTACTGCGTATCCATGGGGGCCCCATCTAGTGTTTGGGTTCATAGCAGTAGTTAATAAATAATGGCAAACTGAATGATTAATTCTATTGTCTAATTCAGGAGTTGAAAGAGGTGAGTTGTAATCAGAGCAGGAGGCAGCTCCACTGACCATGAGGAATACCTGACTTTGTGTGTGTGTGTGTGTGTGTACATGTGCACATGTGCATCCGGCTTATTTATAGGAAAGCTCATGTTTGCATAGATTGCTAGCAATAAATGTGCAATCAAATAGAGGGCCCCAGTGCGCATGACCTGTGATGGATGAAGCTGTGTGATGCTCCTCTAGCTCAGGCAAAGTCCCACCACCCAGCCTTTTGGGCAGATCCCTGAGGCTACAAGAGAGTTTTTGCTCAAAAACTAGCAGGTCAAAGCAGACCCAGACCTCCCCGGTGGGGAACTTGCGCAGCAGGAGTCCGCAGGTTGTGGTGCCTTTGCTTTCCTGTTCTGTGGGAATGTTCACCACTGAACTTAACTACGACCCAGGAACTGAGGTTCACTGGTAATGGGAACTCTAATGTGGAGAACCCTGGCATGTTGTGTCCACATAACTGGACTTCTCAGATAAGTCCAGTTAAGAAACTCTTGTTAACTCTATGGATTTATTAACTATGAACCTGCCCCCTTCCTTTCTGCCGGCGAGGGGTCAGTGTGTGGGGCTCCGGTCAAAGAGCTTGGCATAGGGTAGGTACTGAGGGAGTGCCTGCCGAATGACCAAAGAAGACTAACTCAGGTTAGGGGGGCGGGGGGGGCGGTTAGTAACTTCACAGAGTGGAAGGCGGAAGGCAGGAGGACACGGGGAGCAGAGAAGAGGTAGAGCAGTCGTCCACGTGGGCACTCTCCTATTCCTGCAAAGGGCACAGTGCACCACAGAAGCAGAGGAAGAGAGGAGCTGAATTCCCCTGGACCCTGTTCTTCAGCGCTCACACGTGGAACTGCCAAAGCTCTCAAGGAGCCCTACCTATAATAAAACCAATCTGCAGATGGATGTGGGGGATTCTACGCAGGGCCACTTTATTGCTGTTCTCTCATAAGTAGAGAATTCCACTTCCAAAGTCAACAGAAAAAGTCCTTGAGTAAAAATCCAGTCTCATGCTTGCTCCTCAATCTTATATTTTTAATCACAACACCAAACACTGTGTGCAGTCACTTGGTAGAACCCCAGCCTTGCTAAAAACAAGGGCCTCACCAGGACACAATGGCATTTGACTTCAAAGAAGATACCGGATTGATCCATCGTATGAAGTGGAAACTGCTAGAAAATTTTGTTATTTATTGAACAGCCCTGGGAACTGTAGTTCTGAACACAAGTATGGCAGATACCTGAATGTAGCTCCAGTGCACAGCAGCAAGTTCAAATATCACAGCTTCAGGCCCTAAAGAAATGAAGATTTGGGGCTCTTGGCACCATCTGAAGCGATGTTGAAAAAAATATATTTTAAAAATGAACCTGACTTTATTTTAGAAATTTCAGGTCCATGATTCTGTTTTTGGCTATTAAATAGATGGGGCAGGATGGGGAAATAAAGACAAGTGGTCTGTTTGTTTCTCTGTAAAAGATGGTGCCTGAGACCATGCTGAAGGACAGGTCTGGCTGGAGAGCCCAAGTTTCACCTCTTCCCAGCTGAGGGAGCCTACCTGGGTGAGGCATACTGGGCAGTAATACAGAAAGAAACAGGAGCCCTGGCTCTGTAGTTACAATGCCTGGGGTCAAACCCGAGACCACCCCCTGCCCCCCCAACTAAGAATTAATACATATAAATGTTGTCTGGTACTTAGTACATGTTAGCTATGATCCCCTCCATTAGAAAGTGAGTTACATGAGAGAAGGGATTTTTCTGTTTTGTTCACTACTGGGTCCCCAGTAGTGCAGAGTTGATAGTCAGTCACTGTCTTTTGAATGAATGGAACCTGGAAAACTTACTTCACTTCTCCTCCATTTTGTTTTCCTCATCTGAAAAGTGGGTTAATAATGTCTAGCTTGTAGAGTTAGTGCAAGAACGAACTTAAATGCAGTAATAGGGACAACACTTAGCTTCATGCCTGGTACCTGGTAAGCCCCCACGGTAAGCCTTAGCTATTATTATCTTTTAAAATTCGGTGATACCGGTAGTTCCAACTGCAAGTGAGATCAATTACTTCCTGAACCTTCAAACTACAAATAGGTAGAAGGATGATATTTCTGTTCCTTCTTTAGCTGGCAAAAATCCTCACATTTTCCAAGCATCTGGTGTAGTTTTGTTTGTTTGTTTGTTTAATATGGACAACAAAAATGAAATTTGCCGTTCAAACTTAAGTCTGAGCTCTAATGCATTCGTGTTCTAGATTGTAGAGTAGCACTAGGTCGTGGAGGTTCAAATTGAATGCATTTTCAGCATGTGACCTGAATGGAGCTGCTGAGTATTTCCTTCCCCTTGAGGGCCTCGCATTCTCCACTGCTGGCTCCTTGAGCCAGTATCCTGACATACAACATTTGGAAATATAAGAAAGACGTCATCAAATATGCTATGTTGTGGTTTTATGTTTTGTCTAGCTGTGTCCAAAATAGTTAGAGCAATCTTAGCATCCCTACTGTCTGTCTCATCATCGTCTGCTCTACAGGAGGCTGGTCTGTGAGTCGAAGTCTCTCATGTCCCTCTTGGAAAACAGAAGGCGAATCGGCAAGGGTAGACAGAACCTGTGAGCTTGAGAAGGCCGAGGAACTCTCGAGAGCTCTGCTCAGTGAGCAGGACGGCTGACTGAAGAGAGGGGTATCCTGGTGAGCCCTGACCACCCACAAACTCAGGTAAGAGTCTCGTCCCAAATGGCTTCCTCTTGTGGAAGTCCTGGCCCTTCCGCCTTACAAAGCTGGAAGCTTCTTAGTGTGATTTGTGCCCCTGTGGAAGAATCACAGAAACTCTTTCTTGAGCATCAGCTCCCTTGTTCCTGTATTACTATTATTACGTGTAAATGTTTTCTCCCATGAAGGGAGGCTATGGCGCCAGGGCCTGAAATACGCTGTGCATCCCATGCCTGTGACAATATGGACTGCTGTCACGTGTCAGTTCCTCCAATGGAAACAAGTTCTCCTCCAGAATGGCTTCAGCATAAGTCTCTTATCTACAGCGTGGCTTCATAGCATGTGTTTCTGTGAAACCGTCATGTGCGTGTATGTGCGTGTGGGAGACAGAGACAGACAGACAGAAAGGGGGGATGGAGATAGGGGGAGAGAGGAACTGAGAGACACAGAAAGAAATTGGGAGGCGGAGGGAGAACGGTTCGGGAGGGCTGATAGGACACTCGCAGCAGTAATAAGAATAGCTTTTTGCCTTTGGGGTTATAAAGCACTTTCACCCAGGATGATGTTTTATCCTCCTATGAAACCTTGGGGGCAGGTCATGTGCTGGTCTTCCGCCTCAATGGGGAAAAGGTCAGTGTTTTGGAGAAGGTGGAATGGGGAGAGGTAGATAATACCCACAACAGGGATGGGTTCTCTAGCTAGGGTTACCAGGCATCTGCTGACACAGAGGGGTTTCTTAGGGGTCCCCTGGGCCAGCATATCCATGGAAAAGAGAGTCTTTCTGCCTTTCGGCTTTTAGCAGCGCTAGTAATATAAACAGAATAAAACAAAACAAAAACCTCATATTGCCTCATCCTTAATTTTGTAGGATATTGGGCAGGGTCGCGGAGCTGGGAGTAAAGTAAGTGACACTACTATTAATAATGAAGCCCTTTAAGATGAAAGCCATTGGGGTAAGCCATCAGATTCCTGTCTCCTACTCCTAATGCTTGTAAAAAGCAGGGTTTATTATAACTATCTTATGGAGAAGGAACTTCAGGCATAGTGACATTATGCGAGATTACAAAATGACAGAGCCAGGGTAGGGGGGCGGTAGGGAAAAGTGGAAGGGGGCTCAACCCAGGTTTAAATTCAGACTCAGGCCTGACTGCAGAGCCCACACCGCACCCTCACCTGGGATGGAAAACCCTGGCTGTGCCGCCCTCCCTGCCACTGGACTCTGACGCTGATCATCAGAACGCTCTCTCGTACTGTTTTCAGGAATCATCCCCGATCCCATCCTCTCCCCACCACCCACACCCAATTAAACCTCAAGAACTATCTGTTCTTATCATCTAAGAATTTTATTTTCATCTTCCACCCCCAATGTCACTGCATTCGTTCAGATCGTCAACACTTCTCGTGATTTCTGCAGCAGCTCCCGAATGACTCTCTCTGCCCCAGCCTTGCTTGCTGCCCTCCAAACCGATTCTCTGCACTGAGCCTGTAAATTTTCTTTATAAAGTGTGAACCAGGTTGTACCCATTCCTCACCTGACATTTTTCTGTCTTCAGCGTCACCTAAATTCGGCACAGAGGCCCTCCGCAACTCGATCCTCACCTCTGCTTACTTACCTCCCCTGTCTTAACTAACACCTCTAAACTTCTTCCCTTCCACCTGTCCCCAGCCCCCAGTGCCAATCAACTCGAAATCTCTGGCTACATGTAATTATTTGCAGTCCTCGGGACATACGGTGTTTATTCTCTGTCTCTCTGGGACTTTCCACAGGTTACATACCCTCTTATCCAACTTCTTCACCTGACCAAATCTATTTGTCCTTCCCAATTCAGTTTAGACATTACCTTCTCTACAGTCAACCCTGCACAACCCCTCCCACAAGTCCAGGGTCAGGAGCACGACATTCTCATACACATCCTGTAACTTTCCTGTTTCTTCATGCGACTGTACATAGAAATGACCGCTAAAGCTCTCTCTCAAATGACCACACTGAATTTATGGAATTATCCCCCAAAGTACACACTTGAAAATGTTGGCCTGCCTAGCGTTTTCATGACTATTGAGTAAATGTCCAGTTTATTTTAGTTCCTTAAGATGCTGGAAAGGGCTTGTGAGCTGTCCCCTCCTCAATATTTCTGAGAACTCTTAAGGATTCTGGGAACCTGTATAGAGAACCAGAAAGCACAGGAAGAGAATCGTGCAAAGGAAAACTTAAACTGAAACCCACTGACATCGTGTGCCGTTACCACAGTCAGATGTTTTGACAAGTATGTCAACTCAAAATGCTGGATATTTTCATATCTGAATTCTGAATTTCCATACAAAGGCTTTAAGTGATTTTCACTCACCAACCAACACCATGAGTGAAATTTCTTCACCATATTAGAGATATAGCCATTTCCCAGGACTTGAAGATGAATTGGAATTTCAGTTTGCAGATGCTATAACTAATTTAGAGGCTCAAAGACCACATTTGGTCATTTTGATCAGCTCCAATCAAACTAGAAGATGATTCACTGTATCAATTTTCATACGGGTATGCTTCCCATTCTACCAGTAGGTAATAAGCTTAAGAACACATGAATAAATCTGAAGAGTAACCCAGAATACTCATATGTTAGATATTTTAATTATTAGAGTATGTAGAGTGTGCAAAAAAGCTACCACAACTGTCTTCCAGATTTAAGCACCCTTAGAAAGGATTTTTTGAGGTTTATTTAGAAGTTCATGGTTCTAGACCATTCATTATCCAACTCTAAAGTAACCTGGATAACTGTTAAAAATGCAGAATTCTAAGTCCCATTTCCACAGTTTTTGATTTAGTAGCTCAAGGTGGGACCCAGAGGGGGACACAGGTTGGAGGCACAGGGTATCTAAAGAAATTTAATAAAAACCCTGATTCCTCTGAGGTAATTGGTCCAGGATCCCTAGTTTTTAGGAATTCTGATCTAGAATAAGAATTCTGTTGGGAGTTCTGACATTATGAAGTTGTTGGTGTGATTTTTAAAAAAATATACATACACACACAAACCCAGTGTCCATATAAAATGTTCCTGAGTTAATTGGTGATACTCTGGGACAGCTCACAAACAGGACTAAGAAATAACACTTGCGCTTGTTTTAGTTCAAACCTCAGAGGACCCTGGATTCTGGAGAAACCTGCAGGATTTCTAGAAGACTTTTCGTAAAAATGTTTATTTTTTACATTGTAGGTTTCTCAGAGCATAGTAATATCCTGGACCATTTTCTCTCTCCACATTATACATATACTTCCTCTTGCTTTCATCCAAATGAACGGAGGGCATGCTGTGTACCCATGCACCAAGCGCTGGGGGGGGTGGACTTGGTCCTAAGAACAAAGATCACATCTGAAAGTAAACACGTCAGACATGTATTGACAAAAGTTGAGTATCTTTTTTTTTTTTTTTTTTTTTAAGGAGATCTGTGTAAAGGGCAGAACAACACAAAAAGAAAAAGAGAAATCTTATCACAACTCCTGAAGGCTACCTCATCAGCCTTACATACTTCTAACATTATTTTAGAAAGAAAACAAATTTACTACATAATAAAAGTCATATGAAAAATACACATACACACACACACGTTATTTCCCTGAGACCCAAGAGTTAAAAACCTCTACTTGTTACCATCCTAGGATGCAACTTCTTTGGATCTGATCAGTGGAAAATATTGGGTCTCTGGAGGGAATGTCAGCCACAGGCAGTTAGAAATCCCCATTCTGAAATGCCCAGGGGGAAACGAATCATCTTTAAAGGGGCCTCACCCTCCTGGTTGGTATCTGTAACCTCAGCCACAAATGCCCAAGGGAATGCTGGGGCACTGCTCAGTCCCCAGCTCAAGGGAACAGGGCCATTCAGGACATTCTGGGGGACTTTGAGGTTATTTTTAGAAGTGACCATGATCTTGTTCCTTTCTCCTATGAATCAGATTTAAAATGCCTTTTCCAAGTAGTCTTAGGTGTACCTGAGAGTGATTGTACCTCTCTTCAGTGTTTGAAGCACGGATGCTCACCCAATTTTAGCTGTGAGGTGCCAGAGTAAGGTACTTTTTAAAAGCAATTTTTGTGTGTGTGTCTGGATTTTTAGGTATGCTTTTATCCTTCAGTTCTTCTACTTCTTCTTCTTCTTTTTTTTATGATTTTATTTATTTATTTGAGAGAGAGAGAGAGAACACGAATGGGGAGAGGCAAAGGAAGAAGGAGCACCAGACTCCAGGCTGAGCAGGGAAGCCTGCCATGGGGCTCGATCCCAGGACCCTTGGATCATGACCTGAACGGAAGGCAGACGCTTAAGGACTGAGCCACCCAGGCGCCCCCATCCTTTAGTTATTCTTGAACGTGTAATAAGCACCAACTAAATGTACAGCGTATTGAGAGTGGATCATAAGACATCAGCAGCAGTGGCAGTCAGGCCCTTGACATTTAGAAACACTAAGTCCCAAGCTCTCCAATCTCCATACTTCCAAATACATAAATGTTCACACAGGCTCTTGGCTTTCTCTCAATGGAATGAATAAGTTATATTTTCGTCACAAGTCACACGAATCCTGTGTACTTTTTATATCTGAAGTTATAACATTTTTCACAAGCTTCATACATGTAGTTCAAATTGGTGCCTCAACAGTTATTAACTTGTTATTATTAACTTGTTAAAAACTGAGACTATTCTCTCCGCAAATGCCAAGTTTATATGATTTTCAAATCTCCTTACATAGCTTTCAGTAGAAAGCTCTAAACTTTTTTTTAAAAGATTTTTATTTATTTATTTGAGACTGAGAGAGAAGGAGCAGAGGGAAGGGGAGAGGGAGAAGCAGACTTCTTGCTGAGCAGGAAACCTGACACGGGGCTCGGTTCCAGGATGCCAGGATCCTGACCTGAGCAGAAGGCAGATGCTTAACTGACTGAACCACCCAGGTGCCCTGGAAGCTCTAAACTTCTAAGTTTTTGCCAGAGAATTTGATTCACTGCTTACTAAATGTTTCAAGATAAACTTGTCATTTAATACTCTAATTGACTGAGAGCTTACTCTGTACCAGGCCTTAAGCTAAGCACTTCACATATATCACCTTGATTAAACCTCACAACAGCTCTGTGATGGACGAGGAATGGGCTCAGAGAGGGTAGTAATTTGTCCCAGGGCACACAGCAGAGCCCCTTCTCAGCAGCACTTGTTCTCCCCTACTCTGTTGTTTTGCATCTGAAGACTCCCATCCCGATTAAACATGAGCAAACCTTGCTGAGAAATTCTGGGAGAGGGTTTCAGACACCCATGTCGTGACGGTCTGAGGAGGATGTGTTCACGTCTCCCAGTCAGAGATGCCTGATTCACAGAAAAGCGTTGTGCTCCTCTCTGAGGGAAGATGTTCCTTTGCAAATGTAGCATGTGTTTGAGAAGTGATGAGAGCTACAGCCCTGAAAACTTCGGGAGGGAGCCAGTGTGTGCGTCCCGGTGGCAGCTTCCTTTCCTTGGTAGCGCTCTGTCAGAAAAGCTCCTCTGAGATCTGTGGTTGCCTTCGGATTCCACAGTCTGAACCCCCAACGGCTGTCTTTTCAAATACATAAACATACACACACGTATTACATTGCCTTTATTTCTAAGGACAAGAAACGATTTTCTTAGGAATGTCTCTGCCATCTCTTACTAGAAGTCACGCATACATTATGTATTCAAACATGCCTACATGCATGACCTCGTATTACAATCTGAAATTCCTAATGGGATTTTATTTAGAGCTGTAAAGAAATGACTCTGAAGGAGGCTGGTGAGGAAGGAGAAAAAACCAGAGGGAGGAAGAGGGCAAATGAAAAGATCAGATCTTATCTGCATCATTCACAGCTGGAGACTTACACCAACAACACGGACCCAAGAATGGGCATGTTTGGACGAAACACACGAGATTTTGATTTGTTTATTCTCTGGGAGGAGGAAGGAGGGAAGGAGGGAAGGAGGAATGCTTCAGGGAGGCTCGGTACTTTTCTCTCCCTTGGGTAAAAATCAAGAGTATTTTTATTGCACTGTTTACTCAAAATGTCCCTTCTTTTCAATGAGAAATTCTCATTTTAGTCTTTAGCCCCTTCCAGGAGACCAGTTTGCTCAATGGTGCTTAAGTCCTGCACCTGGCTTGGGGGAAGCAAATAGCCCACAGTACCCACACCTGACACTGTTTTCCAGTACAATCCTAGCACATGTTTATCTCCCTTTGGAAAACCAAAGTATTGAAATAAGATTGCCTAGTCTATAAAAAGCCTCTTGCTTCCTTCAAAGAGGTCAGACATAGCTCTTTTGAGTGCGGTGTAGTTTGCATAAAGCCCAGCTAGAAGATACCCCCTAGAAGAGAATTCTTAACTTCTTCCATTTACATCCCATCTCCCCTCCCCCCCCATCTTAGCCAGGGAGCAAACAGGACGTTATTTTTATTTCTAGGCAGTGTGTGACCCCCCAGACCTCCACTCCAAGCAGCAGGCTTTTACTCCAAAACTGAAAGCTATGGGACCTGCCTTGGTTTACCAGCAAGGGGATTCCCTTTATTTACATGTCTTTGGAATAACTTTTGTTCACAAATAGGAGACAAGACAGAACTAGAGAAATTTTTTTTCCAGACAAATCACCCATGGGTGAAGATGTACAAACACCACACACACACACACACACACACACACACACACACAGAGGTACACTCTCACATTCGGGTAAATGTAGGTGTGATTTAACTGGCTCTGAAAATGTTCAACCGGGGGGCAGCGTGGGCAGCAATGTGCACTCGATCCGTAAGCAGCAGAGCTCTGGAGGCTGGCGGCGGGGCCAAGAAGCTGCTGGGCTTCATCCCACCAGCTGAAATTCATTTTTCAAAAGAAATTAGACCAAGGTCCTGTTGTTATAGCAACAGTCAGAGTCACTTACACAGCCTCTTCCTTACAACCTCACTCTGACTTCTGTGGGCAGCAATTTCAATTACATACAGGGAGTGACCAAGGCCAAGCCCGGATAGACCTTTTCTTAGCCCTTTAAAGGGTAGACGTGTAAATCCTCTAGGTCCAACCTGAAGCTCAAAGACCAGACTTGACAGTGTTCCACAGAGTTCTCCCAGTCTTGAAAGTCAGTGAATAGTGAAGATAAGAGTAAAACCTTCGGTCCCTGTGTTTGGGTAGGAAGTGGACATGTAACCACCAAATTTCCTGGGGCTAACCAAGTACCGGCCGTTTCGGAACGGGGACTTCCAGTGAGGATGGCAATGTCGGCAATCACCATCAAATCCGCAAGTGTTTTTATTACTTTAGTCCCCTGGGCTTTTACTCTATTCTTGGGGATGTGGATTTCCCAATGTTTCCAATCACTCACTCCAACCCCTAAAAACAACAATCAACTCCAAAATTCTCTTTTTTGATGAAAATATACACTTATTACCAAACCTCTATGGCAAAGAACTCTCCAAAGGAGTCAGCAATGTAGTAGTCTACATTCACCACAGGGGTACCCCAAGTGGCAAACATCTGTGAAGCCAGTGCTTGTGACTAATGATACGAGCTGAACTGTGCCCTCCCCAAACACATGTGCTGAAGCTCTAACCTCAGTACACTTCAGAATGTGACTGTGTCTGGGGATAGGGTTTTTTTTTTTTTCTTTTTTTAAGATTATTTATTTATTTATTTGACAGAGATCACAATTAGGCAGAGAGGCAGGCAGAGAGAGAGGAGGAAGCAGGCTCCCTGCTGAGCAGAGAGCCTGATGCGGGGCTCAATCCCAGGACCCTTGGATCATGACATGAACCGAAGGCAGAGGCTTTAACCCACTGAGCCATCCAGGCACCCCTGGAGATGGGTCTTAACGAGGTAATTAAGTTAGGGGCACCTGGATGGCTCTGTCAGTTGAGTGTGTGACTCTTAATCTGGCTCAGGCCATGATCTCATGATCTCATAATCTCATGATCTCAGGGTCGTGGAATGGAGCCCTGTGTCAGGTTCCACACTCAGCGGGGAGCCTGCTTGAGGACTCTATCACTCTGCCCCACCTCTCTAAAATAAATAAATAAATAAAGCTTTTTAAAAATGGGGGTCATTATGTTAAAATGAGTTCATTAGGGTGGTCCTTCACCCAATCTGACTTGTGTCCATATAGGAAGAAGAAATTACAACAAAGATATGCACAGAAGGAAGACCATGTGAAGCCACACAATAAAAGACAGCCATCTACAAGCCAAGGAGAAAGGCCTAAGAGAACCAACCCTGCTGACAGCTTGACCTTGGACTTCCAGCTTCCAGACCTGGTGAGGAAACATGTATCTACTGTCTCAGCCACCCAGGGTGTGTGCTACTTTGTGAAGGCAGTCCTAACAAGCGAATATAATGAATAATCTGGTTTAAACCTATTTCTGTCCTCTCCACGTCTTCCATAGGTTAGGCCCTCAATAACTATTCTATCTTGCACAAAATTGCGCATGCTTTGATTCAACTGATAGAGCACCTACTGTGTGTCCAGTTCTGTATCAGACACTAGGACCCACTAGTGAACAAGATTCCGTGTCTGACCTCAAGTGCTTTCAGAGTGGAGGGGAAAGAAAACCAGAGGAGGAAGGACAAGGTCATTTGTAGTAGGTACCAGTGCTATGGAAGGCCAAAGGAGGGGCACCCTTTAGTCCTGGAGGGACTGAAATGGAAACTGAGACTTTGGACTCACCATGTGGTAAGAAGCCAGAGGAGAAAAGGTGTGGCTTCTAAGTAAAACCTCAAATAGTTGTGTCTGGCTTGAGCCAGGGTACAAGGGGAAGAGACTGGGGAAGTAAGAGCCAAACAGATCAGGAAGGACTCGTCTGCCCTTTTATGACATCTGGACTTCATCCAGAAGGCTTTGGGAGGCAATGGAAAAAAAAAAAAAAATGTCACTTGTACTGTGAACTTCAGATTTCATGGTGATAGAAGTTGGTTGCAAAAGGTAAAATATATGAGGGGCTCCTGGGTGGCTCACTTGGTTAAGCTACTGCCTTCGGCTCTGGTCATGATCCCAGAGTCCTGGGATCGAGTCCCACCTTGGGCTCCCAGATTCATGGGGAGTCTGCTTCTCCCTTTGACCTTCTCCCCTCTCATGTCTTTCTCTCAAATAAATAAATAAAAATCTTTTTAAAAAAAAAGGTAAAATATTTAAAGTGATTTGTTTGCTAGGCCTGCCGTAACACAATAGCACAAACTGGATGTCTTGATTAATTTTCTCACACTCCTGGAGCCTGGAAGTCCAAAATCAAGGTGTGTTGACAGGTCTGGTTTCTGCCGAGGCCTTTCTCCTTGGCTTACACATGACTACCGTGTCACTGTGTCCTCACATGGCTTCTCCTCTGTGCCTGTGCATCTCTGGGGTCTTTTTCTGGGTCCGAATTTTCCCATCGCATAGAGAAAATAGTCGTGTTGGACTAAAGTCCACCCTGATGGCCTCTTTTTAACTTCATCTCCTCTTAACAGGCCCGATCTCCAAAGACAGTCACATTGTGAGGTACTGGGGGTCAGGGCTCCACCATGTGAAATTTGGGGGAAGGCACAATTCAGTATCATTCCTGTACAGGTGACCATGCAAATGACTAAATCCATCCTTAACTCATAAATACCATACGACACGGAACTGGTCTTGAGGCTAGTAGTTCGACAATTGCTATTGGGTCCAGTGTTTAACAACATAGTTTTTAAAAAGTGTCTGTCTCCCAGTTTGAACCCCCAATTCAAAATATACTTCCCATTTACTCCTTAACTACTGGCCAACGAGTGTGCTAAGCAAAACCTCAATGTGGGCAGAAGAGCCGTGCTATTATTTAGGAGATGCTGAATAAGAACCACACCCTGAGGCTTAAGTATAAATGTTACTTTACATGGACAACCCACGCCACTTCAGAGAGGGACAGAGAAGGAAAGCCGAGGCATAGAGACACTGGGGCCACAGTGTAATTCAGAGGAAGAACAAGGAATGATAGTCAGGATTCCCTGCTGTAGTCCCATGCCCCACACAATCCGTTTCTTTGCCTGTAACGGGTTCAGAATATGCTGACTTTCTGTTCCCGTTGTGGTACACTGTCAATGGACTGGAACAGTGTGGAGTCAAAAGTGTGTATTTCAATGGTTTTATCTTTCTTACCTAGCCATCTAGACATTATTTATGCGGCTTCCATTGTAATGCTACAGTTAGGTTTGCATAATATTTTCTGTAAGTGCCGACTTTTGCATGGTTACGGGTGCTCTAAAACTCCCCTGGGACGCAATTTTTTTCACCTTGGTCTGAGTTCTGAAGCAAAATTTTTGTAACAACAAATGATGACTTCAGGGATATTTCTGAAGTTACCCGACTATTAAAAAAAGGGGGGAGGGGAGATTTTTACTGCAATAAATATTTTGTTACCTTTTGTCCAATCGAACACTGCAAATCGAAAAGAGCTGAACATAAAGGCATCAAGCAAGGCAATGTAATAGATTTCACTGAAGACGGCCCACACTGCCAGATTTAACTAAATGAGGTCTGCATTCACATGCTTATCAGTATTTAAAAATACCCTGAGTGTACACAACAGAAAATGTCAGGAACTTGAAAAGCAAAAATATGCATGTGGTTCTTTCCAGATCTCACTAAAGCACAGCAACTAAACAAACTTAATTATGTGATCAGGCCGCACTTACTTAACCTCTCCGGACCTCTGTTTCCTCAATTACAAAATGAGAGGGCTGGCCTGCCCGACCTCCAAAGCTTGTTCCAGCTCTAACAGAGTCTCTACTTGGATTCTGGATTCAAATCAGTGACCCACTTTCAAAAATCACTTGGGAAGGCACTGTAAACTCAGATGGGCAGCTGAACTTTGGGCAGTAGTTACCAAGTAACCAAGAGCCTCATTTTAAGTCAGAGAGCAAGAATTCATTAAATTCTTCTGCACAGGTTTCGTGGCTTTAGGAAATTTGAAAGAACAAAAAACAAAGACAAAAAACACTTACATCCTAATCACAACTGTCTTTCAAACAAAAGTGTGTAAATCATGTGGTTCATTTAAAAAGGATTCTTCATTTTCGGATGGTCAGCCTGGGGTCAGGTGCTGAGCTGGGTACGGAGAATATGAAAGACTCACAGGACCCCTGGCTTCGAAATTCATAACCTGTTGTCTGTTGTCATTCTGTTCCTAAGTGTCCACTGGAAAAGGCTCCCATTATGTGTAACACTTGTCGAACATAGCCAACAGCCGTTTTCCTATTCTGGTGACCACGGTCTGGTTAACTTCTAGAACAGTGTGTGGCTCTCCTCTACCTCCACCAGGGAGATTCTGAATAAATGGTCTGAAATTACACGAAGAGCCTGAATGAGCCAGTTTGGGTCATTAGATACTGGACCAGGTTACAAGGAGGAGCTGTCCACCTTTCCTGGGTATCGGCTACCACGTTTATCACCTAGAAAAGGCAGACGGGTGTGGGCCTAACCTTAGGCTTCGAGTCAGGGGCCCTGGGTCCTACGATCACTTCCCTCATGACTAAGCTGAGCAGGCAAGAATTTTATCCTCTGGTTAATTGGGATACACTTAGAAGGTGAACCAACCAACATTTCACGGTTCCTCTTAACCTCGTGGTCTTTTTCTAAAATACGTAACTAATTCCTAAATTTGAGAGAATGAGAAAGTTTGTGTCTGTTGCCGTTTCTGTACGTTATGTAGTAAAACCTGATTCATTCTATTGCTGATCATTTTGCCTTTAGCTGTCACTTGGCTAAGCGCAACCTGATAGGTATTCTTATGTACAAAGAAAGAGCTTGCTATGTAAAAGAATAGGTATAATAAAGATCATAAGAGGAATAGTAGGAATGCTTAACCTTCTTAAGGTAGAAATGGGTCTCAAGGACTCAAGCACTCCAGAGACTCAAATTTAAATAAACAATTGATACATGCATTATGAACTCTTCTCATATATTAATTAAAGTAGTTCCCCAAGGATGCTTATTTACTAACAGTTTGATAGTCTCGTTTGAATTGCAGTTAGTACTTTTACATATATACATGTAGTACAGATTTACCACTACACTTCGGTTCAGATTTTTCTCAATTTAGGCAGCTGTTTGCCCAAATTAGTTTAAATTAGGGAGAGTCTATTGTATTCATAAACTCTTCGTCTAAATGGCGGAAATGATGACGATAACATTTGTCTGAGGTTTGTTGGAACTCTGCGGCTTAACTTCTCGTCTGAGATTTGTAAAGAATGAACACGGAATGAATAATGGCCATTACTGATTTTTTACAGCTGTAACTTATCAGAATACATATACTCTAATACTGTACCCATGGTAATTATCTCATTACTATGAAGTGTCACAGAAATGCATTATGCGAAGTATGCGTTGAATCACATTTAGCAATTTCTTTTTCTGTTTAAATCCAGAAGCTTAGTGTTCTCTAAGAGTGGGAGCATTGCATGGGAGTTGGGGGCTTTACAAGAGAGTTGGGGCTTAGCCTGTGAGTGGTGCTCCTTGGCAGAGGGGTGACAAGCTCTGAGACTCGCGTCACTCTTCTAGACTTTTCTGTACCTCAGTTCCTAATTTGAAAATGGGCATATTCCTGTGTGACCCCTACGATACCTCATGGAAAGGATTAAGCAGATTAAGTCTATAAAACAGTTGGTCACCAGGAGGAAAGGCATTAAGGAAATGACTCAACGTACTGTAGTGGTGATTTTTCTAACTGCATGAATATTTAACGAACAGGTACACATAATACTTGACATTTCTATGGAGATCTTCATGCAAGCATCTTAACATCACTTAAAGAAATGCATGGCAACAATTATCAGGCATCTGGGAAGCATCAGCTCATTGGCCAGAGAGGGTAGAGACACAGGAGGGTTGTTTTTAACATCACAGTGTTAAGACTTGGGTTATATTCAAATACGGTCATCCCGCAAATCAGAAGGTGTGCCTTAGAAATAGAACAATGTTTATTTGAGAGCCATCCAGCCACACGTAGGAGGAAACCTAAACAACACAGGTGCAAAACCTCCCTAAGTAGTGAGCATGTGGTTGGAGATGGGTCTTGTTAACTGGATGACAGAAGTCAGTAAAGAGACAAAGAAACAGTATTAGTGAGAGATCAAAATAAAACATCACCAGGAAAGTAGGGGGGAGAAAAAGAGAATTTGTGGTCAGCTTCGTAATGTCAGTTGCAGTCTGAAATGAGAACTAAGAGACCGTTAGATTAGTATCAGAGTAATTCACTGGGAATCTAAGAGAAGTCTCTGCTAGGATATCCAGCAGCATCAGTATCATCTGGGCAAATTCTTAGCTAGTTCCCCCAGACTTCCTGAATCAGAAGCTCCGATCGTGAAGCCTGAGCTCTGTGTTTTAACAAGTCCTCAAAGTGATTCTCATGAGTCTGAGAGATTGTTCAAGAACAGTGCTTCCCATCCAGCAGAACTTCCCGAGATGATGGAGATGTTCTCTATCTGCCTCTATCTGACACATGAGCATCTAGATGCATGTGGTTTTTGAGTACTTGAAATGTGGTTAGCGCCACAAGGAATTGCCTTCTAAATTTCATTAATTTTAATTAAGTTTAAGATAGCTACGTTTAATGAGTAGCTATTCCATTGGACAACCAAATTCTAGAAGGACACGGTAAATGAAGGCTAGGTTTTTGATCAGTAAGAAAAGCAAATGGTGAGTAATGAAGATGCTGACTGTTGACTCTTCCGTGTAAGAAATCTTGGTTGTGAGGGCAAGAGGAGAAAAGCACATGGCTGGCATGTCAGGAGGTGAAGTAAAGTTTTTTTCCCGGGAAAAGGAAGTCTTGAGTGTGTTTGAACGTGAAGAGAAATCAGAGAGTGGGAGAGGTTAGCCTGCAGGAAACAGGGACAAATGAAAAACTGTGGAGAGGTCTAACTGTGGTAAAATATCGGTAACATAAAATTTACCACCTTAACCGTAAGTGTACA
This sequence comes from Neogale vison, assembly GCF_020171115.1. Lineage (NCBI taxonomy): Eukaryota > Metazoa > Chordata > Mammalia > Carnivora > Mustelidae > Neogale > Neogale vison. Next base: position 72,079,014 of record NC_058101.1, on the reverse strand, counting down.
GTTTAGTGTTATTAAGTACATCCATGCTGTTGTGAAACCTTCTCCACCACCGATCACCAAGTCCTTTTCATCTTGCAAAATTGAAACTCTATGCCTGTCAAACAATAACTCTCTATTCCCTTCTTCCTTCAGGCCCTGGCAATCAGCATTCCGCCTTTATGAATTTAAAGACTGTATTTATTTTATTTGAGAGTGAGGGTACGTGTGTGCGCGCACCCAAGTACACGGGGTGGGAAGGACAGAAAGAGAGGGGGAGAGATATTCCCAAGCAGACTCCCCGCTGAACACACAGCCCAACATGGGGCTCAGTCTCATGACCCTGAGATCATGACCCGAGCTGAAAACAAGACTCGGGTGTTTAACCACCTGAGCCACCTGGGAGGCCCCTCTGCCTCTATGAATTGAATGACTCTAGCTAACTCATGTAAGTGGAATCCTAGAATATTTGTCTTTTTGTGACTGGAATATTTCATTTGGTATAATATCCTCAAGGTCTATCCACGTTGTAACACGTATCAAAATTCCCTTCCTTTTTAAGGCTGAACACTCTTCCATTATATGCGTAGATCACTCATCCATTGATGAACATTTCAGTTGCTTCTACCTTTTGTCGACTGTCAATAGACTGTGCTGCCATGAACATGGTTTTAGAAATATCTTGAGGCCTTGTTTTCAACTCCTTTAGGTATACACCCAGAAGTGCAACTGTGGGATCATGTAGTAGTGACGGTTTTAATTTTTTGTGGAACCTCCACATTGTTTCTCATGGTGGCTGAACCGTTTTAAATTTTTATCAAGGTACTTGTTTTTGAGTCCATGAAGAATGGAACATCAAAGCCATCCAAAAAAAAGAGAGAGAGAGAGAGAGAGAGAGAGAGATTTAAAGACAAATGTGGGGAACAGGTATATTGAAAAACAACTGTGTGTGCGTGGTGGGTGGGGGGAGTGGTGAGGAGAACAAACCCAGGGCTTGAGGAGAGAGAAAATGAAGATTTTGTAGAGTTGGTCAATTATCAGAGAAGAACAGGGAAGCCCTTTGAGGGCTCTCAAGCAGAAGTATATACATATAGTGTAATAGTATGTCATGGGATTAAATTGTGTTCTCCCCCCCAAAAAAGGTACATTGAAATCCTAAACCCAGTACATCAGAAAGTGATTTCATTTGGAAACAGAGTCACCACAGGTATAATTGGTTAAGATGAAATCATACCGGAGTGGAGTGGGCTCCTGATTCAACATGAACGTGATCATTCTTGTAAGAATCTGGCCACGTGAAAACATGGAGATGCACAGAGAGAACGCCACGTGATGGCAGAAGCAGAAATGGAATTATGTAGCTAGAAGCCAAGGCACACTACAGAATGCTGGCAAACCATGGGAAGCTAGGAAGAGGCAATGAAGGATTCCACGCAGAGTCTGAGGGGCAGGGTTCTGCTGGCACCTTGATTTTAGACTGCCAGCTTCCAGGACTGTGAGACAATAAATTTCTGTGGTTTTAAGCCACCTAGTTGGTAGGACTAAGTTATGGCAGCTCTAGGACTGATAGAGCTACAGAGTATGAATCTGTAATATGCCAGGGTCATCCCAGGCCAAGGCCAAAACGAGTACTTCCAAATGACTGTACTTCCCACCTCTAAGCAATATGCTTTCTGACACACTGGGATAATATAGGTGATAAGTCAATGTAATATATATTTTGAATCACAGTCTTTACTAAAAGATTCTCTTTCTGTCTGTCTTTCACAGGACCAAATGGGGCATGCATATGAACACACTAAATTGTATGCTTCTAAGAGCCACAATGGGAAAGAAATCTCAGTGTCTCAGAGCAGAAGTGTTGTCATTACCTAAAAGTTCTTCTGGATTTTATTTCACCTGCATTTGGCCCCTAAATTTTTGTTCTGGGTTCTAAGTCTGAGCAGAGCTCTGGCTTTAGCTGGAAAAACCAAAGACTTTTCTAATTTCTTAAATGTCTAAGTTTGCCTGCTTTTGCTGACTCTGGCCTTTATCTTAGGTGCTAATTCATGACTTGAGGAAAACAATAATACAGTTATTTTCCTGCTTTCCCACTTGAGTTTGAGGGAAACAGTCAGCATTGAGGTGATGAGTGCCAACTCAGATTAAGCCACTTAAGAAAAATTGCCTGGTTGTGAACTCCGGGGTGAGTCTCTCCCAGAGGTGGATGGGTAATGGCTGTGGGAGCCGGGGACTAAGGGTCGAAATCATCCACAGTGTCTCAACAGAGGAGCCTGGTTGGTCTACAGTGGAAGGGGAGCTCAGCTGTTGCTGACGTGGAAACAGCGTGGATTATTTGGGTGAGCAGAATAACCTTGAGCATCTGCCAAGTCAAAGCACAAGTTGTAAAAACAAAGTCTCTCCCTTCCTGCCTACTTGCTCTTCTTTTAAAACACAGCTTTCGCTTTTGTTAGAATTTACCTACATCCTAGTAAAAGTGGAAGAAAAGAGCCATAAACAGTGGTTTTAACACACACACACAAATCCAGAAATAACTATATTTTAATACTTCTCTACAAGAAACATATCCAGCTCACAGACTCCTTCCCACCCTTCCCTTCCACAGCCCCTCGAATTAAAAAAAAAAAAAAAAAAAAATTAAACTTTGGCTTTTCAAATAAAAGGCATACAGCAAAAGTATCATTGTTCCAAAATTCCAAAGCCATTTCACAATCATAATGAAATGAGGGAGGAAATGGTTTTGTTGAGGTCTTGAAAACAATCACTCCATGTTGCCGTGTGGTATATCTTTATAAATTATAAAGGGTCTGCAAAAATTAGTTCATTCATTCAACACACACTCACCGAGCATCATTTATGCACTGGACCCTACGTGCGAAGCTGGGGATGCAGAGATGAATAAGACACAGTCTGCCTGGGAGAGCTCACAACAGAGTAAGACAGCTATTATTATTATTCATTATAATGTGGCTAGACTTCCCATGCCCCACTCCTACTTCCAGCCCTAGGAACCTTGATTTTAATTCACAAAGAACCATATTGTGGGGAGGGGGGGGGAGAAAAAGAAAATGACCACAGTAAATCCTGTAAAGGTGGCAGCTCTCTCCAGAAATATGGCTACACTATGAGCTTAGACCTCCTTTAAACTAAGGGCAGGGAAGAAGAGAACACAGCAAAATGCCTACACGAACTACAAAACCGAACCACAATGAACATCTGGAAGTGAATTAGAGAAATTCAAAACGAACTGGGAAAGAAAATTATTTATAGTATAAAAATTAGTTAAAAAGGAAAGCGAAACACATTGGAATAAAGTCAAAAGCATCTTTCTCTGCTTCTCCTTTTCAGAATTGCCCCAAAGCATCATGCATCATACGAGGAAAGACATTACCCTCAGCTCTGTTGAAGACTTTGAGCTTCACAGACAAAGGGATCCATGCCTAGAATTGACAACCCGGTTTTTACATATTTGGGGTTGAACTCAGATGAACCGACTCGAATATCGAAACTCGGGTTTTCTGATGTGATTTTATGCCTGCTTCGAATGAGTGGCTGAGGAGAAAAGTATATACACAATAAATCTAAAATCATTCAATTACCTTAAGTCAACTGGGAGGCTTATATTTACTGAGAACAGGCATTTGACTCTCATATTACAAAGACATGCAAATGACTCCCAAGTTGCAAAATCATTCTGGATAGCTTATTACTCCATTCTCAGATGTTGGAGGAGCAAGGGGAGGCTTGAGAGTTTGATCAGGAAAACACTACGCTTGTCATTTGGCAGAAACAGCATGCTAACACAGCCTCTGGAATTACGGGCTCTAGGAATGTCAGCTCACAGGAAGGGAAAAACAGCCAGCCCCTCTTTGGAAACAGATTCATGCTGCAAAATGACCCAAGTTAATTTCCTTCTGTTAATTAAGCCAGTTTCCTTATTAGCAATGGGAGATGACCAAGTCTAGTCTATATCCAATGACTCAGAGAATGATGAGGTTAGCTGGCCTGTCTGCTTCAAAACGTAACTTGCAGATGGAGTGTCACAGAATCTGTATAAGGAGTACTAGCTCCACCCTGGACTTAATTCTGCTTTTAGCACTGCTGAACCAAGGACTCTCTCAGAAACTACCCCCATGTTCTGCTAACCACTAAATTCCCACACAGCTTCACCTCTGAGATCTCTGTGTGTGTGAGCCCTAGGTCTGATAACATCCAGTGCCCCTCGTGAGGCTGGAGACCCAGCAGCATTGAGGGCTAGTCCTCTGCATCCCTCTGTGACATGGTACCTCACACGGAGGACGGGTTCATGGTGGACACACTCTGACCTCCTCCTGATCTTAAGCAAAATTTGGGTGGTGACAAAGGGCGGGTATGGGGACAGGAATTCCTCTAGACTCGCTCAGGGATCCAGGTCCAAACCAAGGTAAGTCTGAAAGCAATGCTGAACCAAATCAGTGACTGTTACCCAGGCCAGCCCCAACAACTGAGGCTGTCCATGAAGTCACCATCCAGTATGTGCCAGGCAAATCCAAGATCCTTCCCTTCATTCCCACATCAACTCTGCAAGGGAATAAGCATCATTTATACAAACGAGGAAACTGGGGCTCAGGGAGATTTAAATAAATTGCCCAAGGTCACACAGCGAGCGAGAGGGAGCTGAGATTTGAATTCCGAAGCCTGTGCTTAACCGTTCCACACCTCTCCACTTGGGAATGGAATGTGTTTCTCATTTCCAAACTACTCTGAAGTGAGCGTGGCTCTGAAGTGAGCTAGGAAGAGGGAAGTCAGCCTCAGGACTCTCTCCCCGTGGTGGTGGGCTGACACATAAGGAGGTACTATCTGAATGTGGACTTCCTATAAGGACTACAGCTCTTCCAGTGATGTGGTAGTGACCAATCACATTGCCAGCCCCTTTCCAGGGACATCACTCCGATGGCACCTACAATGAACACATACTTCCCAGGAGACCAAACCCAGCCTGCACAAAAGCATCGGGAATGTTCTGCTCTAGCTACACATAGCCTCAGCTCTTAAAAGGGCCACCAACCACCGTTCATTGCTAGAGCACCACAAACTCATAGTATGCTAGCACTGCCTTCACCTGGGTCCTCCAATTCTTTGTTGCTCATAATTTATTTTTCTTTATTAATACCTTTTTTCTTACCTTTATTAATACCTATTTTTCTTTATTAATACCTTTCACTTTAATTTCACTTTCCTCATAAAGACTGGGTGAATATTGGCTAGTTCAGAAGCCGAATGTAAGGCCTAACCAAGGTAATGTAAGCAATGTATTCAACAGCACCACTTCAAGTCTTTGCAACTTTCCTCACCCATTAGTAATGCCATAGTAGCATGGTAAGCTACAGGGATTTTCAAGTGGGTGTTCCCCATCCCCCTCGATAATACTGTCACCCAATACAGAAGCAAGACAAACATACAGTTTTAGATGACAGAACCAGACTTCCACGATACAGATACTGCCAACTTTTTAAACTTGGGAATTACATAAAAGTGGATTCTAGAATCTCTGAGAACCCCCAGAAGCTGTGTGCAGAATTTTGTGCATATGTGTCTTTTTTCAGAAGGGAGGGCCTAAATCTGAGATCATCTAACACTCTCAGTGTGGTCCACAATCTTCCAAAAACCTAGGAGCCACTCTCCTCCAAATGTAGGAGTAGCAAATACAATTGAGTGGATTACAAGCAGCTTTGATTTCCTTGAAGCTCAAAGCCATGTTGTCTTGCAATTCTAGGTTGCCTTGGTGAATGTATGTTCTACAGATCCGGGAAGACATATCCATGTTCTACCCTGATGGCAGCGGGCAGGCTGGGCTTAACTCAGGAGTCCTTATTTTCTTCAGACAGTAGGATAGCCAGAGGGCATGACTGGGGCAGAGGGGTCCCCAGAAACCCTGTCTTGTGAGAAGCAGGGAAAGGAGCAGAAGGTACCTTGCTGAAGAAAGCGAGAGCAAGGCAGTAGGACTACCTACCACAGCTCCTTTTTAAACAGTTGCCAACTGCTGCACTGGAAAAGGATTAGATTTAATCTATAGAGCTCCAGAGTATGGAACCAAGACCAAGGGCTGGAAGTTACAGGGAGAAAGAATTCAGCCTCTATATGAGGAGGAACTTTCCAAAACGATTAGAGAGACTCAAAATAGAAAGGGCTAACTTGTGAGGCTAATGAGCTTCCTGTCCCTTGAGTCTTCATACCAAGGCTGCATGTTCATCTGTCAGGAATCTGTGAAGGGGATTCTTTATTGGGTGGAAGGTAGGAGAAAATGACCTCTACGATTCCTTCTAATTCTATGATCTGTCTATTAAGATTTTATATCTCTTATTAAAATTTATAGTTGAAGATCCAAACACATGTTCCCTTGCTTCATATAATAGACACTTGTGGCAAATGACCTTACAAGAGGTATAACCACTCTTTTTTTTTTTCACTTTTGATTTTTATGTATTTGTTTTCTCAAAATGAGGTGTATCTGTGTATGAAATGCCGTGTCTGCACTTCCAGCCCATACTCCCCGTCTGTCTCCTCTTTCTGAGTCCCCTCTTGCTCCCACTGGAAGTCACGGCACTGTCATCCCTCCCTGGGCTCCTGCACTATGCTCCTACCTATTTATTTATTTTTTACATAATCTCTACGCCCAACGAGGGGCTCCAACTCATGATTCCAAAATCAAGAGTTTCACACTACTCCATCTGAGCCAGCCAGGCACCTCTTACCCTCCTATTAACCCTTGTTTCCCACCCCAGCCTCTTCTCCTTGAGCGCGTAATCATTTAAAGACAATCATCATGGGGCACCTGGGTGGCTCAGTGGGTTAAGCCTTTGCCTTCGGTTCAGGTCATGATCTCAGGGTCCTGGGATCAAGCCCCGCAGCATCGGGCTCTCTGCTCATTGGGGAGCCTGCTTCTCCCTCTCCCTCTGCCTGCCTCTCTGCATACTTGTGATCTCTCTCTCTCTGTCAAATAAATAAATAAAATCTTCAAAGAAAAAAAAAAAAAAAACAACAACCAAAAAACCAATCATCAGGCTAATCTCTTAAACTCCAAACCGTGGCTTACAGGACGCTGGATGACCAGGTGTCTCCAAGCTCATTTCATGCCCCCCTCCCGTGACATGTGACATGCTCAACACGACAGACCCCTGCTCCGCCCCTCCCCCAAATGCCAGCCCCCCTGGCTCCTCCCTCCCCTGCAGCTGCAGCTTCTGGGCCTTCTCCCAATGCCCTGCCAACCCTCATGATTCAGCTCAACCATCTCCTCAGGAAGGCTGTTCCTGGCCCCATGTCTCAGCCACACCTCCCCATTACGTCCTGTTACATCACTCTGTTTCATTTTCTTCATACCACTTACTATATATATATATATATATATATTTTATAATCATCTGGCTCTTTATTTTTGATTTGGTATTGGCTTCTTCCCTGCTCTGAGTATCGGTCCATTGAAGGCATGGATCTAGTCTGTGTTGTCCAGTAACTTTCTGAGCCCAGAGTCTATCACAGGGACTAGCTTATGGCTGGTGATCAGCATTTCTGGAATGAAAGAATAAATAGGTGAGCAATTGCATGAACCAGTCTCTCCGGTATGGATGGTCAGCTTGGGGGCTGTGCGTGACCGTGTTCTTCCTAGAGTGTACGTATGACTGTGTTTGCCTGCTGCCTCACCCTCTTACCTAGGGCAGGGCTGTGTACATGGCAGGCCCTCAAGAGAATTTTGGATCGACTCCCACGAAGCTCACAAACGTCACTGAAAGCCAAAGATTAGAGAGACAATCTTTTTCACTGAAGAGAAAAAGATATTACCCATGTCTCAGAAGGTCCTTACACACGCTCTGTGATAAAATCCTAGAGAGGAATAGCAGAGCTCCCTAAATCTGGGATAGTGTGTCTCCCCCCACCCCCCCCACCCCCACCGAAGGCTTTTAGGAAAAAAAAAAATACTCTGGCAGGGAGGAGCAAGAGATGCTGGAATGGGTTACTGAGGAGGTGGTAGAATCTCCTTTTCTGGAGCTCTTTAAAAATAGAACAGCCATCTGGGATGATTTAGATATGGTCTTCATTGAAGAAGGGGGATGGAAGAGGGAATGAAAGATCTAAGTCCCATCTCATCCTTGATTTTCTGATATTTCACTTTAATGTTGGATTCATAGCAAAAGCCTGAAAGGAGCAAGGAATTCACTTTTTCTTTTTAACTGAAAGTTAAATCCCATTTTACTTTGAACTGTAATTCTGCTGTATCACTCCTTTCTCCTCAAATGGGCAATTTGGATGTCATACTTTTTTTTGTTGTGGAGAAAGTCTGGATGAAACTTAACTTCCAAGCTCTCCTTCCTAGAAAGGAAAGGACAGGGTTTTAAGATGGGAGAGTTTCGCTGTCAGGAAATGACAGGCTGAAAGGTACAAGTCGGTGTGGGTCCTGCTCATGCCGCTGCAGAGAGTGAAGGGGCAGGAAGCAGCACAAGGAAACACATCCCACAAGACCCTGCTGGGGTCACACACACAAGCCAGCTCTGGAAGTCTAGTCCGTAGTTCCTAACAATTAATTCTTCCTTTTTTTTTTTTTCTTTTCTTTTTTTTTTTTTTTTGTTTGGTTAAAATGGGATCAAGCTCGGGAAAGTCACGTCGACAACATAAGGTATATTTTTCTTATAATCTGAAATTATAACAATTGAACTGTCTCCTGGCTTTGTTCTTAGGACTCTTGCTTGATTTGTCAAAGCTGCATAGTCAAAAGAATAATAGATTTTAATACACAAAAGCCTGCGTTTTACCCTTTTTTCTATAGAGGCCACACTGTAGAAAGCCTTGTTAAATTTCTCAGCAGTATTTGTATGCCATAACTGTTTTTCTAACCTAAATAAACTTGGTTGTGATGATCAAGTACATTTATTTTTGAATGTTCATTATAAGCGCTGTTGTGCATAACAAGGTAATGGGCAATACGGCTCTGGTTTGGTTTGGTTGGTTTTGAAAAGGAACACAACCAGATTAATGATGGCATTAACTTTTTTTGATGGGGCCTTTCTATAAGTTTAATGAATAATCCATATTTCTGTGGAATATTCTGTTAAGTCAGAACACAGCATGACCATAAAGGTCTTCACAAACTGTCCCTGAAGACTGTCCATCACTTTATAGGACATGCTCCTTCGTTTACTCCTTGCTCTCGGGACATCAGTTGAGCGTACACATGGGTGACATCTCGCGGATCTGTGTGTGAGCCCCTGCGCCCACTTACACTAGAAACGGAACTCGAATGCCAGGCACTCACAGCAAGAGAATTCTAAAGTTGAAATAAAAACTTCTGAAGACAAAAAGAAGGAAATGGGGTGTTCTCCAGGAACTTTAAACACAAGTCACCTTAAGGTACCTTCCTGATACAAAATCCATACTCCGTTATGTTTTGATATATCCTGTTATGGAATTGTGGGCTAACGTGGTCCCCACCCTCCTTTCATGAACGATGGAAGACCCACGTTTGTTCAGGGTGACAGGAAACATCCGATCCTTTAACAGAGCAGGATTCAGTGTCTGCAGGTTGAAACTATCAGAGAACACTGGTTCCAACTTCTCCTCCCATGAGGCCACAGTCTCTGTGCTGGGGTCCTTGGGATTACTGCCTGGGGTCCATGAACTGTGGGACCCAGGCTGGGGTCTGGCTACAGAGCTGTGGCAGAGAATTTCATCCTTGGGGTGGAAAGCCTGGATGAGTTTGGGCCCAGCCAGGTTTGAGCTGATGAAAGATGAAAAGCGAGGCCCGTGACCATGACCTTCTTTCTATCTGCTTTATAGCCTTCCTTTTGCTCGGATCACCGCCCTCCCTTGGGCAGGCAGGAACAGGGGAGTGGGTCCTCGCATATCTCCCTGGCTGAATCCCCTCACCCTCTGCTTATTGCTCCTCACTCGTCCCCTCTCCACTTCATGCTGCCCTCTGAGGGCACGTGACCCACTCTGTGGGAATACTGGGAGTGACTCTGGAGCCCCTCCTGCACTGACCCTCACACCCAGGCCCTGAAAGTAGCTCAAACTCCAGACCCACAATTTCCCTTCTCCTGGCTTCTGGTCAACTCTTTCCCCCCTCCCTTGCTTGCTGCCGGACACTTTGTTATTTACAAACTACAGTTTTTAGTCCCACTTCACTCTATGTGCTGCTCACTATTGCTCCTTTGGGGTTTTTCTCACAGCCTTCTCTCACAAATTCAACACCACCATTCCCTCAGCGTCAAACAAGCGTCTGGAGCTTGCCGGGGCTTGCAGGAAAAAAAAAAAAAAGGAGTTGGGGGGGGCGGGGGCTGCCGCTTTCCCACAGCCCTTCCTCCGGCACTGCAAATGTTAAAGCCGATCTGCAGGGAGATTGCAATTCTAACATAATGAGATATTAATGAGCTTTGCACATGTCCCTAGCCACAACATTTCTCTCCCCCTCCCCCGCTACACGCCCGTTTCTGCAAATCCGAAGAGAACCTGCTCCTTCTTCGACACACCGCGATTCCTCCACTTCCCTCCGCACCTGCCCTCTCGCGCTCCCTCCCGCGCCCTGGCTGCCCTGCTCAACTCAAGCTGCCAGCACCACAGAGCACCAAATGGGCTGGCACCGCCTTGTTTCCTGGCCTAATGGATGCTTGTTTAAACACTGGAGCTGTTTGCATTGCTGCGGCTCACTGCATGTTAAACACAGTCCTCTGAAACCCTATCCCAATCCAATAAAGGTATCAGCAGTTCAGTGTGGGGAGGCAATTACTATAAGGTCCCAAGTGTGCCTTCTAAGCTCGAGGAAGGAAAATGTGATCGAACAACTAAAAGGAAAATCTGATTCGGCTCAGCATCACGTGGAGGACACAAGGCTTAACTGCAGCCAGGTCTGTGGAGGGCAGAGGGAAATCAATGATGAGCTGGGGAGAGCGACCGCAACTGTGAAGAGGGCTTTAAGACAGCCTGTTAGTAACATCATCTCCTGCCTTTGCCGAGAGACACCTGCCTGTCCTCCCACTTCGGCTCCCCTTTTCTCTCTTCCTTTTTGATTCCGAGGGGTATCCTTATTTATTTTTTAATGACAAACTGCCGTCCTTCTTAACACCCTCCACCTCTCACTCACCTTTAATTCCTTAAGCACTCATATAAAAAAAAATGGCTTTTCATGCACAAGATCATTACCATATCAAAGGCAAGAGAGAGAGACAGAGCGCAAAAATGATAGAGGGATAATATACTGGCAGAGAGAAGGCAGGCCTGCTTCAGAGAGAACGGTGGGTCCCTAACCTCAGGCTAATGATAGCAGTCGATAATGCAATGGATTGGTTTCCTGCGTTCGCTAAGGCTGAAAAACCAGGGGAATTAGACACAAGATTGAAATTTATTTCTCACCCAAGAAGCAAAAGTTTTAGAAAAGTGAATACTTGCCTCCATTTTTAAGTTCTGGACAGGAAGAGATATGGGGCTTTGCTTTTACCTTTCCCTGTTCATTTAAGAGCCTGCCCTGCAGTGGCCATCCTGTCCTGTCCTGTCTCTCCCCCCAGCCCTGCGCCCCCCCCCTCCGCCCCTCACTGCCAAGGAGTGAGAAAGCAGGATAGATGCATCTGACAACACTAAGATAAGCCACACACCAGGCTCCTGGCAGCGCCATCCACTTCCCAGGAATCTTGTCAAATCCCTGCCTATTCCCCCAAGGTTCCTGGCAGAAGGGATGCAGGCAAGATGGAGCCCAAGTGCTGGTGTCCCCATCATGCAGCAATAGCTCTTGCCTAGTGGGCAGAAGGAACAAGCTGTCCTTCAGAAGAGACGGGACCAGAGGGTTAAGACGCTGCAATCCCTCCACCCCGAGGCTGAGAGGTGAATCGAGGTCTCTCTATACAATAGGCGTCCAGAAGGGTAACGAACACACTGAAAACTATTCACTCTGTAACCATGTTCATGGAGCCTCTAGGCCAGCACGCACAGGGTCTCCGACCTGGCCTTGACTTGCCTCCTTGTCACTCACTGCACCTGCCTTGGAAAAGTCTGGCTCCCACACCCCAGGCTCTAGGGGCTGGGGCAAGCGCACAATGAGGCTGCAACAAGCGAGCAGCTTGCCTGGACGGTCTTGCCCTGCAAGGAAGCAGGGTCTCCCACATGTCCCTTTATCACCAAGTGGGAACAGTGATGGCAACTTGAAGAGAATAGTAACCTTTGAGCTCCGTGATGGTCAATGTCAAATCAAGTATTACTGAATTTACGTAAGCCACAAATAGCATATTTAGTTCTTGTGCTCTCCTTGGTTTCCTGACTTAATGTTCATGGAATAGCCTCATCACCACAGGCCTGGAAAATACAGGGCAAGCAAACAACAGTAAGCCCCTCCTGAAAATTATAATAAAGGTCTTTCTTGTCCTGCACACTGGGGAATGAAGTGTTCCATTTAAGAGATACTATATATATATAGTATAGTATAGTATAGTATATATATATATATATATGTATATATATAGTATAGTATAGTATACTATACTATATATATACATATATATATATATATATATGTAAAGCTTTTCAACAACATCAGATGTTTCCCTAGTTTATTAACAGGTAAATAACATTTTTTGACAACTCACAGGGTCACAAGGTACTCACCCTCTCAATGGCTGTAGTTTGTTTAGTTTCTTTGCCCAGGAAAAATAAAAGGGTAGTTATCACCTACCTTTATTAGGAAAGAAGAGAACCTTGCAAAAGATGATAGACCAATACCTTAAGGACACTAATTTATGGCCCTGTTCTGAGATATGACCTTGTTACATGCCCAGAATCTGGCATCCGTAGGAATGCTAGATGTGTCCCCTCAACAAAGAATGAACTCACTCCCATCTCCACTCAGCAGCAACAGCACATTTTATTTTTTTTCCTTTTACTGTTTGAAATATCACCATGGAAAAAATAAAGTGATACTGACCCCAAACTTCTTCAGCCTACTATCTTTATTCTCTCCCCAGACGCAGAAACTCACAAAATCCTTGTGCTCCTATAATGTTGTTCTAATCTGGAGACGGAGGCTGCATTGTAAGAAAATCACAGAAAGAAATTCTACTCCAAAGACAGAGATGTGCAGTAAAAGAGAGTATTTTGTTAATGGCACATCTGAGATGATCAAAGTAGAGGCACTCACAGGTGGACACAAAGGTATTCCCCTCCTTTTGATTGCTCCTTTGCATGTACATTAAGTGACTATTTTAAGTCACATATAAAGAACCATCTCTGAAATCTTTCTTTCATTATTATTTGCATACAAACTTTTGTTTTTTTAAAATTTGTAACACATGAAATTTCCTCCATGTAAACATCTTGAATTCTGGTAGCCTGAACCAAAAAAAAATGGAACCCCACCTTACCACCACCAAGTAAAAATCACAGCCCATTGTAAAATTGCTCCTTGGCTACTGAAGTCAGGTATTCTAAAACACTTTCCCTGGCTGGCAAGCTTCACTCCCTACTACTACTTCTCTCAAAGAGGTGTGGCTTCACACTTTGATATTCTACTTGGATACAGATGTAAAAATCTTTCTTCCCCTCAGGAAATGACTACCTTATTCATCTCATTCCAGTATCCATTTAGCCCATCACTTTCTGAGGACAAAAACTGCTGGAACGCTTTGTTAGGAATAAAACCCGAGATTCCCAAATCTGAGTTCCTGATGATCGGAAAACCCAGATGAGCCCCTAGGAGAACTCCTTCTCATGACCTTTTTTCCTTTGGTGTTTGGTCGAGAAGCAAAATGATTTCGGCTTCTGTTAGGAAAACTATACCTTAACGGCAAAAATGATTGTGAGATCAGCATCCAGGAAATGTGGGCCCCTAAGCAAAACATTTAAAGAGGTCCCTCTTTCATGGGCCACCCCAGAAATGATCTCAATATGCATTGTACAGAAGGGGAGAGAGAGGGGCTCTTTTGTGAGTCCATGTGCTGGAGCGCTTGCTCCTACTGTTGATAAGATAAACTGACAGGGAATTATGACATTGTCTCCCAAGGAAGAGTATAAAGATAAGTAACAATGAAGTACAGGAACTGGGGCCACGCTCTCCCCTTCACCCTCACCATGCGAACAAGGAGCACTGATGACTTCTGGAAAAGGTATCTGCCGGGTTAAGAACAAGCTGACAAAGGGTTTGTTATAGTCTCTCTATTTTTCCGTGTTTGAATATTCCCAAAACTAAGTTTTTTTCTTAAAGTATGTCAAGTGAGTATGTCGGCTGGTCACTGGACAAGGAGGGAAAAGGAAATGAACAAATGAACATGCCAGTCATCTTAGGCTTGGAAATCCCAAGCACTCTGCCAAGTCACAGTGCACGAAGACATGGGAGGGAGAAGGCCCAGAGGCCAGGAGGGCTGCCTCTGGTCCTGCTTGAAGACCTTCCTGGGGAGATCCGGATGGTCCAGGACCTTCCTGGGAAGGTTCATGAAAAGGAGGAAACGCTGCTGCCTGCGGCCTGTTCTCAGAAGAGGTTCTGGACAGAGCCTTGGTCTGCTCAAAAATCCAAATATCCACACACAGAGAAGGCACATGTTCTGTACTTTCTGACGTGAAGGAGAGCAATTTTGCATAGGTGCTTAGACCCATTTATCTAGAAACACGTGAAAACAAGAGATGAAGGACATGGAAAGAAACAGTGTGTAGAAAGAATACAAAGGACATTATCTGACTGCTTGACTTTCTTTCAAGGTATTTTGAATCTTCTTTGGTTAAAGAAATATTTATAGTGTTAATTACCAATAGCCTCCCTTAACTTTTTTCTTTTTTAATTTTGAACTATTTTTCACCTACAGAAAAGTTGCAAAAATAGCACAAAGCCCTTCTTACCCTTTACACTGCTTTCCTTAATGTTAACATCTTCCATGACCATAATAACACATATCTAGAAGAGGAAATTAACATTCAGATGGTATTATTAATTAAACTACAGACCTTATTAGAATTCCACCGTTTTTTCCACTAATGTCCTTTTTGTTTCAGAATCCTATCCAAGATGATCCCATATCACAGTAAGTTCCGTTTCTTCTTAATCTTTTCTACTTTATAACAGTTACTCAGGCTTTCCTTGCCTTTTTTTGCCTTGACATTTTTGAAGAGTACTGAACCGTGGTTTTGCTCAGGTTGCTCATGTTCCTCAGGTTGGGGTTGTCTAATATTCCTTCATGGCTGAAGTGAAGTTATGCATTTTTAGCACAAGACAATAAAGACTATGTTCTGTCCTTCTCAGCGTATCCTATCAAGGGTGGGTGATGTCAATATGTCTTATTACTGGTGATGCGTCCCTTGATCACTTGGTTAAGTTGGTGCCTGCTGGTTTCTCCATAGTAAAGTTACTATCTTTCCTGTTGTAGTAAGCAAGGATCTTGGGGGAACTATGCTGAGACTATGCAAATCCTGTTTCTCCTCAGACATTGCTCACTAATTTTAGCATCCATCTGTGGCTCTTGTCTGAAACAATTATTACTGTGGTGTTGGCCTAATGGTGATTCCATTTCCCACTTTCTTTCAACATTTATTTTCTGGAATTCTCCTTAAGGAAGAGGTGCTGCTTCCTCCCTATTTGTTTGTTTTTTAATCAGTTTAAATCTATGTCTATTAATTTAATCTACAGGTTAAAATTCAGTACTATCATTCTTTAGTTTGCTGCACAAAATATCCAAATTGTTTCATTCATTTACATTAAGTTCAGTGTTCTTTTGAGAAGAACTTGTCCTTTTTGTTTGCTTTTGTTTTGTTTTGTTTTGTTCTTGCTGTTTTGAGAATTTACTTATTTATTGGCTTTATAGGATGGAACATAAGATAATAAATGAGATAGCCTGAGCCCTCGAATCAACCACTTCTCCAACAAGGGTTGGTTCTTTTTACTGGGAAATGGTATTTAGAAGCAAGATATGGATGATATAAGGTAAGCTTATTGCATGTCAGTGGAGAGAACTAGGAACTATACGTGTATATACCAACCTATTTATATCTATCTGTCTATTAAAACATATAGATAATAGTAGTTTATCCTGTTACTCTAATTCTAATCCAACACCACAAAGTTCATTTTACACTTCCTCTTCTTATTGATAACTTTTTTCTTCATCAGCTCAATGCCCATAATAGCTTTCTTTTAACTTAAAAGATAGTTATGTTTAATAATCAGCTACAAAACTATTTATTGATTAGACTGTAAATGGATCTACTAATTTGATAAATATTAATGGGCATGTTCTGTGTCTCAGGCCATCTCTACAAGGCATTCTTGGTGGAACAAGGATGATTCTCAGACCCTCCCTTCAGGTAGTTTAGGGTTTCCTGGGAAATATATTAAAATGATACAGAATGTTTGGAGATTAAGGAGAAACAAATAAGTTTCTAGGGGCATGTAGAGGATAGAGAAATGCACCCCTACTGAAGGAATAAGGGAAGGTCTTCTGAAGAAGCTGTGGCTCTTTGAGGATGGGTAGGACAGGATCTCTAAAGATTAGGGGAAAGCAGTCCAGAAAAGGAGCAACTTAAACCAAAGCACGAGGTGGAGGCCATGCACAGCAAGGCACAGGAAGCTGACAGTGTGTCTGGGTAGAGAGGAGGGCCTAGGAGGAAGCAGGGTGGCTGGAGCTGGATCACAGAGCTCCATGTTTGGCCGGCCATAGAATCTGGGCTCTGTTCTGTGGGCTATGGAGAGTTCTGGAGAGTTCCTGAGAGTTTGTAAGCAAGAAGAGACTCGATGGGAGTAACATTGTGGGACTTACAATGGAAGGGGGATATGAGGGACTGGAATGGTCTTTGGAGGAGAGAAATTAGTCTGGAAGCTATTGATATAGGTTGGAGAATCCAAGAGTGACTGAATTTGGGCAAGGACAACAGATACGTGAGAAGAGCAACAGATTCGATGAGAAGACCAAGAAGTCAAAAGCAACTTCAGGATTATAAGGAAGTATATTAAAAAGTATCTGTTAGAGGGGCACCTGAGTGGCTCAGTGGGTTAAGCCTCTGCCTTTAGCTCAGGTCATGATCTCAGGGTCCTGATCGAGTCCTGCATTGGGCTCTCTGTTTGGCAGGAAGCCTGCTTCCCCCTCTCTTTCTTCCTGCTTCTCTGCCTGCTTGTGATCTCTGTCTGTCAAATAAATAAAATCTTAAAAAAGAAAAAAAGTATCCGTTAGAAACTTATAATCAAGATGGCGGGAAAGTGTCCAACAGCCCCCCAAATGCATCACTTCCCTTGTGACTATTTTCGTGCTCTTTTGGAGTGAACAGAAAAGGAGTGAGAAATCAAACTTTTAATCAAACAATCCTGTTACTTTTTAGCAGCAATGCTAAATCTCCAATAGAGTGGAAAACTGTATTAAAAATCAAAGTGAAATTTCTAGGTGATAATGACATTTAATTAACCCATGGTGCCGGCTAGCCATTGGCATTGATAATCACCACAAAGCAGTATTTTCTTTGAAGTTAGAGAGTTAATGCTCTCTAAACTAGAGGCTGCCCACATTTTATCCATTATGACATGAAGGGTATTAAAACAGAGCCATATAACTTCAGTCACTTGGGAGTTTTAGAAAACTGAAGTCAGAATGAAACCATCTCAACTACTCTGTTAACGTTGTATCACTAGTTAGATGTGATAGTTTATCTCAGGGAACAGCTTAAACTCAAATATACTAACATCTACACAAACATGACATCACTTACTAGTTAGCACAGAATGTACAGGCATAGGGTTGCACTTGCTGGAGAATATTTGGCTCTCAGACTCGAGAAACAACTACGAGTCAACTGTTGTTATGCCAGTCTCTGTTAATTACACTCTTTTTAAGGCAGAAAGAGCTAAATTTGTGCATCTGTTTTACAAGATGCCAGGCAACTTAACCATACCATAGGGCAACAGGAAGGGCAGAAGTAGAGGAAAAGAGGGCAAATAATTTTTCTTTTATTAGATTGTGCTAGAGTTTGGAACTGTAGACCCACTGGCTATAAGGAAGTCTGGCATGGATGCCCAGCCTTGCCCCAGCCAGGTGACCTTGTGGGGATGGCTCAGCATCTTCCTTCTGGCTACTATTCCTTTCCCCTGGCTTTAGAGGTGCTCTAAAGGTGCTCTAGAGCCTGTCTGAGGGTGCTCCTCCTACCCTAAAGGCTCTCTTGGAATGAACCTACTCAAATTCTTCCTGTAGATAGGTAGATCATCTGAACTGGTGGCCAACTCTTTCTTCTTCAGTGGAGTCTTCAGTGAAGGAGAGGTCCATGTTTGCTACCAAGAAAAGCTCTGTAACTGTAAGAGTTGTCCACCAACAGAACACGATTCCAGGTAGAATGTGTGAACACAGATTCCCACACTGAATTCACAAAGGTGTTGAGGAAGACTGTGCATTGGACCTTCACTAGCACAAAAAAGGGCCAAGGGTACACAATGAAGAGGACATCTCTACCATTAGACAGGTCAGCAGCTCTGAAGATATTGAACAGTCATTCCTGTAGGAATTAAGCTCTTTTCCTTACAAAATTGCTGTGTTAAAAAAAAAAAAAAAAAATATATATATATATATATATATATATATAAATTAAGGCAAGGAGGGTTGACAGGACTGAAGCCTCGGTGATACGCACTCAAAATGTGATAGCAAGGAAGAGGTTAAAGGCACAAACTGTGAAGCAGTGAATACACAGATCACATGTCCTCATGGTACCTGTGGTCCCTGACCCTGTCCCAACCTCACAATACCCTGATCCCCTCCTCTGCCACTTTCCCTCTTCTTGTCCTTTCAGGCACCCTTTCTAAATCTCTTTATCTGTGTTTAAAAGAGAAGGAATCTGGCAGTAGACCTTTCTATTTTTTCTCGATTAACCATACTTGAGAATGTTGGTTACTTAGGATATCATGGTACCAACTGATTCCACGATGGGTTTTTTTTAGCCTGTTTGTTTCTAAATATGAGATTGAAGGTTTTGCCATTGCTCTATAAATTTCAGGCCTTGGCCAGCTGCAGGCTGTGTGAGTTGAGTGGTGAGAAGGGCAGCTACTATCACATCTTCAGTTCTCTAAAAAGATCTGGGGTAGAAGAGTTGGAAGGAAGGTGGAATTTGTGTTTCCTCTCTCCTGGAATGACTTAGATTTTGGTTTTTGTGTCCCAAGATGCTGAGAAAGAACCTCCATCTCCAGCAGGCCTGACTGTACAATGCGTAGGGCCCAGGCAAAGTAAAAATGCAGGGCCCCTTGATCAAAACTTATTAAACATCTCAAGACCATGACAGAAGAGCATCAAACCTACCCCCGAGTTCCAGGGGCCACAAAGCCCAGCTGTCCTGCGTTCAGGCTCCTCTTCCCCGGCTGCCTCATTGATCCTTCCATTAACCTTGGCTGGGTGAGGGGCGTGGGCACCCTGAGCAAGCCCACTGCTCTTGCAGCTAAAATTCACCAACACACTCCAAGGTGATTTGAACATGATGGGGTTTCCTTGCTCTTCCTTCTGACCTTGACCTGCCCAGAACTGCAGAGACATATTAAAATGTTTTCCACTTCCTATTTTGTTATTTTCAATGATATTTAATTATGTTTTTATATTATGATACAATGCCTATTGTTCTGGAACATGCCCCCACAGTTCCCCTAGCTTTCTTTTTAGCATGCTTTAATTCTGGACAGTCCTGTAGGTCCAGGGAATGCATTCTCTTCATCAGTGCGGGCGCCTTTATCCCCTTCTGGCTTAAACCTCTTCCCAGGGTCAACACTCCTCCTGTGTAGCGTCTAGTCATCCCCTTTTCTGGAACTGCTCTTAGAGAGTGAAAAGAACTTTTAAGACGTACTTTGGAAATAATTTCCTGATTTGCAGAACATCTTGAATGCGGTTTCTTCAACCAAATTTATGTAAGAAAAATACCACGCAAATAAAAGGTATTCAGGTCTTATCTCCTACATCGGGACACTGACTTTCTCCTGTGATCAGGTTTTTCTGTTTGTTTGTTTGTTTTTAATTGTTAAAGCTTGACTGATTGATTAATTGATTGACTGGAGTAGTTTAAGGTTCCCCAGCAAAACTGAAGGGGAAGGTACAGAGATTTCTTCTCTACCACCTGTCCCTGTGCTCAGACTTTCATTGCTTAGCTTACACATTAGCTCTTTACTTGTTCAGATGTTTTTGTTACCTTGGTATTTTTCAGTGACTTGGAATATGTGGATATTGCCCTCTAATTTGGACTGGCTGGAAGTGGAGAAATGTCATCACGTGGCAAGAATAAATTATAAAATGTCTGAAAAGAAGTTAAGGGTCATGATTCTCAGGATTCTGCAACACCTCAAGCTAAGGTTAACAAAGTGTTGCTTAGCTGGAGTCAGGTAGGGGCTTCCATACACTGATAAGGCTTCTTTGTAATTAGTATATTGACTGTTTACATATTAATGAGTGCTTGTAAAGTGCTTGAGGGGAGTTGAAAATGGCTTAGTAAGAGTAAATACCCCCTTGCAAATCATTTGTTTCAATCCTAACAGACACTAGTTTTGAACCAACTGTTCATTAGGCCAAGGAAATAACCAAAAAGGTTAAGTCACCACAAATTCCAAATAGGTACCGTCAATTAAATCTTTATTTCTAGAAAAATGTTCCCAAAAGTCCCTTGAAAGGTGGGTTTGCATGACTGACCAACCATGGGAAAAGATAGTATGATACTCATGTAGTTCCAAACTCTTATCATCAGCACTGCTCATATTCCACATCTCCATTTTAAAGGAAATGACCAAATTCCCCAAGTTTTGCACATGAGGCCCTATCCCTTGGATCCTAGCTGGGTTGAACTGAGAATGAGCACCTGATTCAAAGAAAGCCTGTGGTATCTGTAGGACAGAGCTCGCTCTATTGGCCTCTGACTCTGGGAAATGTGGTGGGAACCAGAGAAACACGCAGTCAGCAGCGGCAGCAGAGCCTAAAAGATAACCAGTGACACAGAAGAGAAGGCAAGGGGGCGGGATGAGCCACGAGGGAGAGAAGAGTTCCAAAGAAATTACTATGAGGAGACAGAGATGTTGACAGTAGAAGGGAAGGAAGGAAGGGAAGTAGCAGAAGGGCGGGGAGGGGGGGGAAGAGAGAAAGAGATACATATACAGACACACAGAACAGACAGATGACAGATGGACCATGTGACCCTTGAGAGGGCGTGGTTGGCCCCCAGAGAGTCCCTTGTTGGCTTTTTCCCACTTAGGCCCAGCCCATAAGCATCCTTAGAATAAGGCTCTTTGTGCCTGAGGTAAATTGAACGTGTCACTGTTTCCTACTCTGTAGCTTGCTACGGGAGACTTACCCAAACCCCCAAACACATCCTCCTATCAGGAGCAAAGGAAAGGCGCTGTGGGCGTGCGTGCTTGTGGCCCGAGGGCAGGATGGGAAGAGGTCCAACGCCTGATACATTGACACCAAAAGCCTTCCTTTTTATACATGTGCATTTGCTTAAGTCTGTCTGTACTCCCGCCCCTCCAGAACCACAGAAAGGGTCTTTTTCTGGGACTGTAAAGGCCTAAGACCTGCGAGCGAACGCCGGCCGTGCCTGGGCCCCGGCCGTTAGGCCTGCTGCCAGCAGCTGGTGGAGGAGTCTGTCATACCCCTTTGATGTTCACAGTCAGGACAGCTTCTGCCTGCTAAATATTTATTTAATCCAATTTGGCCAATCAAACTTCAGGTCTAATAAGTGATTACTGTAACAGGCAGCTCTTAACCCACAGTACCCTTCTACTTCCTGAGGTCAGCCTGGGGCTTTGTTTGAAAACAAGGAACCAGCCAAGCAGGGAGGGGGAGCCCAGAGAAAGAAAGTGGGGGAGAGGGTATGTGTGTGAACATGTCGATGGGGAGTGTGTGTGAGTGTGTGCTGAGGTGGAGGGAGAAGGAGGGGAGGAAACAGAAAACCAAAACGGAAATGAGAGGCTGTGTGAAAACCTACATGGAAATTCTCTTCTCTCTTGTCCGCAAATCCAGATTAACATGTAAAAAAAAAAAAACAGCCAGGAACGGAGTTTTCAGCTTTCTGGGCAGCAGTGATGTCATTCTCCATCAATCAGAGAGCAGTGCTCCTTTCCTCGGTCCCCCCGGCGCCCTCTCAGAAAGGGGGCGAGGGAGTCACGAGTTCCATCAGAAGACAGATAGGAACCACGAGGCTCTCTCCACCTCTCCCTTCAAAGCCTGTGGACCTGAGGACCCTCTGCTTCCAGCTGCCGAGGGGGGAATTCCTCAAGGGGGAGAGGGGAGGAGAAACCAAACTCAAGTCCACGCATTCCTCCCTAAATGTCAAGGAGACCTGGTGGGCTTGCTGCCGTTGTGTTTCTAAACCTCTTTGTCCTAGCAACACTTTGTAACCTCCATGGCGTGCAAGATTTTTTATCTGCGGAGAGAAAATAAACCCTACGGCATACAGCAATTTTCTGCTTGTTGCATCTTGTGCCTGGTTTGTTTCAACAAAGCCAGGTTTCCTTAGCATCTCCTGGCCCCATCTATAGAAAGGCGCTGTCAGGAAAGTGTAACCATGTTTAGCAAAAGATCTCTGCTTTGCCAGCCGCTTAATGTCCTGGGCGATGTACTGCTGCCAATATCCACTCAATTAGAAGGTATTAATCATCCATTTTACTGTGCTCCCCTACTGCCCATCACCCCCCTTCCTCTGCAAGACACGGAGCCCAGCAGTCCCCGCATGTGATCCAGCCTTCCCGGCAGATGCTGTTACATGGCAACCGTAAAGAAAGATACTTCCTTTTTTTCCAGACCAGTATTCTATTAATCCTTACAAGTTTATTAGTTCTGACTCATAACAATCCATCAGCCATAAGTGCAATAAATGATGCTTGGAAATTAATACCCACATTTCAGCAGAGGAGATTTTACATGTTAAATTATCTTTAAAGTTATAAATAAATAACATACATGAAATAGATTTAAGCAATAAACATAGAGTCGGCAAACAATTCCGGAAGCTTCCAAGGCAGCAAGGAAAAAGTGATTTTTGGCCATATCTTGTTAATAAGACTTCCGCTTCCTGCCCTCCTTCTCTTCCCTGGTAAAATCATAAATCCATCCCGTCCGATATTGGGCTCATTTCTTTCTTGGGACAAATGGTGCTTCCTTTATCTAAAACTCATTCTCAAATGCTTCAGCTTTCCTAGGTGGCTGTTTTTGTTATTGCACTTGTTGTTTTAAAAGGATAGTTGAGAAATTTTCCAAGATACCTGTATGCTTCCAGCTCCTCCTCTCTATAGGTACCCCCATCTCCCAACAATGCCACTTAAATAGCTTTTAAAAAAGTGAACCCCCTGAAAGCAGTCCTGTTGAACCCAAATTCTTAGAAACTCCGCTCACTCATGGGAGCTAAGAGGCTGAACTCGGGCGCCAGGAGTCTATTCTGTTATCTTATGAAAGCAAAGGAAGGTCAAGTTTCTACTAGGTGTTAGAAAACGCTGGTTTAGTTTTTATTTTTTAAAAATGGAGGACAGGGGCGCCTGGGTGGCTCAGCGGTTAAAGCCTCTGCCTTCGGCTCAGGTCATGGTCGCAGGGTCCTGGGATCGAGTCCCACATCGGGCTCTCTGCTTGGTGGGGAGCCTGCTTGCCCCCTGCCCCCACCTACCCCGGCCTGCCTCTCTGCCTGCTTGTGATCTCTGTCTGTCAAATAAATAAAATCTTAAAAAAACAAAAAATAAAAATAAATTAAAACGGAGGACAGGAAAGAAAGAGAGAGGCTGCTGCGGTGCTATTTGCCAACTTGTATTTCTCTCCACCTAAATTTTCTCCAAGACATGCTCAAAATCAGAAGTTTTATAGAGTTACTTTTCTTTCAGTACTAAATTAAATCTGCATAATTTCATCAAATTTTATCCCTTGTGGAAATGTAATTATTGCACTCTGGTTTCCTAGAACTAAGTATTTTACTCTTAACCTCATTCACAGACTTAACCCACAACAACAAAACACAACAGGGTTTACAATGATGACAATTCAAAGTGAATTAAGGGTCAGTGGCAGAAGTCTGGTCTAGACAATACTGTATCAAGGGACATTTTTATCCCTGAACCTCAAAGGCCACAAAAGCAGAACGCAACTTTGTGTTAGCCACTCCTCTGGCTTCTTTGGCTCCTCCCTTACGTGTCTCTTTTCTTCCTTTGCTTCTCTGCACACAAGACATGGTTTCTGCTTATGGATTTAGGAGAACCGCCTCCATAAATTACACCACACCTTTTCTGACTTCATGCAATGTCCCCAGACTTCAAAATTTCACCGATCAGCCAGATCAAGATGCACTGACTTCAACTTGATGTCCCTGCTGGATTCCGGGGCCAGAGAGACAAATGCTGATTTACTGGTGGTCTGCTAGGTAACAGTGCTTCTTTGGTACCATACACACAGAACTCCCTGTTTCTTCCCGTCTCCTATGCCAGTGTCCCCACACTTCAATTCCCACAGAGTCTGGTCACTGAGGGCTGTGGGTGCTCGCCAAGACCAAGAGATTTTTTAAAATGCAGACAATGGCATATTCTGAAACTATAATCGCCGGCATTTTGTACCGCCCGTGGTCATGAGCTGAGATTGGGGCAGATGGAGCATGAGGATGAGCCCTGGGCATCGAGGGCATGGGGTATTTTACAGGAGGGGGAGACCTCAGGGACCACCTGGTCCAACTTCATCTGAAAAGGTATGGAAGAAAGTAAGCTCCAGAGTCATGAAATGATTTGCTCAAGGTCACAACGCCAGTTTGAGGCAAGCTAAGGCAAGAACCTGGGTCTACTATCAGTTCGTGAGATTTCCTACACTTACTCAAGCCAGCTCCAGAATGGATAATCACAAAATATCATGACATTCAAATGCATACGCCATATTACATGAGACATTACATATTATAACAGTGCCTGGGTGATGAGATACGCATGATATGACTGGGGGAATGCAGTGGTGGTGGTAGCCATTATGAGAGGGGATGAGATACTTTAAAAGCTGACACATTCTGGAATCCTGGCACAGTTTCATTTTGCTTCAAGGGTTACACAAGGGATCACGATAAAACTCTAAATTAAAACAAAAATGGATAATTCACAACGGAGGCCATCTTCTCTGTGGTAAAGTTGCCTTAAAGACACATAAATAGAAGATATATTTTATATACTTGTATATTTAATCTAAAGACATGTATAATATATATTCTAATTAAAATGATGAGGCTAATTTTAATGTGGGGCCAATGGTAGTGTGCCTACCCAGTGTGGAGGCATGTCTGGATATGCACAAGCCCCATTAATATAACGTGTGGTACCTCTATTGTCTTTGCCAGACATAATTCCACCAGCAATCTTTTATAACATCGATGTATATATGACTCAAGTTCGGCGCTGATACTGTTTCCTCACTCTGCATTCTGTGAAGACCATCCTTTAAGTCTGTATTCCTCAAACGGCCTTACTTCTTCTCCCGCCTCGTATGCATGATACTTTTACTCACAAAGACCTGGCCATATCACTCATTCCTTGCTACTCCAGTCTCCGCATCTTTTCTGAGGCTACCTCTTCAGAGTCTATCTCTTCTATGTGTTTCTTCCTTTTTCACTGCCATACATTCTGATATAAACATTCTGATATTTATTATAAAAGCCTTATAAGTATTCTCATTTCTTTTCATTCTTGATAAAGCCCTCAGAATGATTGGCCTAAACCATAACTCCAGACATCATGAAGTTGTTCCAAAATCATGGCTCCCTGTGGCTGAGTGCAGTCCGAACTTCTTGGCATGATAGTCTGTGTTCTCCAAAAGATGGTTCAGTCTGGCTTATTACCTTTGACCCCATCCTCTAGGCAACCTTTGGTATTCCCATCATGTACCTCTGTGCCTACCGACCTAAGGGCTGGGATGCCCTTTTCACACATTCTTATCCTCATTCCAGCCTTTGTTACCACTGGCCAAAGCTCTGGATATTCTCTCTGACGCCATATTCAACAAATCCTGCAAATCTCTCAGCTATAATTTCATCCCTTTTCTCCTGTGCTTGCATACTACTTTCTTAATATCTCTAGTGAGAGCTCTTAAAACATTGTTATGTGTCTTTTGTCTCCATTCAATTACACATTCCTTGAGGGCGGTGATACCTCCCATACATCTGAACGAGGCACCAGTATAGAGTCTTCTACAAAGTAGGCTCTCCATAACTGTTCATTGAAATGAATGGGAACGTACCTCTACATTTGCCACTGGCCCAATTTTCCAAACTGCGTGGCTCTTTTGCATTTTTCAAATTGTTAACTTTAGGTGCATTCTTACACCTTCCTTTCTTTGTCCTTCCACTGCCCCTACCAGTAATATGCCTTGTGATTGTTTCATTTAACTTGCCAGCAACTGCTTTCACTTGGGTACTGTCAGGTGTATTTTCTCCACGTTTATCCTACTCACTGTATGTCACATGGTCACAACATCTGGTTTAGTTCGTTCGGGCAACTAATCAACAATAGAAGTGTATTTGTCATGGGTCTGGAGGCTGGAAATCCAAGATGAGGGGGCCAGCATGGTCAGGTGAGGGCCCTCTTCTGGGCTGCAGATTTCTTGTTATATCCTTACATGATGGTAGGGGCAAGGCAATTTTCTCAGCCATTTTATCAATGGGCACTAACTCCATTCATGAGGGCAGAGTCTCCCAAAGGCCCTCTCTCCTAACACCATCCCCTTGGGGGTTAGGTTTCAACACATGAATTTTGAGGGGACGAAAACATTCAGTCTAGAGCAATACCTAAAGTCGTACTAAGGCACCTAGAATAAAGGATAAAAAAAAAAAAAAAAAAAAAAGAATAATTGGAATCTGTAGCCCAACTTCCTGGCTGCGTGACCTTGTGCAAGGGCCTTCCATTCTTGAGCTTTGGTCTCCTCGTGGGCAGAAAGTAATTCCCCAATTCTGTGAAGACTACTGTGACAATAATATAGATGAATCAGCAGGTATAGAGAAGGCAGCCAGTAAACAGTATGTGATATGCTTTAGACCAGAAAGTTGGCCGAGAAGGGAAGCAAACTGGTTCCTAAAATTTGTGTTAGGTGCCTTGAGAATGAACACTTAAACTTGTCTTCAAATCCTGGTTCCCTCCTTGAGGACCTACCTCACTCTCCCCCCAGCACACTGGGTTCAGAATTCCTTCATGTGGATGCCATTATTAATCTCTCTTCACCTGCACACCACGGTGCAATCCCCAGCCCATGTCACCCTTCACTTTAAGAGCACAGAACAATTCCAACTCCATTTCTGTCATATCCCAGTGACACAGAGCTATGATGCAGAGAGCTGCTGTTCATGAAGATTTACTTGTATAACTCAGGAGTGGGCTCAATCCCCAGACTTTGTTATTAATGATACTGTCCTATAATCCATGTTAAATATAGACCATGAGTGATGCTGATGAGTGGGCTGGATGTCATATTTGTGTTAGTTCAATTACAGTCATATATTAAGATGCTCTGTACCCCTACTATGTAGATTTCGTCTGGGGTTTCATTATGATGACACAATACTCTCTTAGTTTTCATAAAGACATGCTGGCTTTTTTATTTTGTTTTCTATTTCTAGATTTAGTTGTACATTATTGGCAACATATGCTGCCCAGATTCCAGAATTTGGTAATAAATTATGTTTATGCTATCTCCGAAAATGCTTTTTCAGGGCATAAAATTTTCTAGCCTACATTGTTATATGTGTTTAATCTTTGGTTTTCCTACCAAATTATGTAGACTCTGCAAAATGACCCATAGATTTATGAGCATATCACTGTGAGTCAGTTTCTGAAACAAAGCCATCAACACACTGAGGTAGGTCGATGAATTAGGAATAAGATTTTCATCAGCACTTGTACTATGCCTATAAAAAAGTTTTCTCCCCACCTGTCATGCTAGAGCCTAAGTCTGGTACACAAAATCAGGATACTATTAATTTGCTGTTGGGGGCGTGGTATGGTATTGGAGTCTTTCTCAGAGTCAGGTGAGGATTCTGGAGGCAGAAAGAGTAATAATGATGATCAGACATCAACAAAGGCATGTGCACTCATGTGTGCCTATGTGCATGTATGTGCATTAAGCATGTGTTATGCACACATGTGTCTGCATAGAGAACGGACATATGCCAAGCCTCACCAGGGACAGCACATAGAGCACTGACCAGCCCCTGGGCCTTCTGGTCTACCATGGCCCTTATAGTTTGGGACGATTACATACAATGGAATAGCCTACACAATCCTCTCTCACTTCACATTGGAAACCTTTAACACCAAAACAAAGGGGTATAACATCAGAATGCAACCCAGAGGAATTCACTACTTTCTTTAATAGCCAAACTAAGAGTTTCAGAAGTGCATGACCACGTACCATGGGCTGATGAACACGGGGTTAAAGTTTTGCCATTTCCCATTCTCTGCCCTGCTCCAAACATGCTGTGGTCTGAACCACCATATGAGTACGGAAGTTCTCTGTAACTAATCTGGACATGAAGGTGACCAGAAGGATCAGACCGGATATTACACCTGAGAGCCATGACTGGGCCCCTTTGTCTTAGAGTGTATCATACTTATTAAATCACTTATCAGAAAAAATGATCTCAATCAAACTTCAACAAGATACCATTTCATTTTTTTCCTTCCAAGGTATGCCCCTGTTGTATATATATTCCTAACATTAATTGCAAACAACTCAGGTTTCTATTTCTCCCATGTTAAAAAAAAGATACATATGATACATGTCAACTACATAGAAACACATGTTGGGGCGGTTACATTCTCAAACTGAGTTACTAGATGGCTATTCTCTTCCTCAAAGCTAAATACAGCAGGTATCTGTGAAATCACAGAGAGACAAAACATTTCCAGTCTGACAGGTGGAGCTGGGCATCTGTTTTCACTCTGCTGTATTAGAATAACAACACCAAAACTCAAAACAATCAATATTAAATTTTCACCAAAGTATAATGCTTATATAAATGTGTTCATATTTTGATTTTTCTTCAACAAAACATGTATCATTTTTAAGCAAAATATACAAAAATCAAGATTTATTTTACTTCTACATGTGAAATGGGGTGCTGACAGAAATAAAAAAGGAGGTTTCACTTAAGAAAAAGAAGAATGAAAGAAAGAATGAATGAAAAATATTCATTCATAATGAAAAACTTAAAATACAACATTGTTTGGAATAGCAACTATCTCCCTCCAATCATACGACATTAAAGAGCAGAAAGCTTCTTCTGTTATGAAAGAAAAGTTTATAATCTTTCTAGCACATGGAGGTAAAAGAAGATATTGGAGGACCCAGGCGTGACTGACAAGTAAAGAACAGAGGTCTCACAATTGATGGGCCCTGGAGACAGGCTCCTAAGAGAGGTCACAATTACCAGGGGCTAGAAAAGTAAAATGTCCGTGCTTTGAAAACAGAGAAAAGGGGTAGAGGAGAAACAACTGAGCATTCGAGTAGAATAGAAAGCCAATGTAACTGGGGCTCTGGTGCGAGGTGGGTTATGGAGATGGGCACGCAGGAGAGTCTAGGGCTCTAGGAGAGAAGCCTACTGAGCATTCCAGTAATTCTGGGGAATGACCAGCTCTGGGATGCAAGTGATTCTGCAGAGTGTCATTTTGGCTAAGACCAAACAGAAGGAGTCAGGACCAAGAGTGGGTGTGTATCGAGCTGGACTTGATACCCACACTAAATGCATGTGATTTATTTGTTTAGAATATGTACAATGGGGCGCCTGGGTGGCTCAGTGGGTTAAGCCGCTGCCTTGGGCTCAGGTCATGATCTCAGGGTCCTGGGATCGAGTCCCGCATCGGGCTCTCTGCTCAGCAGGGAGCCTGCTTCCTCCTCTCTCTCTTTCTCTGCCTGCCTCTCTGCCTACTTGTGATCTCTGTCAAATAAATAAATAAAATCTTTAAAAAAAAAAAAGAATATGTACAATGGATAGCTTCTTAACAAAAGCAGGTTTTATATGCTAAGTAGCTAACTTTCTGTTGATCATCCACAATCTGTTGCTAACCCACTACAAAGAGTCTGGAATACAACATGGTACTAAAAGGTAAGATGGCAGGCCCAAAGACAAAATTTTAATAAGGAGGACTCCCCACCCCAAGCTAGCCCCTGGAAGTGATGAAGGCAATCTTCAGGAAGTTCTGACTGGAGGTCCACTTCCCTGCTTATCAAGTTTTAATTTCTAGATTAAAATGGAATCTTGCAAAGCAAATAACTCTACCTATTCCTGTAGATTATTTGTATTACCACTCTACTTGCTTCTGATGAATTCTGATGTTTAAATGACTCACAATACATGGATGTGATCCTGTCTAAAACCTTGCTAGGAAACCCTTTTTCAAGACTTTTCCTTATAAACTCTGAAGTTTCATACTTGGTGTTATAGATTGATGGTGGCTGGGTGCCAATTCTTCTTTTTTAATAGCCCAACATTTATCCTAATACTAAAACCAAAGCACAGACAAGACAGCATATTTCACAACACTATTTCATATATAATTTAAAGTCAAAGTTTTAACTGCATGGAGACATCTAAATGTTACCGGATTCATCACGTTCACTTTAAACCAGCTTCACAAACTTTGTTCACCAAGTTGATACAGCCTGATCCTAGAGAGATATTTAATAAATGTTGGATGGAGGCTTACCTGCCCCCCCAAATTAATAAAATGAAATCAAAATGTTATTGAAATCATTGAAACATATTAATTCCTCCAGATCATGATTTGACCAGCACGCCATCGTCTACCTATCACGGACATCATACCAAAGCATCTATTCAGGCAGTGGTTTTTAATAAGCCACTGTATGAAACAAACAAAAAAAATGTGGAAGGTGTTGCCTGGGAACGAATAGCAGTAATAAGGAGCCTTCGGATTGCTCCTTAATAAGTGTATGCACTGCACATCTCCTCAGTCCTGATTAACTACATTCTATTTTAGCACCAGACACCTTCTAATGAGAAAATGTTAAGTTTCCCCAAATGGTATGATGGTAGAATCAGAATGGAAAATACCAATAAGCCTCGTGAACAGTCCACCCCCAAAACGGGAGCTTGTAAGTAGTTTCATCTCCCCCGTTTCCATCTCGATTTCTTTCGAATTAATCATTCAGTATACCTAACAGTGAAAACTTACTATGTGCACGGAACGGTAAAATCTTGTATTCAGAAGCTCAGGGTAACGTA
Organism: Neogale vison; assembly: GCF_020171115.1. Classification (NCBI taxonomy): domain Eukaryota; kingdom Metazoa; phylum Chordata; class Mammalia; order Carnivora; family Mustelidae; genus Neogale; species Neogale vison. The sequence continues at coordinate 72,047,859 of NC_058101.1, read as the reverse complement.
TGCGTCAAATTCTTTAAAGGGGTTTTTTTAAAGGCAAGGTGGAGTTTATTAATTACCTAGACAAACCATCCATGCTGGTTCTTTCAGACTCAGGGAACGTGGGTCTGAGCAAATTTTCATGGTTGATAGGAAGGACTTTCGGCTAGAATCAAGTACTTTTCAGTCTGTGTAATGAGCCTGACAATATGAGTAATCCCAATGCAATAATCTTTTTCGATGCTAAACACACAAGTATGTATAAACACACAAAGGTAATCCCTGAATAATCAAGAAATAACTATATCAAACATGTATCTGTGAATTCTGGGGATAATATCATGGATAAGTACAGATTTTTTTCTGAAGTATAAGTTTCCATGTTGGATAAAATTTATTTCTCATACAGTAATCGGTGCATTACTTGAGTATCCAAAACAAGAGCCTTCTAAATAGCCCAATTGACATCCCTGGTTTTATTCAAGTAAATAAATACCAAGTGGTACATAAGAGCTAAAAGGGATGAAGAAAACATGATTCCTGGGGCACCTGGGTGGCTTAATCGGTTAAGTGTCTGTGTTCAGCTCAGTTTATGATCCCAGAGTGCTGGGATCGAGTCCCACATCAGGCTCTTTGCTTGGTAAGGAGCCGCTTCTCCCTTTGCCTGCCTCTCCCCCTGCTGGTGCGTTCTCTCTGACAAATAAATAAATAAAATAACATAAAAAACCATGATTCCTGCCTTTAAGAAGCTTATGAGGGTGAAGAAATACTGTACTTCTTAGCTACCCTACATCAACTCCTACTGATACTTCAGAAGGAAAACAAAAATAGCACCTGAATTTCTCTGGGCAGAGTAAGCAACACACAAAAACACACACATGCATACACATATACACACGTGCACACACACACCCTTTTACGAAAGCAAAGTATGCAATGTGCTATAATTAAGCTCACATCCTAGCAGTAAAAATATCAAGTTTGATTTTAAATACAGAGGAAGGCTCTCCACACTGCAACCTCTCTGACTGTTGTTCTTAAACTTTAGTGATTGGATATGTCAGTGGCTCCTTTGCATAAAAGAACCACTTTCTTAAACACACATACAGTGGATATGAAAACTGTACTGCTTTAATTTTTTGTTTGGAGTGGAGATGTTCTTAATATCTCTAGTTATCCCAGACTTGTCCTTCCAATAGCTCTGAACCACTGTTGAGTGGCATTTTTCTTCTTGTTCTCAAAGTAGTGAGGTGCTGTTGCCAAATGGACATGGGGAACAATCCAGAGCCCAGTTCCCAGGCCTCAGTGTTCTCCAGGCTGTTTCCAAATCTCCCCCAGACAGGACACTTGGCCAAGGCAGAGGACCTACACATACAAGTGGCCATCATGAGCCCAGGTTACGTCCTGCTCAGTGAAACAGCCCCTGTATTGGCACGAAAATAACTTCCTAACATGTCAGATTGGACTCAGTAGTACTTAATGAAAGAAATACAGACCTGAGAGCAGGTCAACCCACACCTTGCAAAACACCTGGTCAGAGGTAGGGCTGGTTTGAATTTGTGAGACGTAAAGAACATTAGAGGGCAGTGGCAAATGTTTGGGTTTTTGTATTCCTTCTACCTAGAATTCAGCTCCCAGTCGTGAACGTGGGACAAGTTCACCTCTCGGTTTCTTCAAACGGAAAACAGTGATAATAATGGTACTGATTTCTCTGGAGTATGGTAGGGACACCATGCAAAGCGATACACATAAGGAATTTAATACAGTGCTGGACGCACAGAAGAAGATCTCAATAACAGACAACCGGGATGATTTTTTAATCAGAGTTTTTAGGACAATAAAAGCTACTGCTCTCCACCAAAAAGGTCAAATGTGGAAGTATCCAAAACCAAGAGTGATGCAGAAAGGCCCGACAGTTTCCCAAGGTAGACTGGATGTAGGAAGGACATTCCTGAGTGCTCCCTCTCCTCCTCCGCTACACTTCATGTGACTGTTAAGAACAATTGACAAGCCTTTAGGGAAAATATTTCGGCTTTGAAATAACTGCTTAGAAAAGGTATAAAAACTATATTTAACTGCCTCTCCAGCAATTAGACCATGGCCAAGGCCACATCTGCTATTTGCTCATCAGGAACCTGCTTCCAAGACATTTAACATTCATAGGTGTATTAGCTCATTATTAATACTCTGAATGTTCTCCACGACACTATTAACTACAGCATAGCATTTTATACAAGGAGGCTCCATCTTGGTTTCAATTCACCTAAGAGGATTATGAGCAGAATTCCCTGAAGGACAGCACTGTATAAAGTGGTCTCATACATGGACTACATTATAGCCAAATTCCAATGTGTTATTTCCAAAAACCTTTCTTCAATGATCCCAATTTTCTACTCAGACTGTGTCTCGTCATAGTTCCAGGAAGTAGTTATAACAACAAACACCTACACAGCGCTATACGCAGACACATACGTTAATACATTTAATCCTCACAGAAGCCCTAGCAGGTAAAAACTATCACCATCATCCCTTTTGTACACAGGAGGACACTGAGGCACAGCAAGGTTCACTATATCGTCACTAATGCCAGAACTGGGATTTGAACCCAGGCAGGGTTCAACCCATTGCAGGGTACACACTCTACCCCCTGGCCATGCAGCCTCTTGGCCTTACTGGCAACATCTTTCTCAGAGTATAGAACTAGTGGTAGAAATTAATTACCCCCAGCCTCTTATCATAAGACAAAGGCAGTATCAGGAACTGAACTCCTGCTCTTTCCATGCTCTATGCTAGCCCATGTACTCTTCTTCTGACCTCAACGTAGAAAGGACCATTTCAAATGAACCCAATAGATCAGAGATTATACCAAGAACATCCATCACAAGCAAACCAGCCAGTGTGTCACTGAGACAGCTTGGCTTAGAGCATCACTTTTACTCTAAAGATGCTTCTAACATTTGACCTATGGGCATCTGAATATGATGTTCCTCTTTCAATATAAAAATCCCCAACGTGATGGCTAATTTTACAGGTCAGTTTGGTTAGCTATGGTGCCCAGTGGTTTGGGCGAACACCAGACTAGATGTTGTAGAGGTTATTTTTTAAAGATGTGATTAGCATTAAATCAGTAGACTCTGAGTAAAACCGATCACCCTCCTTAATGTGAATGGTCCTCATCTCATTTCCAGACCTGCAGAGTAAAGATGAGGTTTCCTGAAAAAGCAATTCTGCCTCAAGACTGCAACACAGAAACCCTACCTGAGTTTCCCATCTGCAGAATATGGACTCAAGACCACAGCATCAGCTCTTACCTGAATTTCCAGCCTGCTGACCTGCTCTACCAATTTTGGACTTGCCCACTTCCACAATGATGTTAGCCAATTTCTTAAAATAACCCCCCATATATAGTATATATTTATATAAAATATATATACACACATATATGAAGATATATATGATATGTGATATAGGCATAGATGTCTCATATATTCATATATGTCATTTATATGTATATATATCTCAGACATATCATGTATACGATATATATGGAAGATATATATATATATGGGAGGAAGGTACATATATTCTATTAGCACATATACCAATTAGATATATATACCTATCGGTTATCTATTTGTAACTCTACCTATATAGACACACACATATCCCCTATTGGGTCTTTTTCTCTGAAGAGCCAATACACTCCAGGGCTCCATCTCTGTACCTTGAACACAAGAGGCTCTCAGTAATGAATTACAAGCAGGTCCAGCCTCAATCCTAGTTCCCCGTGTAGTTCTTATAGGAAAAGACGAAGCTGGCTCCCTTATGGACTGAGCTCACAGACTTGCACGCTTTCTGGAAGTGGTTACATGCTCTCTGACTCAGCAGTGGCACACTCCAACCCACACGCCCTCGGTGAAGGTTGTGGTTTGACAAGCTACAAAGACACACATCCTTGTTGGTGGAAGTCCCCCCAGGGGGCCCCAGAGGCCAGCTGCCGCCCAGCTCTGAGTCCAGCCAAGCCCTGCCCTCTGGGACTGGGACTTCTCGTCACGGCTGTCCAGGCCACTCGGGGCCAGCCTGAGGGACGTGAAGAGACAATCTGGTTACGATTGTTTTCTGGGAACTGTGTCCTCCCAAGGTCTCAGAGAACCACCACCTCTTCGCCTTCATGGCTTCTAACTTCTATCTGTACATAGGTTCCGTTGTTCTAACCCCATTTTGCTGGCCCCCAACCCTCCCGTTCTGGCTATTCGAATTCCTCTTCTGTTCCAGGTCCCAAAGAAAGGTCCCCGTAGAAAACCCAAATTTATTTCCTTAAGAAAAGATCACAACAAGCTGAGCCTCCTTCTTTCCCAGCTCCTTTCCTTTTCTACCCCACCAAGCCACAAAGCCCCGTCCTTCATAAAGAGCCTGTACTGGGAGCGAGGAGTATGTCACACCAAACTCCACTGTTGCCCAGAGCTGTTTTCCTTGTGGCTTCTTCAGTAGCAAGCACGCTGCCGGCAGTGTTTACAGTCAGCAATTTTGAATGTGCTGACATGGAGAAAGGTGACCACAGAGTCCCTGCAAACCAGCCAGAAAGAGAAAACAGATGCGGAAATGCCAAGGCGATGCTAGGCCTCTCTCCTCCCTGCTTTCCTAAGGTCTGTTGGGGAGGCACTGGCAGCTCATGGAGGCCAGAGGGAGGGATGGAAGGAGCTCTCCTTCTTCTGCTTCCTTCTGGTCACCTCAGCATCACCCCAGTGTTTCTGCAGTGGGGGCTGACTTGTGCAGAGCTGGGGGGGGGGGCGGCGTGCCTGAGGTCTCCCTCCGGGCTATGGGCTGAACCCAGGAAAGGGGACAAGGGGAGGGCAGGGTCAGGCTGCTAGGTTCCTGGTGGCTCTGTGAACCTCTTCCTCTCTAACACTTCACTGACAAAAGTTCTTTATACTGCTGATTTGTTTTTGTGCATTTTTTTTTTCTCTGGGAGCAAAGGAAAGTTTTGTAAGCAAAAAGAGTGCCAGAAAATTGCTAGGTAGCAAGTCTAGCATGAAAGAGAGAGAGAGAGAGAACTAAATTAAAGCTTGAAAAGGACTATTATTGCTTTAATGTTTTATAGGCAGACTGGGATTTGGGAATTCTGGAATCCCTCTACTCTTGACTTTACCTGAGTTAGATAATTGGGAAGTCACTTAGTCTGAGGAGCTCAAATAAAGGAAGTGATGAGCTAGGTAGTGGGTCTCTCCGTCCTCAGACACGTGCAATGGTGCCATTCTAGCAGCTGGGCTCACACACTAACAGGGACAAAAGCTGAACTTGATCTTTGGCCTTCTGTCTAAAGCCATGGTCCTCAAACTCTTATAGGCCACATCAATGGTATAAAAATCCATAGCAAATAACCCCCTGTATTTCTACAAGTCAAGAGAGGGGAGAAATCCCACTACAACAAAATCAGGCACATTTGTAGATGAAGGGTTAGCTATCTACCAGAGATGTGTGTACCCCCTCACCTATGTCCGTGTGGTACTGGTAAACAGGGGCCCAGTCCAGGACTGCCTCTCCCAACTCTCCTTGCGTCTAGATGAGGGTACAGGACTTAGTTCTTGCCAAAAGAATGTGGGCAGAAATGATGTGTGCCGTTTCCAGGGCTGATCTATAAACACCTCCAGCAAGATCTCCAACCTCTCCAGCAAGATCCTCCAGCCTCTCTCTTTCCCCATCCATCAGCCCAATGCAGAAGGTTCTAAAGCCCTTGGAACAACTTCAGAATGGAAGGTGCTGGATGCCTGTCCAACAGATGCCTTTGTTGGACTATTGTATGCCAGATCGATAAACTTTCACTGGTAAGCCACTGGGGATTTCAATGTTTCTCTATCATGAAAGTTACTGTATCCTGCACAAAATCATTAAGTGATATCAGAGAAGTAGTATCGGTTTGATCAGACACAATGATACAGACGGTGAACGTGGTAGAGATGTTACATGTGGTGTGGGCACCATTTGGGTTAAGGGAAACCCAATATATATGCCTACATGTATGCTTATATGTGCTTGGGATGGTCTGGAAGGAAAATAAGAGAATGGGTTAACAGTGGTCAGCTTTGGGAAAGGAAAATGGAAGACAGGAAGAAAGGATAGGAAGGAGATTTATCTTTCATCACACACTGTTTTTAACATTTTGAATTCCTATACGGTGTACATTTATTACCCAGTCAAAAGTTACATTTTAAAAACACTAGTTCTGGGGGCGCCTGGGTGGCTCAGTGGGTTGGGCCTCTGCCTTCGGCTCGGGTCATGATCCCGAGGTGCTGGGATCGAGCCCCGCATCGGGCTCTCTGCTCAGCAGGGAGCTTGCTTCCTCCTCTCTCTCTGCCTGTCTCTCTGCCTACTTGTGATCTCTCTGTCCAATGAATAAATAAAAATCTTAAAAAAAAAAACCCAAAACACTAGTTCTGAAAGAATCCAGTTTTCAGACCACCTGGAGAATGCTTACAGACACCACACTATTAGTCCCCAGGGCCTTTTTCAAAAACTAGTGGTACAAAGTGTTGACATTTAAAAATACATAAAATTGTACTTTTCTTGAAAACTCCAGGGATGGGGTAGAAGTAGCTGCTATTCCCACAGCACATCTGAATTCTTGGAGTCAACTTTCTTATCCTCTCAGAGACTCTCTTTCTTCCAGTGGTGACAGGAGGCTGGAATTAGAGGAGTTGTCTCCTCTGCTAGATTGGGTTATCCCTAACTGGCCATTACAAGCCACTCATGGTGCCTGGTAAAAAGAAAGATTCCTGGGCCTCCTTCCTGAAAATTCTCATTTGGTCATTCTGGGGTGAAGCTAGGAAACTGTATCATTAAGTGTCATTGTCTTCTATGCCCAGGCATACTTGGGGAACCTTATTCTCTGCTGAACATGTGCCCTACGTGCCACCTTGGATAAGTAGCTTCACTTCCACATTTTATGTCCCTGGACTACAGATAATGAAATTTATGACCTATGAAACTCCGAAGTGCCTGCTGCGACTAAGGGGATGCCTGTGAGAATGGCAGAGCTCCCTACAGAATGACATTATATACAAGGGCCAATTACCGTAATCACTGTTAGGATGCGTACTTGGCATTGCTATTTTAGGTGTTAAAACACGCTTTATCAAAAATATTTCATTTTAAAATCGGAGTGGAAAACAGGTCTGTGTTTCCACAGAAAGCCTTTGTAAGAATTTCTGCTGTGTTGCTGGGTGTCTACAGCAGGGAGCTCAGACAGACTGGCTCCTCCACCCATGGAAAGTCTGGCTGTTTCCAGAATGCACAGGGCAGCGCAGGACTCGTGGGGAAGCTCTGCAGATGAGCCTTGTGGCTGGAGACGAGGAATATAAGGCTATCCGGGCAGCAACTGGTTGTGTAGTGTGGGTATTTTCTGGAACAGGGGTAGATGCAAGAGATTCACTGTGCGTGAGAAGTGTCTCAAGCAGTCTCGCTGGTTCTGGACCATTTTATTTTCTGTTCGGCTCACAGGTCCCATCCTTATCTTTGAATATTCTAAAATCTTCTGCACTAAAAGGTCATCTATACTGACGCCTTCTGTGTAACCCAGATTCAAACTAGTTCATATCCTTGATTACAACTTTTCTCTACATTAATGATCTAAACAGTGAGAGATGGCAAACTATACAGATGCTTATTTGTTGAGAAATGTGAGGGATTAATAAAACTTGTTTAGAATGACTCAATAAGTTTTCTGAACTATCTTAAGAGTAAACCTGGATATTTTCTAAGGAATAGCTTGAAGATTTCTTTTTTAAAATCTATAAGTTTATCTGTAAAACAGATTGGGGGCAAGGACAGAGAGAATCAGTAAATTTAAACCCTAAATTTACTGTTCATCTTTTGGAGAACATTCTAATTTTTAAAAGATCAGGTCCAAGAAAGCAAAGTGTCCACAAGGAAGGAAGGAAGGAAGGAAGGAAAAGAAAGATATTGTAAGAAAGAAAAAAATAGAAAGAAAAGAAGACAAATGTGAAGTGATGGATGGGTTAATTAACTAGATGGGGGAACCCTTTTTCACAATGTATACATATAATAAATCACTGTAATGTAAAATAAGTATCTTTTTAAAAAAGATTTTATTTATTTATTGAGAGAGAACAAAATCAAGAGAGATCACAGAGGCAGAGGTAGAAGCAGACTCACCACCGAGTAAAGAACCCAATGCAGGTCTTGAACCAGGACCCTGAGATCCTGACCTGAGCTGAAGGCAGACACTTAACTGAGTCACCCAGCCACCCTTGCAATGTACAATAATATCTTACAGTTTTTCAACTGTACATCACTAAAGCTGAACTTTAAAAAAAGGCGGGGGGAGTCAACATGACCTAGTATGATTACAAATTGTTTCTTTTTCCTTTCTGGCAATGACCTCAACATCTAAGGTGCTATTCAAATTTCTTTGATCCTTTTTTCACCCTTCTTTAACAAATGAAATGCTCTGTATGATGATGGGCCACACAGGGTCTTTAAATGGACCACCTAGAAGCGCAGGGTAGAGATTTTGGGGGTTCATCAGAGCTGGTTCTCATCTCTGCTGGGGTGTATGGGAAGACTTCCCAAGCTCCTGTGTAGTTAGTTGGGGACCATGCAACTACTCTGGCCAAGGGCTACAAGGAGAGCAAGAACAGGCGTGACCTCTCCCACTTTCTCCCATTGCAGCAAGGTCATACATGGAGGTGGCAGTGTTGTAAGATGGGGGGGCCTGGGTCAGCCTGGATCCCTGAGGGACTAGGTAGAGCAAACCCTCTCTAGCTCTCTCCCATGGACTTGAATTGGAAATGTATCAGGAACAACATTTGCTGGGTTAAGCCAGTGGAAACGAGGAGTGGGTGGGGCAGGAGGTGTGCAATTTGTTACCGCAGCATCATCTCACCTTTCCTGATTAATCCAAACTACTGGTTTATAAATCTCTAAGCTCCAGTCAGGACACCAGACTTCCTATCTGTATAATGGGTAGGCAAATCATCTAATTTTTCTGGGTCTCAATTTTTGTTGCTGTGGCCATTCTTCGTGTTAACTGCAAAAGGGAAATAATAATTTCTGGCATGCCTACTATTCAGGGATGTGTGGGATCCAATGAGTTTTTCCAAAAGGTTTTTGAAATCTGTAAATAGAACCGTGGATGTGCAGTGTTAGCAGCACTGTTGCTGTGGATTTATCTGGAGAACTCAAGGGGCTCAATGTCACTTCTTCTTTGGGGGTCAGTGATTAGAATTTACTGTTTCATCATTCTTAAAAAGCCAAGCAATACACGTCAATATAGATCAGAATCACAAGAAGTCAAATTCTGATACCACTTGGAGAATGATTTGTCATCTTAAAAATGTCAGGGCTAGCTGAATGGTTTCAGAAGCCCCACTTGCAGTGAGCAAACTCAACTATTTCCCTCTGGCATAAAAATAAAGGGAAAAACAGAGGCCCCAAATGAAAGGCTTGGCATGAGGCCCTTTATTTCCTCCCACAGCCTGTCACAGGGGGAGAGGGAGGGAGAGCACAGGGAGGAGCAGAGGGATTGGGCATTCTAGACTCCACCCCTGCACAAAGAAACAGGGAGAGAGATATACATTCAGAAGGGATGGTGCAAATCTATTCCGTGTTACTCTCACAGAGAAGACAGAGTTCTCTAGAGAGGAAAGGAGAAACAGAAGAGATGGCCTCCACACAGAAGATCTAGAAGCAGGGAAAGAATCAGTGTCCCCTGCCATCCCTGACAAAGGGTTGAGGCACTCTGCTTTCAAGTCAGGAGAAGGGCTTCCTGACCCTTAGAGCAGATGACATGGATACACAGATTGATTTGCAGAGGGCCATTTTCACCCAGCTGCTTACGTGGTAGGAAAGCAGCTGACTTCTTTGGAACACTTACTGAAGGCCAGACACTGACCTTTTAGATATCCAGAAACAGAGGACCAGCAAGGCTCAGTAACTTGCCTAGGGTGTACAACTGGACTAGGGCAGAACCAGAATCGAAAGCCAGAGAGAAAGCAAGCCAGTCTAGCTCCATATGCTGCAGTCTTAACCACATCATTTATAAGGAATAGAAGAAGGGAAGGAAAATGGAGGGCAGTTGTATCGCTTGCTGCATGCCTTGCACAGGGGCTCCAGACACGTTAACTCACTTGATCATCCCATCTACTCTAACATATTTGGTATTCTTACTTCATTTACAGTAGAGAAACAGAAGCTCAGAGAGGTTGATTAACTTGTCCCAATTCACACAGCCCACAAGTAGTAAGTTAAAAATCAAATCCAGCTTGCTTTTGCCAGATGAAAGTGGGAAGGTTTACGGCTGGAAAACAAGCCAGAGTTTGTCGAGGAAACCAAAACATGTTAAGAAGGTAGCGAAAAGAAAGATTACAGAAGGTAGGTAGAAGCTTGCACTTCTGGGTTCTAAGAAGTGTAACAGATCTCAGTATAGGGCAACGCTTATCAAGAGTTCCCCTCACCACAGAGCCTTTTTGTCCTCAGGAAGAAATGTGGTGAATGCAGTGTTTGCACACAAGAAAGGTAGGTCTTGCACCTCAAGCAAACCTTTTGTAAACTCAGCCAATGGAGAGCTATTGTGAAAGTAGCCAATTGGGTTTTTTTTGGCTGTCTTTACGTCTTCTCACACTAAATTGTTATGATCATATACTTACACATTTCCTAAACTTATGACTCACGGAATAATTGTTAGTTGTTCTGTTGTTGTTATTTTGCATCATTTGCTAATCCTCAGCTAAAATGTTCTCCCAACCTTAAGCTAGAGAGGCGCAATGTAATTATGACACAGGAGCAAAAGAAGCTCATTAACATACCCGTGACTGACACAGAAGATCATTAATTAGGCATTCTGAGCATAAGTATATATGTATAAATTAGCATCTATTCACCATTTAAGCTGTAAGAGATTTTTCATATCTGAATATTAACTATGTTGGAAAATTACTAAGTTTTCCTGAGTGAATTCCACAAACAATACCCGACCCTGGCAACAAAAACAATATGAAGAGAAAAGATTCTACGAGCAGAACCGGACACAGTGGAAGGAGTCAAATGATGTGATTACTCTTCATCTATCAGGGTCTTCATCCGTCTGTTTCCTCTGGTTCTGGATTTCTGACTGCTCCACCTGTTGGGAGCTTTGTGTGTGGACTTGGATATGGTATTAGCACTGGTATTCTAGAAATGCTTTCTCCATGTCCATATTGTTCTTGTACATTCATTTATTCTTTCAACACATATTTATCATGTGTGATCTAGGAATTGAGGACAATGTACATGAATATGGCAATTTCTACACTCAAAGACTTAGACGTTTAGCAGGAAAGATGAGACATAAAGGATACACACAAAGCTATGATGTAAGGTAGAGAATTACACTGCCAAAAAGTATCAACTCTACCAGGTGGAAGAACAGACTGGCAGCGGGAGGGCTGGAGAACGATTCATGGGGAAAGTAGACTTTTGAGCCGGGTATAAAGGAGCAGTAGATGAAGCTGATCTGGCAAATTTCGGGGCAGGAAAGGAGAGTCACCTACTGGAAAAGCCAGAATCAAATCAATGCGTGTTTTCACACCCAGCTCTTGAACTGTGCTCCTTCTGTAGCCAACAGAGCTCCTCCCCCATTTTTTCAATGTGTCTAAAGTAGCTATCCCTCTGGGGCCCTGGAAAACTACTAGTATCAAAACCACAATGATAATAATACTCTATTGTCCTTCATGTACATGACAATGATACTAATTACTTTGTAGAGCTGGGCCTGCATTGTTTTGCTTGCAGTAGTGTTGGATTCGTGCCAGCAAATCCATCATTCTGTTGATTTCTCTTGGGACTGGTGGCACACTTTTGTAAGATGGCTATCCAAGAGGAAAGCTGGAATTCACAGTTCTTAAACGATTTGTTTTCTGGGTGGAGCTAATAAGTCCATGTGGGGACTGAACAAATAACCTGGTCTTTGGGGCATGACACTACAACCACCTCCGTTCACCAAGGACATGAGTTTCACTGGTATGTCTTCAGCAGAACTAAAGCATTTTAATAAATTCTCCTATATGCAGAAAGGCAGCTAACTGGATAGCTTGTAAATAGGGTAAAATCTCAAGCCTCCGCAGTTTTTGACACCTGCCCGGACAAACTAGGTAGCCCATAGGTCAAAGGCCCAGAGCATGAGCCTTTCCTAAATGTCTTGAGACTGTGCCCATGGAGATTCAGACATTGGAGATCCTTATTCTAAAATCCTTATTCACAGGGTTCTACAGCACATCAGTCCTTGAAACAACTTTCACAGGATTCAAGACATATCTGCTTTTTATTGGTACTACTCTATGGCAGAAAGGAAGGCCGCCATCAAAGTTAGATTTCAGGTATGCTCGTGGAATTAAAAAAACGAAGTGGTCAGCAGTAGTTTCGTAAGCTTGTGAGCCTTTTTGGCCTTAGTTATGGGTGGATATTGAAGTATGTGAGGCACTCTGGGTCCTGAACGGGATGAATGAGTTACCTATAATGGAGTAATCTGGAAAAACATCAACTGTTATTGAACAAAGAACTACCTAGGGTCATGACCACTGATTTCTTCCATGTGCCTAGCTAAATCTATCTTCTGTTTGAAGGGCAGATTCATGTAGAACAAGTATAAATATTCCATCATTCTAATGGAAGAACTTTCTAAGGCCATTAGTACCCATGATTAAAATGATGAGACAATTCTTTAGTCTTAGACTATAATGGAAAATAATTAATTTACTGAAAAATGATTCATTGAGATCATGTTATATATCCCATCCCATGCCCAGAATGTAGTGGAAACAGACAAAATGGAAACCAAGATTATCACGTAGTTGGAGAGAACCATAGATATCCAAGTTACTGCTTGTCCTAAAAATTCAGAGGGAAAGAGAGCCCATGGCAGTCTGAGGTCATTTCAAGCAGTCTATATGGGGGCAGAAAGATACAGGGTTGGGGCCTACAGAAAATGGGGGAGTTATGTGATCTTCATGGCAAAACAAAACAAAACAAAACAAAGCTTGATTCTTAGAGTGACATACATAGAGAAAAATCTGGGATAGATAATCTCAACAAAAATTTCTCAAATTTTATGTGTCAAAGAAGGAATATAGGGATGCTGGGGCAGCTCAGTGAATTAAGTGTCCGACTCCTGGTTTTGGCTCAGGTCATGATCTCAGGGTCGTGGACTAGGCTTTGTGTCAGGCTCTGCACTCAGCACAAGTCTGCTTGAGATTCTCTGCCTCTCCCTCTCCATCTGCCCTTTCCCTGCTTACGCGCACCATGCATGCTCTCTCTAAAATAATACAATCTTAAAAAAAAAAAAGGAATATAAACATGTTATCCCATGTACATCTGCTGAAATGCATCTGTTGATGAGAGATGACTGGCCATAGCCAACGGTTGCTTTTGCCCTTCTTCCTATCTTCTAAAATTGGACAAAGCTCTTCCCATGGCGGTCTTCTAACAAAGACGGAATCCTGGAATTTTATGCTGAAGCTCCTCTGCCATACCAACTGTAGTTTAGTAAAGCTTCACAGAAAGAGATATTCTGAGCCCAACCTACGGAGACACGTCCCAATTTAGGCTGCGGAATGAAAATTACAGGGCAGCCACAGAGGCAAGTTTAAAATTAGGACAAGCTTCACTTTGGGCCTCTTAAGCCTCAAAGAGTTAGTACATGAGGCAAAGGAAAAGGGAAAAAAAAAAAAATATATATATATATATATAACAGTAGGTACTAAAAAGCAAAATCCCCAGACTTCTGTTCCTTTCTATGGTCTTCCTGACATGCTAAGCTTTTTGTACACCTGAAAATCAGCAGCACAGCGCTTTCTCAGTCCTTCTACATCTTCACAGGAGCCACAGCCTGTCAGGGGCCGTAAGGAAATTCTGGAGGTAAACATATTGGGATAGTGTTGGCTGAGAAAGAAGGAAGAGAAATCGGGGAGAATATTCCCCAGTCCAAGTTCTCTTACTCAAATCCCTGTTGCTCAGTCCACAAACTACCCAGGACGAATGTGGAAGATAGCTCTGTTGGATGCCTGGAGCTTCTTAGGGTATGCCTAAGTCACCAACTCCAGTCCAGCAACAGATTTGGGGTTGCAGGGTAACAGATAGAAACTGTCACCTCTTTTTTTAAGTTTTTATTTAAATTCCAGTTAAGAAACTGTCACCTTTTGGGGTACCTGGGTGGCTCAGTGGGTTAAAGCCTCTGCCTTCGGCTCAGGTCATGATCCCAGGGTCCTGGGATTGAGTCCCACATCGCGCATTCTGCTCGGCGGGGAGCCTGCTTCCCTTCCCCTCTCTCTCTGCCTGCCTCTCTGCCTACTTGTGATCTCTGTCTGTCGAATAAATAAATAAAATCTTAAAAAAAAAAAAAAAAGAAGAAACTGTCACCTTTTGATTGCCTTGCCAGCAACAGTGGCCACCCTCCCTCAAGAGATGACCTCTGGGGAAAGTGACTGGGGTCCTAAGGTGTATTTACTTCTTTCTTCTGCAATTTCACTGCTCTGTTTCTAAAAGGTAGGAAAACCCCACCTACATTTAACTTTCTTTTGAGACTATTTTTGACTGGGTGCTATGTTTTTAAAGAATTTAAATTCTGAGAATTGCAATGATTACTAAATAGGAAAGGCATTATTCTTACTATCCTGCAAGAAGGTTTATTTTCACTTGAACATTTGTTTTCAAAAAGCTCAAAGATATACATGTTCAATTATCAGCAGGCAGCCCTTTATTAGATTATCCTGAAGCAGGTGCCAAGTATCTGAATGGGGCAGGAACAAGTCAGATGCGTTTGTCCCTGCAAAGTCCCACAGTGGGTCCATCCCGGCCCCATTTTCCAAAATCATTTGTTAGATTCGCTTCCTAGCCTGGCTTCTTGGAAGTAGCTTGTCTTATACGTGCCTTAATTTCTGGTTCTACATTCCTAAGAGCCACAAAGCAGAAGATAATAAAAAGTGGAAGCATAGTCACGATCTGAGGTACATTAACCACATCTGTGAAAATAAATGCCCACTTTTGTTATGTCACTCTTTGGTAAAAGAATTCTCAATAAATAGGAAGTAGAATGAGTCGCTAGGTGAAGTGTAAATACTCTCCTATCCTAATTCATCAGTAAACAAAGAAGTCAGAGCTAGGTTCCTATCGCTCATCTAAAATAGTGATGTTAATCCTATTACTTTCTTAGTCTAGAGTGCTAATAAATCAAATCATCATATCAGTGGGCCTCTCCCGACAGGTGTTACCTTGTAGACCCCAAAACTCACTTTGTCAGAGTGATTTCAAGTCGACTTGGAGCACAACTAGTTATACAACTTGGTCTCATTGAAATATTTGGTGCCTGCTGATATGTTCAAACAAATTCACCAGATCTTGAGTGTGTTCTGGCAATTAAAGCTATTAAGTGAGTAGATAGACAGCAGGTTATTTCATTGCTGGTTGAAAAAGCCAGCTTTCTTTTCTCCTCTTTTTATGTGACAGCACTGTAATTAGCCTTAATCAAATACTATTTGTGTTAGGTGCTGTAACTTTGCTTCCTTAGCCAGGAAACTCTGCCAATCGAGCAAAAGCAGAAATACAACTCTGGTCAAAAAGCAGGAGAGATGGGCACGAGGGATATGGGAAGCCTGTGCTATCTTTGCAATTTTCTATAAACCTAAAGCTGTTCTAATATAAATACGAGTTTAATCTACAAAAAGGAAGAAAGACGGATCTAAGAGAGGAATGAGAAAAAGCAATGCTATTTAATGTGAGACTTGAAGTTGAGCAGCTTTCCATGTAAAAGCAAGCTTTAGAAATAGTCAAGTAGTTAAAAACATATGGTTCATTTGGAGATTCTGGGTTTATTCTCCCACTACACTGGGGATACTCCAGTGCTGCCTTTTTTTTTTTTTTTTTAACCTCTGCAAGTACATTCATAGTAGACACGAGAGCCTGGTGAGGGGAAAGACAATAATCATGAATAAAACTGATTCTTCCAATGTCTATCCAAACTTTTAGTTTATTTCTCTCTGTTTCTCAACCCCAATATTTCTTTCCATATCCCTGGAAGGGAGAGCTCCTCAAATGGTTTGCAAATGAAATTAGTGAACAGGTAAGGCAGTGCTTCTCAAATTTAATGTTCATACAAATTGTCTGGGCTCTTGTGAAAAAAACACATTCTGCTTTGGTAGGTCTAGAATGGCCCCCAAGATTCTGTATTTGTAACAATCTCCTCCTTGATACAAAGCTGTTGGTCCATGGATCATATTTGGGATAGCAAGGGTATAAGCAATAGTAATTGGGTGAGTGACCCAACTGGTCCAAAGCAGAACCATGGTATCTTGTCTACACGGCTGACAAAAAGATGTCTGCATGAAGCAGTGGCCAACAAAACAGATAGACATTTTCTATTTTCCTTGGTCAACAATCCCCATATCAAAACTTTAAAAGACATTGGTAGAACAGCATTATAGCATTGGTCAAACTGTCCATTAGCTCAGAGAATCCCAGCAACAGAAGCACTCCTTATTCTTGTTCAAAGTGCCCCAGCCACGATGGGGAGGCATCAGGTTCACTGCAGAAGAGAAAAATCAGTGATGCGATTTTTTTGTTCATTATTCTGACCATGTTTCCTCATATCTCAAATTCTGTATCTATAAAATATTAGCTATTGGAACTAGGATATTTTGAAGGAAAATATGCTAAGATCTTTCCCCAAAAGTGCTTTATCATTTTAGGAGCTGGATCTTCGCTCTGTTCCACACGGGTGCCTATTGCAAGATGAAGAAGCTTTCTGCCAAATGGTTAATAGTCACTTGACAAAGACAGAATTCATTTGACTCCATCTAAAATGATAAGGCCAGGCCATTAGCTACTTTGAATAACTAAAAAACATATTTCTTCCAACTCGTGGAAAGTATTGTGGTAAATGGCACATTTCTAGTTCTCCTCCACTAGTTGTTTGTTTGTTTGTTTGTTTGTTTTACCCCCCTCATACAATTTTTGGATTCGAAACAGTGGATCTTCTGTTTCTTTTAGATTTCTCCCATATCTTGAATAATGTGATTCAAGTAGACTTTAGATCCAGTGTGTGCAGGCAAATATTTAACAATCACCTCTACAGGAAGAAAAGCCCTGGTATATAACTTTTGATACTTTTTATGGTGTGAGTACTCCCACTATGGCTGACTTCAAGTACTGGCCTGACTTTACTGAACAAAGAATTAGGAAAAGATGTACGTAATCACAAACCTATACAAGTCCACTCTGGTATACAATAACAAGTGACCCCAAAGATTTAAACACTGCTGTTTCCAAAATTAAACTGTAATAATCCAGGAAGGATAAATGTATTCTGTAACTTTAAGACAGCTTGTCTCTTAAAACGTTCTCGTTTTGTTATTGAAGAAAAGAAATACATAAGCCCTTGTGTCTTTATAAGCCAAAAATAATTCCTAGCTAGTGTTTTTCTTCAACGATAACCTCACAATCTGTACAATCTTATAAAGTAAGCCCATTTGGATTTTAATGACACAAACATGCTGGAGGTTCAGAATTCTTCCAGATGACCTTGAGAGTTGAACTCTTCCCTTTTTGTTTTTGGCTCATTCCAAGCTCTTCCTTCCATGAACTATAAGCTCAGTCAGCCTCTGTGGCCTATGGGTTTGCAGAAAAGGCTGAAATCACTGTGGTTTTCATTGTCCCTTACAACTACTTCCGAGAATAACGGTAGCTTCATAGCTTTATTTCCTCTCCTATGTCAGAAATGATCTGCTTCACATTGAAAAAGAATTCTATTAAAAAGAACACTAGAATGAGAAAACTTCATGTTTCACAAGTACTTATAACAAAGGAGCATTTTTTTTTTTTGCCTATTAAATGTATACAACTCCTTCTAACATGCCATTCCTTTATTCTACTTTTAATCTACCTGAAATTATTTAACTGTGTTTTCCCTCTTTTTACCCACAGTACACCTGCTTATTGCCAGTGAGGTTCTTACAAGAAGGCAAATGCAAACAAGGCTACAGTTCCCAGGATAGGCGGGAGGAAGGGCACTGGTGAAAAGTATCTAGCCAAGGAATGTAATTAACTTGAAGAAAAACATTTGCATCATGACTATACTCGTGTCTTTTTCCATCAGCAAAGCCCAAACCAAGCAAACAAAAAGTCGCTACCATTTGCCCACCACCTTGAACACAAACGATTTCTGGCAGAGCAGTAGACATAAAGAAAAAAAAAAATACTGCTTGAAACAAACCAGGAAAAAAATTCCTTCAAATCAAGTCTTCCTGCTTGCTTCCATCAGGCTCGGCTTTGTACCTTTTGAATTGTGTACTGTGCACATCTATTAACTCTTCAAAAATATATATACATATGGGCTTGAAAGTGTTCCTATTTTTTGAACTTTTAAAATTCTTTTTTAACTGAGCACCCCATTTATGATGAACCTATTAGGTTATAACACATGCAGAACACGGCCTGGTATACCCCCTACCAATCACCAGATGTTAGGAACTAGAAACATGCAAGGATTTTTCATGTTAGAAAAATGGTGGAAGTCAGCTCATCAAAGGCAAAACAGGCAGAATATGTCCCTGCCTTTGCCTCTCCTAAGATGCATTTAAATTCACTAGGTTCATCTCTAGTTTGACAGGATTATTAATGGGATGGGCTTACCACTCCTGTGGATGAATCTGTTAGCCACAGGAAAGCCTTTTACTATCCTGGATGTGTCTTACCAGGGCTTGCTGCCTGCCAATAATCTCACAGTAACCAGAGATTCTGGCTAGTGATCAGTTTCTAACAGTCAAACTGGCAACATTATTGCCACTAAATTGTAGACCAGCTTCCCCCCTGACCCCCCACCACCCCTTTTTTTAAAACACAAGATTTTGACCTTAACCAGAAGACTGGCTAATAGGCTTGAACAGTAACAAAAATACTCATCATGAAAAAAGTTGAATACCAGATCCCTTTGGATGTGGCAGAGACCTCTTGACTTCCCGCTAATCAAGGACACTAGTCCTGCAACAGGAAAATATTTTAAAAAGGGATGTGAAGAATCAGGATCTATTTGAGGGATGGGCAGATACAGATATAGACATGAACATCACAGAAATAGCCAGAGACACAGATACATTCTAGTAAACAAACAAGTATTCATACCATTTTTAACAATTGGGAATAAATTTAATCAGGCATAAACTGAGAACAAAACAAAGACATCCTTATATTCTCTAGCATAAGAAACAAGCAGAAATACACAGCAGCCCATGGAAAAGAACTATCTCAGGGAATCTTCACAGATATCAGGGAATTCCTTACTGCTGGGTAAAAGGGGAAGGAGAAGGTGATAAGAGGAGGGACACACCACCGTTCAAGGAAGGCAGTCACCCCCGCTAAATTTACAAGTTCTTGCCCTGGGGTCACTTTTCCGCCTCCCCATTTGTGCACTTCCTGTTGGTAGCATTTGGAAAACACAAGAAGGAAAAGGGATTGGAAGCGTGCTGGCATTTAAATACAATCTTACTCTATTTCTCTGCAGCCTAGAGTACATTCCTTTTTAAAAATAACATGAAAAAATATCAAGATGGTTTTCCTTTTAAAGGGGACACACGGACACACACACACACACACACACACGGACACACACGGACACACATACACGGACACACACACACACACACACACACACACACACGGCTATTTGCAGGCTATTCGCCATCCCAGCCTTTTCCAAATGAAATCGGCCATCCTGAAGGCTGCTTGAAGAAGGCAATGAGAGAAGCTCTCCCTGCCAGGCCTACAGAGTTCTAGAGGGCACCTAAAACCAAAAGCTCTCAGCAAAACCCAGATGCGAGCAAACTGCAAAATCACAGTGTCTGCAGGACTGGACTGTGGCTGGCACAGGCTCGGAGAGGGTTTTTTTCCAACACCAGGGCAAAGGGCAAAGGAGACAGTCGCCCTGCCTCCTGTACTGCATTCAGATCTCGCTTTTTGTTGTTTTTTTGCTATACTTACATCTAAATTTTCTGCCAGACATCCCAACAGACACACACCCCAGGCTCTAACCGATTTGAGAGTCCCATTAGGCTGTCTATCCCTCCTTAAGAACACTCAGAGGGTAGACAGAGGCCCATCCTACGTTTATACACATCTTAAGTCATGTAACACAGCGGACCCTATCTGACTTCCATTAATTGGCTGTTCCATCTCAGTGCCTCAGTTTCTCCAGAAGCTATTAATCTCTCTTGAGACATCCACTCCAAGTACACAAATTGAATTCCTGAGCAGCAGGCAAAACCATTCTTAGAGTTAACAAGAGCTTAATATTAATATTATTATTATTATTATTATTTTTAAGATTTTATTTTATTTATTTGAGAGACAGAGACAGTGAGAGAGAGCATGAGCGAGGAGAAGGTCAGAGGGAGAAGCAGACTCCCCATGGAGCTGGGAGCCTGATGTGGGACTCGATCCCGGGACTTCAGGATCACGCCCTGAGCCGGAGGCAGTCGTTTAACCAACTGCGCCACCCAGGCGTCCCATTAATATTATTATTTATATATCATTTATGGACCAGGCCCTCTTCTAACTGCTGTATCTATATTAACTTACTAAAATTTCACAAGTTCCCTAGGTTTTACTACTTCCATTTTACAGACGAGGACACTAAGGCACATCCAGGTCAAGGAGCTGACACCTTAAGATGTAGAAGGGCTAGGAATCTGAGAGCGTCACGGCAGAGTCTTGTTCTCAAAGACTACCTCTCAATAAGAACTTTGTCAAGCAAAGGCAACTGTTTAATTAAACATTTCATTTGCATGTCCTTTAGTGGTTGTGGGGAACACCGGAAGCAAGTCCCTTCCACTGAAGAGTGCAGAAAGGGGAGGCTGTTCATCTTTTCACCCCACCACCATTTTCCCCTTGTGGGAAAGCAAGCCAGTCAGCACGCGGTCCCCAAACTGCCTGGAAGCACTCAGACAAGTGACGATAAGCCAGACAGCAGACGTGAGCGAGGGCAATGGAAAACACGTAAATGGCGCTGGGTAGCCCAAGCCAGGGTGATGAGAAAGGTGGACGGAGCAGGGTCAGCCAGCTGGGTAAACGGGAGACCTCAGATGAATGCTTCTGGAGCCTATGGCATGGTCAAGATAGCGATGGGCCCTGACCTGGGGAGGAAGGCGACTGCAGAGTGTGAGAGAAAGATGATCTGTCACCCCTTCCTCTTTCCAGGTCACCCCACTGCATGCCAGTCAATGCTGGCTGACTGAACACTTGCACCCAGTCCCCTCACTATAGTTCAGATAGACAGATAGGAGAGAGAGAGAAAGAGAGACTGGTTTAAAATACCAAAGACGGAGCCAGTCACTTCTCACTTCACCCCTACTCCTTTCTGCTTCCCCACATTTTTGCATCAGAAAATTACACTTAAAAAAAATGAACACACACACACACACACACACACACACACAGTATCTCCTTTCAGCACATTCTTTTGTTAAGGACCTTTACAAGCACGAAAAATTTCCACATTTCATAATTTACAACAAACTTTTCATTTAGGTATTAAAATGTAGACATTTGAAAAGCTCCCTGACACCACTTTTCCCTACAATGGCAACATACTTATGTAAAAGAATTCACAATACAGATTTTATGTTAATATTCCTTAATCTTCACTTCTTGCTTTTCAACCTAACTTCCCTCATAGGAAACAGCTTCCAGACTCCCCTTCAAATATTCATAGAGCCTATTGTGGATGAGGAAATCACGCTCCCCATAAACACATCCATCCTAATGGCCCTCCTCAACCTGGCTGCCACCATGAATGCTGGGAGCCACGACAATACTGGCTATTCTGCACCACAGACAAAGAAGCATTTGTGAGGTGAAGCAACTGATGGGAGTGGATACATGTTAGATAATGTCCTGGAGTTCCTAAAATCTTGATACAGATAAGCAGCAGCAAGGATTTTAGACCTGGATCTGCCATGAACATCTCACCCAGGGCAATAGCCAACTGTGTTTGATGTGGATTTATTTATTCAACGTAAGCTCTAAGGCCAAAGGGTCCCTGTCTACCAGGGATTCATAATGTAGTGGAAGAAACAGAACTATAAACACGAACCATAATCAAAGCAGAATGCAACCAGTGTCATAGAAGTTGTCTGCAAATGGCTGTTGTGGAAATGCAGAGAACCGATAATTAAATCAAACTGGGAGAATCAGAGCGGCTTCCTAGACCATGGGGCATTGGAGTTGGGCTTTGAATGGATTAGTTGGATGCTGATTGGTAGAGAAGAAACTGAACAAGAAAGAAGCTCACGAGGGAGAGCTGGAAGTAGGAAATGCCAGCAGCATGCAAAGGCAAGAGAGTGGGCAGGGATGCTGGGGCACAGTTTGTGGATGAATGTGGTGGCAGGTGGGAGGAAAGTAGATGGCGGCTTGGAAGACCACGGTAGTGACTTGGATTTACTGCACCCATTTAGGGTTTCAAGAGGAAAACAGAGCAATGGTTTTAAGAATGGACCAGAGAATCAAGAGATGAGTAAGCAGAAGGGAGGTTGGGGGGATGCCCAACTAGTTTCAGTGACAGATGAGGAGGAAATTCAGTTACTTCTCAGGGTCTTTGTATCATTTTCTTTTCCTCAAACGAGGGAACAAGATCAATCATAGAAGAGATGAGACTAAGTACCTTGAGGCCAGCTTAGGGGCTTGCTCTCCCCCGTTCTAAGTGTGCCTGGCACATGCCCTCATTGGGGCAACTTCCATGGAATTCTCACAGTTCCCTTTCACATCTGTCTCCTCACTATTAGAAGTGCCTTATGAGTAGGGCCTATGCCTTTTCATAGGGTTTGCAGAGGCCTAGAACAGTGCCTATCACACAGCAGGGAGGTGGACGGAGCAGGGTCAGCCAGCTGGGTAAATGGGAGACCTCAGATGAACGCTTCTGGAGCCTATGGCATGGTCAAGATAGCGATGGGCCCTGACCTGAGGAAGAAGGCGCCTGCAGAGTGTGAGAGAAAGATGATCTGTCACCCCCTCCTCTTTATTACTCCACACTATAATGTCCAGTTCTCAGAATCAGGCATGGAACCTCCCATGACCACAGATAAGCAAATAAGAATCTACATTTCAGGTTTATACTGTTCACCAGAAACTGTCATACTACGCCAAGGACCCCTTAGAGTACAGATCCATGTTCTAAGGAACTTGGAATTAATTTTGCAATGTCTTCATACTCCAGTTTTCCCTTCTACTTTTCTAAAAGTACAGCCACTGGCTCCCACCCCCTTTGAATGAGCTACCCTTGCTACCATCACTTCCCACTGTACCCTCTGAGCTATGTAAATGGCCTGCAGCTGTGACTCACCACCAGTCTACTGGGCCTCTCTCAATCAACCACAGTCTGGTGATTGTAAACTAAACTACTGAAGTACCCAAAGGACTCTCTTCATCTCTAACTCAACAGATTCTAGTTCCAAGGTCAACCTCCTCCCTATTCTTGCACATACCAGGTATAACCATATTTAATGATGCTGCTATCCAAATAACACAATAGAATACTGAATAAACCCTCAATTATCATGAATCCTCAAATTCAGAAATAGAATAATATATAATTTGTCTTATACTTTATAGTAATATAAATAGGATCAAAAATGTAAGAGATCTCTTTAATCTCTAATGACTTATTTCTCTCCCAAGGAGTTATTTTTTGCATTAGCCTGATTATTCTCTGAAACTATTTTAAAACTTTTTAATTTCCATATGGCAAAGTCGCTTATGGCCTTGACCTAAACACTCTTTAATCTCCTCAACATTTCCATTTTTTTCTGGTTAAGAAAAATTATTTTCTTAGCCCTCTCCACTTCTACGTCCAATACCAGCATAAACTTCCTTTGGAGAGCCATTTCTCACAGAGACACCATGTTTCTATCATGCTACAAAAATTACCCTATTCAGACTTGGAAGAGACCTTTATAATGGTTCTTCGTAACTGGGATGATTTGCAGCAGGCTTGGCTCACTCACTAGTGAACCCACTTACTCTTGGAACCCTTCCAGCTTGTAAAGTCAAGATTCAAATTTATGCATTGGCAAAACTACAAGCATCTTCCTATCTCGGATCTTTTAGATTCATTTAAATACACAAAATGTTAAATCTGCAAACACCAGGAGTATACTAAGGAGCCAGTAAGTGTTCTTTAGAGTAGTAGCCATGCTGAAAGACAATACGAAATACAAAGACAATACAAAATCTGTCACAAAAATATATCCAATCCATTGCTCAAAATGATTTTAGAGCTCAACTTTGAAATGGCTGTCAGAACCAGTAAACAGTCCTCATCAGAAAAGAGATGCCACGATTTTATAGTCACATCTTGGTTTTGACCTGAAATCGTATCACTCCATGGGATCACCAACCACCTTAATTAACCATTGGATTTAGCTCTTACGCTTTTTCAATTCCTACAGCAGTCAAATCCTTTAAAATAGTTGCTATTAAGTAAAAGTAGTAGTTATAAATGTGTTTAAATGAGTGAACTTTTGGGGAAGATGAAATATTCTACATCATAATTGTGATGGTAGTTATATAAATACATACATTTATCTAAACTCACATAAGTGTACACTGAAAATGAATGAATTTTATTTTATGTAAATATCTCAATTTTAAAAACTGAAAAGAAGTATGAACTGAAGAAAATTTCCAAAAAGGAACTGTCCATATCTTAAGTATAAAAATAAATGTATGTTTGACATACATTTATTTTGTTCCTTTAGAGTTGTTTGACAACTCTACAGGAACAACACTCATTTATACTATTTAGAGAACTATATACATATATACACAAACATACAACAAAATAAAACAGAGAATACTTTCCGTAAAATAGGTGCAAAAATACTAGATACTTCATTTTATCTTTCATACGAATATACTATCTGGGTTCTCTTTGAGAAGACTGTATTTCTCATGAATTCATTGAGCCATTTATATCTTATCTTGGATTCGTAATAACCACTGATGCTTATCTGTTAGATGACTAGTTAGAGTTCAGTGTGTAGCCATAAATCAAACTACTTGGCTCATTTGGGCACTTCATCCTTCTTCTTAGCATTACTATAATCATGACATGGTCAGCTAAGTTAACTGACCTACCATCAAGTCGGACCATGGGTCACCAATACTGGATGTGAAAAGAGTTCTCCAAAGGCAGCAGGATTTCTCTACAAGTCTTTCCAAACCTCAGGAGCTTTGGTTTGGCTGCTGTGCATGAAAAGTAATGGCAGACTGAATTCACATTCCATATGTCATTCAGTTGTCTTGGTCATAGATAGGCCAAACTCAAAACAGCACTGAATTTATTGGCAAAGGTTAAAACACTGGAAAATCATTATTAATTTGTTTGGGTGGGTCCTGCATTTTGAAGGTGAAGTGGAATGTGTATGTTCTGGGCTACATCCTCTTGGAAAGCACTTTGTTTCATTGCATATTTATTACTGGAACAAGGACCTAGCATCACCCTTAAATGGAGCTATTTTCAAGTAAACTTTATGTTTCAGAAGGATATCTCTGGGTCAAAGGATAGATTAGGTCTTCTGAAATAGTTCTAGTAGTCCATCAACACCTGTGAACATTGTAAGTTCACATTTGTACTTAAAATTAATAGTTCCCCAAAGAAACAGCTCAGAGGATGGGACTCAGCCATGACTGTCTTTCCTTTTTGGACAAAGAATGGTAAAAAAAAAAAAAAAATTGTTTTTAATCCAAAATGCTTCAATAAATCTTACTGAAGCATCAAAAATAGATGTATCACATCGCGATGACAGGATTCTCTTCTACCATTTCATCAGAACAAATACCTCCAAGAAAGGCAACATTTTTCATTTTTCATTCTCCCATCCAACAACATTCACAAGCAAATCCCTAAAATCCAAAAGCCAAATCACACACAAGTATTTTATGTGGCTTTCTGATTCAGAGTATCTGTGAATTCAAAACGTGACTGATGAATTAAGGGCCTATAATGTTCCTTTAAAAACAAACCCCCAAAACTACTTACTTTTATATTAAATTGAACTTCATAAGCATCTGTTACCTATGTGCTATGTTAACTAACATTATAAGGAACTTTGGAGAAGTAGAAGGCACAGTATCATCCCTTAGTGAGCTTATCACCTACTTACAAAAGCTATTTACTAATTAAACAATTAGCTAAGTGAACCTGAGCAATATCCTAACCTTTGCTGGGCCTCAGTTCCCACACTTATGAAACAAAGGAGTCAGAAGTGATGATACTGAGGCCCCTTCTGGTCTCAAGGTCCACAGGGCTTTGGTAGGATACCTATGAGAGCCGCTTAGAAGACAGTGAAAGACAGCGCACCATCAAGTCCAATGCACACAACAAGTAATCAATACAGTAGGTCAGAGCAGAGAGAGATCAATTTTGGGGTGGTAAAGTTTTTCTCCAAAAGCAGAAACTTCAGCTTGGATTTGAAGGATGAGTAAGATTTGAAGGGGTGGGAGTCACCCTTTACTGTGAGTGTAGAGGGCTTTTGCGGGATGAGTGGAAAAGTTTTCGAAGAGGGGCTGGGAGGAGGAGGAGTTTATGTCGCACTCTGGGGAGTGGTGGGGTTAAGTAGGGAAAGTAATGACCTGATGACATGATCCTATTAACCTGTAGATCAAATCACACTGTACTTCTCAGAACCAGGCAGCAGCATGCCATCTCTCCTAGATCAAGGCCAAGGTGATTGCAGTGGTCCAAGAACCCCCGCATCATCTGCTCCTCCCCACTCCCATGAATTCCCCTTACTTCTCACTACTCTCCTCCAGCAGCCTTCTCAGGCCTTTCCTCAAATATCTGACAAGCTTCAAGGTTTTTGTTTGTTTGTTTGTTTGTTTTGTTTTAAGATTTTATTTATTTATTTGACAGAGAGATGGAGAGAGCCCAAGTGTAGGCAGAGTGGCAGGCAGAGGGAGAGAGAGAGAGAAGCAGGTTCTCTGCTGAACAGGGAGCCGGATGTTGGACTCGATCCTAGGACGCTGGGATCAGGACCTGAGCCAAAGTCAGACGCTTAACGGACTGAGCCCCAGGTTGAAGTTTTACACTTGCTTTCCTTCTGCCAGACCACTCTTCCTCTGGGTATCTATGCTCAGCTACCTCTTCACATATTTGCTTTAAAGTCACCATCTCACTAAAACCTTTCCTATCACCACATTTTAAATTGCAGCCCATTCCTTCTATGCACACAAAGACATACAGGCTCACTTTTTCTTTCTCTCTCACGTGTGTGCACATGTGAACACGTGTGCGTACACACACACACACACACACCTCTTCCTATTTCCCTTCCCTGCTTTATTTTTTCCGTAACACCTGCCACATTCTACCATATATACCATTTATTCTGTAAAATGTGTCTCCATACTTGACCCCTTCTCCCTCTCTTGAGTTAAGACGCAAACGCCATGAGGGTAGGATCTATTTTATTCA